>NC_134702.1:137771281-138098781 GCF_043290135.1 Rhipicephalus microplus | reverse complement strand
TTTGCCAACAAGTCAGAGGTTTCGCTGTGGCTCACTGGTAGATTACTGGGCTGGCGCCCAGCGGACCCGGGCTTGAGCCCCATTGTGTTGTTGGTCCTAGGTTCTTTTTTCTAATTTCGTGCGACAGTGGTTACTGACACCGGTGGCGGCGGCGGTGGACAACTACGGCGCCGCGCGTAACCCGAGTTTTGATCTCATAACAGCTTTCACCGTATAATATTAGTGGCGATCAGATCATCACTCCCCTGTATGCATAATTTCCCTCGGAAACAAAGGTCTTGTATTTCATTATTTGGGCTTTACCGCCATTTAGTGTCATACGGAAATTTGTGAGAACCGATGTTGCCATATCTTCCTGTCGTTCAGAAATACCATGAAACGCAGCGGCTTCTCGGAATGCTAAGATATGGCGGGATACAGCGCTTCGAGCACGCATGCGTCACTTTTTTTTCGTTTGTTTTGAAAGCGCGTAGCTGCACTTCTGTTGGCGCCAACGCGAATGGAACTTATCGCTATCACAGTATCATCTTGTTACACTCACCGAGCATGTGAGTTCGAGGAGACATACATATATCCTGATAGGCTGTATTGCATATTTTGTTTTCTTTTTTGACGCACTCGTACGCCTTTCTTTAGCATTATGAGACAATTATGAAACGAAAAGTAATATCGTCCTGAACTGCAGGCTGAGTATGATAATGACAGCTCACAGTGGTCAAGTTTTTTTTGCCGCTTGATCTGCCACGTCATCGCATAACGAGCGGCATTCGGTCGCACAAAAGTGGAGTAATACAAAGGAATACGACGACGAACCACTCGATAATCCTGCAAATAATTGCCATGACTAACATCGATGGCAACGCGAAATAGTAAGTAGAAAGCTATATAGGCTAAGCAAGCAATAAAAAAAATCGATACAATTGAAGCATGCTAAATAAGCGCTATAGACATCGGTGTTACAGTGCTTGTGCAGATCCTTTCTTTTGCTTCCAGTAATGCCACTCAGCTCGCTGGTCTTGATCATAGCTGGCTTGGCCGATTTGTTGATTACTTGGTTGATCGTGTGCTGCTGCTGCCTTCGATCGGCTCTAAGCAAGCAAAAGGTAAGACCACGGGTAATTTTGTCTATCACAAATAGTGAAACAAAAAGTGTCACTGTGGCTTTCTTTTCGACAAGTAAACGTCATTGTGGCAGCGTCAAGGCTTCCCTGACGCACTCTATACTAGCATTTGTCGAAACAAAGGCTTCAGCAACATACCCTGCTTAGTAATTTATCATCTGTTCAAGCATCCGTCCTCTATACTTAATGCGGCCCGCTGCGGTAATGTGCTCGGCTGCCCACCCAATGGTCGCGGTAGAAACCGATGAAGGTGAAATTACAGTACAGGGACCTTCATCATTTTGATGATGTACGTTAATGTAATGATGTACGTTAAACACCTTATTGTCTATGTCACATTTGGCGCGGAATACTGGCTGTAAAGTCTTATTCTTCCATGGAGGACTCAAGGTACTTTGTTCTATATACTCTGCGTGACGTTTTCCGCCAGGTGAAACTGTACGCCGATTGAATTATGAGTCTGCCGAATTCTAGCGGAGAATAAAACTTCGTGAGCTATACGATATTGTAAAATAAAGTTTTTTATAACTGCCAATAGTCATTAAAGGAGCTGTCTTAGACGATAGTCTTTGCAATACTCTAGCCTTGTGTCCGAAATATTACGTTAAACATAAGCTAAATTCAAGAGACGTTTTAAGCCTGCCTCGAAATATCCATAGACCAGTTCCTGAAGAGCACTCGTATTGCATTCCAGACTGCATTACTTTTATCAAGGGATCTAATAGGCAGCTTAGCACTCCACATCCTACCCGGTCTTTGATTAAGTATTTTGTAGAGCGGAAACTTAGGCCTGCAGTTGCAGATAAGGAAGGGTCATTCGAAATCATGCCTGACAGCATGTCTCCCCCCCCCCAAAAAAAAAAAGCGTTAAAAGCGAAAAAAGAGCTTGAGGATGGTAAAACTTAAACCATCGGTAGTAAGGCAACATGCTGTTGATGTTTTGTTAAGACATGCATAATGTTGAACGTATAGTATGTAACGTCAGCTAGGCTAACTTTAGGCTTGTCCTTTACTTTTTCAATTCGAACGCATAAGAACGAGATTCCTTTTTAACTATTGTTTTAGAGAAAAAGACCTGAATAATCGCTCTTTCGACTTGCAGCACTGTTTATTCTCACTCTGTTTTTCACAACTTTTTCGCGTACCTTCTCTCAGAGGACAATTCTGGTGGTTATAAAGCTTTTAGCATAGATATAGAAAAAAACTTTATATAGACCTTGCCGCATGAAGGGCTATTAAAATGTGTTTAATATTACATAAATGAACTAGGGCAAGATACGGTTTTCACAGCTAAGTGTGGTGTGTCTGCGGATGATTTCTTAGAAGCCATTTTCATGTATATAAAGCCGACGCATGCAAGACGGGAGGAAGGCATTAATGTGCGAAAATCAGGATTTTGCATTCATTCTAAAGTTGCTCCCACTCTTAGTGACATAGGCCCGAGCAATAGAGAGAAACGATTAGATGTCTTAGGTAATGTTATTATTAAGGCTCAGAGTATGTGGACGATTGCTTTATTTCCTCTAGCAGTGTTGATATTGAATCGGTGGTTACATCAGTGACGAATTACAGTTCGAATTAAATGGAGCAAGGCATCACTTCACTGAAAAAATATTGCTGCAGAATAAGTGCATATAAGTTTTAGACAATTCCTTAAGGTTTAAGTAGTACCACGTTTCCTGGCAATCTTCTAAATCACCATTCAATATCTCGTCGAAACATTCGAAGATAGTAAGAAAACGGTATAGCCATCTCATTTTTTATGTCTTTCCTCACGAAGTTGTGTGCGCACAAAATGAGTGACAGCTTTAGCACACAGGTTACGTGCATATTAAAGTGTAGATTATCCTCTCGTGGTAGTGGCCAGCAGTGTCACTGAAAGCTTAAAAAAGTCCGTTTCTTATAAGTCCGAGCATGGCTGCAGAAAACAATAGGAAAAAGCGCGTCGTTGGTATACCTGACATTGATTTTGTATTTCACAAGAATAGGAAAGTGGGGGGTAACTATACGGCGTTATTGTCGTTCTTACGGCTGCCCACAAGCTAGGTAAGATATGGGTCGCTGTACAGGGAAAGAATTGGCCGGTGATAGGCAAAAAGTGAACATTTATTTATGAAACATACCGAGTAATTTACTGATTGTCGAACGCGTTCGGTGCATAAAATTTCCAAGAGCTGGTTACTTCTTATCTTCAGTCTCGGAAAGGCACGTACCAAAGCAGGTCATTGTGAGAAGTCCGTGATCACTTAATTATATTTTATTTTTACAGCGAAATCTGTATATGGCTAGGTGAAACGGAAAAAAAAAATGTTCGCCACTAGAAACAATAACGGTCTTCATTGGCTGCTGCCGTCAGTTACGTCATACGTCGCGCACAGGCACGCGCGCGCCATTGGGAGTATACCGTTAGCGACCATCGTTACTAGATACTTTTTTCAGTTTGCAAACTGCGGCGCCGCGAGTGTCACCCAACGTGTCACCCTTCCCTGTACCGGTCAAAAAGCCGCAAGCGCGCCCCCTCTCGGCGGTGCCGTCTGACAACGGCACCGACGCTGTCAGCGTTGGCGTGATCTGCATGGTGCCGGGTGTTTTTTAATGTCTTCAACTCAGTCATCGCTTTCCTCGTGAGCTACACAGCTCACATGTGTCATGTGACGGTTCTTGAATGTGAGAAAACATGCCTCGCTGCTTTGTGACTGGTTGCCGAAGTGGGTACGATTCGACGAAATCCGCGGCCGAAAAGAGACATTTTTTCAAGCCTCCCGCTAACGAGGTGCGCCTTCAGAGATTTCAACCATAAATTAGAAAGCAAGGAAAAGGTGGCTGTAGCAAACAAAAAAGCACGTCTCCTGTAACTCTGGCTCTTGCCTTTGAAGAAAAGTGGCTTCCAGTTTGTTTGTTTCAGTGTTCAGTAAATTGTGTTTAATTTGACTTTGTTCAGTGTTCAATAAATTGTGTTTAATTTGACTTTGTGTTCTCGTCATCTCGCGCATTTTATAGCCTTAAAAAGGCCAAATTTTTATTGAAGTAGTTCGGTATCTTTCTTCTAAAGTAATGCGAATCATACGATTCAGTTATCTGGAACGAACAAGTCGTTCTGGGCTTTACACTTTAACATATCCGGCGTCATTAGATGGCCGTAGTGCGTGGCTCATCGTACAATAATATCGAAGGTTCTACGGGCCAAAACCACGATGTGATTATGAGGCACGTCGTAGTGAAGGGCTTTGGAAATTTTAACCACCTGGGGTTTCTCTAACGTGCACCTGAATCGAAGTGCATAGCATAGAAAGATACCGAACTACTTCAATAAAAATTTGGCCTTTTTAAGGCTATAAAATGCGCGAGATGACGAGAACACAAAGTCAAATTAAACACAATTTATTGAACACTGAACAAAGTCAAATTAAACACAATTTACTGAACACTGAAACAAACAAACTGGAAGCCACTTTTCTTCAAAGGCAAGAGCCAGAGTTACAGGAGACGTGCTTTTTTGTTTGCTACAGCCACCTTTTCCTTGCTTTCTAATATATGGTTGAAATCTCTGAAGGCGCACCTCGTCAGCGGGAGGCTTGAAAAAATGTCTCTTTTCGGCCGCGGATTTCGTCGAATAGTACCCACTTCGGCAACCAGTCACAAAGCAGCGAGGCATGTTTTCTCACATTCAAGAACCGTCACATGACACATGTGAGCTGTGTAGCTCACAGGGAAAGCGATGACTGAGTTGAAGACATTAAAAAACACCTGGCACCATGCAGATCACGCCAACGCTGACAGCGTCGGTGCCGTTGTCAGACGGCACCGCCGAGAGGGGGCGCGCTTGCGGCTTTTTGACCGGTACAGGGAAGGGTGACACTCGCGGCGCCGCAGTTTGCAAACTGAAAAAAGTATCTAGTAACGTTGGTTAGCGACGCCTTTTTCTGCGTCGACCGAAGCACGCATACCATTGTCTGCGCTGTCAGTGACGACCATCACTTAGCAGTGGTCGGGCTCCTGAGTCCACGCGCAGTAGTTTCAACAACAGGGAGAGGACACAGTTGCATACGAACGCGTGCACAGCAAATGACTTTTCAAGAATAGCCCCGACAGCTTACCCTTGAGAGAATTAATGTCCGCCGGGCCGAGGCCGGGTAGCGAAGCGCGAGCAGTAACTGCGCACCGAGGATCCGGCAGCCATGCGAGCCGAGTAAAAGTGACAACGTCGAGCCGAGTGAGTGGCGATGCGGGCAGAGCATCGTCAACGTGGCAGTGACAGGAACGCGTTCGCCAGGACCGACGCTCACTTTCTCGAGTGCCGATTCGGCTTCCGCTGTGACTTCTGCAACAGTTTGTGGCCGCATGTTTCAGCTTCACTCCTTAAAAATCTGTACGGAGTGCTTGGGTGGTGATTTCGTTTTTAATATTTTGTGCCTTACTTCATCAGGAGGGGCGGCGGGCCTACGTAGGTCTAAGTGGATAAGTCTGCTTTTCGAGAGGTTGGCTCCAGCAATCCCTTGGTTTAAGAATTTTTTGTTTAGAAGACTTCGGCCGGAATTTTACAGTGGTGCCGCCAACTGAATCACGTGGCTGTCAGTAGCGCGATCGACACGAAAATGCTGATCCTGCATCCACTGCGCCTTCACATGTGAAGTAACTCATCGGTGCTTGGCTGATATGCTCGTTTCCACTGGCGCACAGGCAATGCAGCGCGACCGGTGGGGGGCGCTCGCCCCCGAGGACGCACTGATCTCGGAACCGGAGAAGGAGAGCAGTGACGTTGACGACCAAGACGACGATGGCAGGACCGGCGACGCCAGTCCCTCTTCGCAGCAAGACAAGGGGAACACCTTTCGTAACCCGCTGGCTGCCACTCTTCGCAACAAGGAGGAGGAAGACGAAGAGCCCGCTGCTGCCGTGGAGGGCACCTCGTGACCACCACGCCAGTTACTTTTTTTTTTTTTTTTGCAGCATGCCTCACAATGAGTGAACTTAGTCGAGCTCGGACGCTTGACAAAGTTTTTAGATTTCACTTACAGCGACGAAGTATGGATTTTTTTCGCAGCAAAGGTCGGAATTGATAGGAAAACTCTTTATCAAAGACCTTTACGCTCAATGGCTTTGAGATGCCACTCTATTCTATGATTATAAGTGGATAACGTTTTATTTCGTAGAAATATAACCGCTTTCTCTGTAGCGCGAATTCACTGAATATGTTCAATAGACTATTTGAGTCTTGGCATTCGGGCCAAATTTTAATGCATTGCTTTAAAAAAAAAGCTTCTAACATGATCTTGTCCTGATATTTCAGCTCGTGCACAGACAGTGTATGCATACGTGCACAAAGATGTGCCACAAGGGTTTCCGCATTTTAGCGACGCAATGATTTTCACCGCACAAAACTGCGTAGACGTACATGGTATTCAACCAACACAATCCTCAAGACTTCAAGCCCGTATCTCACGTAGAATCGTCGATACCTTTCGCCAGCGGTGTTTTAGTCCGGCTTGTTGATGCACCTGAAGGAGAACACCCAGGTCCACGCTCCAATTACAAGTCGTGGCTGTGGGCGCAACAACAAACTTAGGATCATCTCAAGGTTTCTGTCCTAAATCGACTAGAATTGTCTTATTTGTCTGTGTATCGCACTTACGTGTCGTGTAAGAGGCGCCAGTCCTTGTGTTGTGCGTCGTTCCTTGCTGGCCCTTGCCGTAAACGCTCGTCTCGCGCGCCTGGAACCAGGCGATGGTCTGCTTGTTTAGTCCTGGTTCGTTCTATTGCGGAACCTTTGCCTCCGTAAAGAAAAAAAACACAAAAATTAACATGAACATAAAAAATAATATGAGAAATAATGCGTAACAAGAATAACGAAAAAATAAATATAAACAGGACGAATAATTTTAACATTATCAACAATAACATTGATATTTAGGAGCAGTCTGTGTCTGTGCGTACACACATACCTCTAACAGTTTTTTTAGTATATCTCCAAACAAACGAACAAAAACACGAGCTGCTGAGCTCCCATTTCTCATTGGGGAATATCGTAATCACCGCTAATCTTCTCAATAGAGTAGCAAACCCATATCATGCGCTAGATGCTGACAGATATTACTAGCGTGTCGCCAATAATTTTTCATAGCTGCCAGTTCAATATTTCGCCTGGCATTTAATTGCTTTTGATGCACCAACGAGTGTGGCAGTAATTCAGAATCGCCTGTCTCGGCTATATATAGCAGAGACAAGCGATTACGTCGTAAGCATGCTCATGTGTTGGTGCCATGTACTTCTGGGTGACCGATTCGCAGCAAGATGTAGTGAAATGATTACTATGTTGTGTTATTTTTGTGTATTTGCGTGCCTGAAATTTTTTTTATGTTTTAGTAGCTTGATTTTTTTCTACCACTAAGAAATGCCGTGATTCGAGGTTTAACGCTCGTTTTTGCTGTTGGACAAAACGACGATTGTCTTCCTTCGGATACTTGAGCGAAGAAATGTTGGCCTGTTTGTCTCTCTGGCACGCGATTCAGCCACCCGGTTGAAGCTTAAGCACTTGCTGAACGCCCAGCCATCTTGAACGCTTATCTGCGTTCATACAAGTTTGGGAACATTGTCGATCAAAAAGCAAATATTACGCATATCTGAGGCGCGACACATCAAAACGTAAGTATTGTGTGGTGTGTTGCTTTCTTAGCAAATGCGTAGATGCGTAATTGCAAAGACCTCAGTGTTTGTTAGGCTGCGTTGAAAATGTGACGCTATGCACGAAAGAATTGCCACCCGCATCTTATCACGGGGGAACTCGAGTAAATGCGTCGCAGAGGGGGCGGGGGATTATCGCGTGAATGTTGCGTAATTGGGTATGGTTCGGGAAGGCTGAATTGTTGTTTCGTCTTTATTATTATTATTATATTTAATGAAGGAGATGCGTTGCCTTCGACGTCAAGCGAAAGCCAAGTAAAGATGTCCTTGACTTAATTCCAAACTCACGATCTTGGACGGCGTGTAGCACGGCCGGCTGCAGAGAAGGGGAACATCTTTCGACGACATTTGCCGCAAACCACGCAGATACGTAGCCAATTTTTTGTCTAAAAAAGCCAGATTCACTTAGTGAACATGGTTTTTCAGGGGCGAAGCTCCTTATGTCGTGGGTCGTGCGTGCGCGATGTATGCTGTAGTAGTAATGGTGGTTGTAGGTAACCACCTCTCGTTTAGTTTTTGAAATGTCCACTGATTGATTGATTGACTGGTAAAGTTTAACGTCCCAAGACGACCGTATGATTATGAGAGACGCCATGGTGGAGGGCTCCGTAAATTTCGACCACTTGGGGTTTTTTAACGTGCGCCTAAATCTGAGCACACGGGTCTACAGCATTTTCGCCTTTAACGAAAATGCAGCCGCCGCAGCCGGGATTCAATCCCGCGACCTGCGGGTCAGCAGCCGAGTACCTTAGCCACTAGACCACCGCGGTAGGGTGGAACGTCCACTGGATGGCGGTACTTCTATATGATGAATATATGATGAAAAGATGCGAGATGGCGGTACTTGAAGTGTCCTCTAGAAAAACGGATGGACAGACGGACGCACATACAAGAAGATGGATGGATGGACGGACGCGTGGACACACGGATGGACGCACGAGCAGACACGCAAACGGACAGACGGACGCACGGGTGGTCGCAGGGATGGTCGCACGGACGGACGCATGGATGGACGGAAGCAAGAACGAACGAACAGATGGAAGCGCGGACGGACTGACGAATGCTTGGCTTCACTCATCATTAGACAGTTATAGGTTAGCGTTAGGGTGATATCGTAGGTTAATGGAATGGCGTTACCGTGCAGCAAACGTTCGTTGTGGGAAGCGTCTTACAGTTTAGCGGAATAGCGTATACGTGGTTTACGTGCCACAGCTCTGATGGTGGCGCCACCTATTATATGGTTAAGAAGTTAAACAGTGAAAATGAAAAGAAAACGAGAATGTTTGCCTATGACACCGCGCGAAGCATTGTTAGATGTTTATTTTAGTGATAATAAAAGTAAATATGAACCACGCACCAAACGCGAAAACATCTACGTTGCCGATTTGTTTACATCGATCTTGTAGTTAGGTCTAGGCGCGTTCGAAATGGGAAGCTATTTCAAAAACTACGCCAACTTATCCGTAATACTCGGTCATCGAAGCTAACTGAAGGCAAGCGAAGCCACTTTGAACAGTCGTTTGCTGCGAACAAGGTTAATCTTTCAACAACTACGCCAAAATCACTTCGAAGCGGGCGTCCGAGAGCGCCGCCATGTTTACGTACACTACGTACACCTACGCTACCACGGTAACGTGAAATCTGAAGCGGTACGCGAAATTTGAAGCGGTACGAAGTGGCACGTGTGACGCACGTATCTGCGCATGCGCACTCCGATTCCGGTATCACGGTACACCCGGTAGCCCGGTAAACCTGGTATACTATAACTCTCTATTATTCCGTCCGTGGATATATGCTGTGATTTTTTTTATATGTGATGTATGTCACATAACATAAGTGCGCACATTAAGTCGGTCCATAAGCTACCCATTAGAGGCCAGTGTGGCAGGCGTGCCTGGTAAGCCCATGCATTACACACCACTACCTGAATTATACACATGCGTTAATCTACCTCTCATTACATCAACAAAGCGCATAAGATGCCTTGTAGCTAGATGTGTGGCGGCTACCTCTCATACCCCTGAATGATGAATAATGGACTGGTGGGTGCTTCATATTTTGAAAAAAAAAAGATAATTTATGGCGTAGTGGGTAGCTTGCAAGAGAATTCTATATTGGCTCTATAAATGCCACTCTTCCAGCTGTGCAGCGCTTTTCGTATGGGCGCGGGCAGCCGTATGCTGTCATCATATGCAGTCGTAGCAATTGCTGTAAAGCAGGCGAAGCGATGGATAGCAGAGCCATCCGTAGCATACCGAGAGCTCGCTCACTGATTATTATTATTATGATTATTAGTATTATTATGCCTCGAATATGGCTCATACCCACTCGGAAAGATCGAAAATGAATCGATTTCACGGGTTAGTGAGACATTTTCAGTATTGAATACATATCGCCAAAATAACGTACGTAACACTAAAAGAGGGCAATATTTATTTTCTCCCGTTAAGACCTGACAGTGTAGTCGTTATCTTGACTACAAGTGAGCAAGATTAAGAATAATAATAACAAAGATGTAATTTTGTAATGTTAAGTTATTGAGCACTAATAAGACACAAAGTTAGTTGAAGTCTCATTCGTTTCGTTTCGCGAAGTGCTAAAGGAAATTTCACAGGAAATTCATATCGAAGAAATTGAACAGGAAATTTCGTGAAGCGCTAGTCTGCTTTTGACATGTACATTGAAGTGGCTGGTTCCATGTATGTATGTGCAAAAATGCTGCAATAGGTTGTAAGCTCTGTGTAAGTATCCTTATTTTGACCCCGTCGTTACTTGCGTTGAGTATTTGATGTACACACGCACGAATATACCGGGGGTGAAGTCGACTCGCGCATTGTCTGTTACTCCATACAAATATAACATCAGAAATGCTAAGGAAAAGAGTGTGTCCCGACACTGACAAGGCAACGCAAAGGTTTTTTATGTTTTGTTTTTTGGGGGGTGGGGGTTCGTAAGGGTCATTCGATGACATATGCATCAGGGGACACAAAATCGTCGGCAGAAGTGCCCCTCAAAGGAACGTTACATATGACTTCATTTGAAGAAATTTAGCGTCGCCCCGTTTTTATCCCCTCCAACTTTCCCACTAGATAGGTTCCACAATCAGAGAGGTACAATGACGTGACATGGCCTATTGGGTAACCTAATCTTCCTTTCTGACGCACCGGGAAAATTTTACGATTCGTTCATTTTCTAGTCTTCAGTTTTAATCAGTTGTATTGTGAAAACAAAACCACAAGTGTCAATTGCGAAGAGTTCGCACGCACGCCAATGAAAGCCAAGGCGCCTGTGTTCAGGAATGCCTAAATATTTCGCTGAATAACTTAATTTTTGTTACACTCTATCACGTGCATTTACTGCCGTTGATAACAATTTAATCACCGTATCGCAAAGATATACACGCAACTAGTGCGGTCGGTAAACTCGAAAGAAACTCGCGAGTCGCATTTTTCGTAACGGCGTAATGTGTCGTTGACGGTCAATACGCGACCCCATAATTCATTCTGCTTTCCCTGCGTTTGTGGCTCGGAATCCCAGCATTCAGCGATGCTACGAGTGCCGCTTTCCGTTCTTGGGCGCTCAGCGAGCTCTGCGATTTCGCACGTGGCAGTTTTTCAACGTAGACTTCTGGTAGCCATTGTATCGCAGCGACGCTTAGCAGAACCATGAAGGCTGACAGAGCGTAAAACACATGGCCGGCGTGTGGTTCGGTAAGGAGTATGACGGCAATGGCTACGACGTTGCCTAAACCACCGGCGAGGTGCGCTAAGCTGATGCCGACATTCCGCACAGCCGTTGGGAAGGTCTCTGCCGTGTAACAACACACGACGGTCAATGCGCCGGACACGGCCACTTTCAAACCTGCTTGCACAAATCGCGTCAACGTGTGTTCACCGGCGATGATTGTTAGCGCTTCCAGAATGCAGAAACCACTCAAGATGACCAGCAGACCCGAAAGAGACTCCCTGACACCGTATCGCCGTATGAAAACGCAGATGGACGCCACGTAGGCCGCAAACGCGAAGACATTTGCCACCTCCCAAGAGATCCCGGTTGCCTCGTCTTTAATGGTGACGCCGATGAAGGTGGCGTCTAACGTGAACCTGGTCAAGAGGGCGGATATTGCGCGACGTCGCGTCTTAACAGCCTCCAATACACGCTCTATTGGAGCCGCGTTGGGGGTATCCTCGTCCAGCTTAGACAGCTGTTCCATGATGACCGTAAAGGTGGTCCGGGCTTTCTCTACGTCCACACCATTTTCTTTGGCTGCCAGCAGTACCACCTTTCCGGCTTTACCGATGTGTCGTGTTGCGATGAGCCAGGCGGGCGACTCTTCCTGCAGCCAGCACCAAACCGCTAGCATGACCCCGCTGAGAACGGTAAGCGCCTGGGCCAGCATCCAGCGCGGTTCCAGAAGAGAAAGCGCGTGCATCAGCGGAGGGACTACGGTGAGCGGTACTGCAGTGTCCAGGATAGTGAACGTAGCGCGACGCTCATTTCCTGTCACCTCGTGTATCAGGATGAATGTGTTAAGGAAGGTGACATCAGCCGCCACGAAGAGCAAGATCCGTGTGGAGACGAAGAACGTGTACGTCTGTGAGAAGCTGCATGCGACGGTGGCCAAGAGTTGGACGAACGCGCACATCAGCATCACCGGCTTCCTGCCAGCACGGTCCGATGCCAAGCCAAGCAGGGGCGCTACGAGAGCGGAACCGATGATGGGTGCGAGCGAGGACAGGTCGTACAGGTACTTCCGGTCGCAAACGAGGTCGAAACGACTCACGATGCTGTCTGCCTTGTTCGCGATGTCGTAGCCCCACTGGTGGCAGGGAACAGCGGTCCTGTTTTCTTGGCTTATCTGCATAAAAGGCACAACAAGATAGAATCAGACGACCCTTAACCGCCGTTTTTAAGAGTGGAACGTGGTATAGCGTAATACTGCACTTCACCTCAGAGGCCAACTAATCACTACGTGTCTGTAAGGCAATACGTGGCTGTGGTGCTACACGCTCTGCTCATACTTAGGGTAATTATGATGATTACAAATTATGACTGAGCCCTCTGTATTGTGTGAGCAGCTTTGAACCAACCACTCTTTGCACAATTAGCATAATGCGAAGCCGGGCTCAATTCAACGTTTGTGCTACTGGTTGTCACATCCTTAAAAGTGGCTCCTCATTGTGTTTGAATAAAAAGGGGTTTGAAGAACTGTCGTGGCTCTCTGTTATTATAAAGCATCTGGTTGCCACGCAGAATGTCTGGGTTTGATTCTGGCACGTAACTTTAATGTGAAAGCTTTCACTAGACCACAACAGCCGACTTAGGTGGCATAGCCGCCACCGCTGATGTCTGTAACCACTGGCGCACGAAATGAAAAAGAAAAAAAAAGGCAGATCCCACGTACAGTGGGAATCTATGATATGCGAAGCACGAATTTGGCAGGTTGATATGTCACTTTAAAATGTATGTGTCTTTAAATGTATGTCACTTTAAAATGTAAAATGTGTAATTTATCTTCGTCGTCTATTCAAGTTCTGCATACATCGTCTATTCACACCGAATTCGGCATATGGGAAGCTAGCGAAACAACCACAAGCACACCATCAGCGTAGAATGTAGTCAAGTTTTACATGACACGCATGTTATAATTATCATGTTTGGACATGTCATTTACCTTCGTTATCCACTCACGTCCCATAATACGAAATTTGGTATAAGTGAAGCTAGTGAAACGGCCGCCAGCACACCATTAGCATGGCATGTAGTCATGTTGTTGCATATGACACGCATCTCAAGATTATCATGCTTGCACCAGTCACATACCTTCGTCATGCCTTCACGCCCCGTAATACCAAATTTGGTATATGCGAAGCTAGCGAAACGACCTCGAGCGCATAATAAGTGTGGCATGTTGTCTTTTAACCTGACACGCATGTTGTGTCATAACATGCATGTCATAATTTTCATGTTATTGTCCGTCACTTATGCTTGCCATGCAGTCATGTCATACCCCACCAGTTTCGCAATATGTCACGTGAACGAAACCATCGCAGGAGCAGCAAGACCATGAAATGTAAATCGTGACATTTATGACACCGATGTCATAATTTTGATGTTATGACTTGTCAATTATGCTCGTCATACCGTCATGTTATTCCATATTAATTTTGGTATTGATACGACTATTTAAACGGCCAGGAGAGCCAAAAGTCGACCAGGAGAGCTAAATAGAAGGGCAAACAAGCGGGCGAGGGATCTCACGAGAGTCAGGCATCATCCCACTATTGACACGTTGAGCTTCCAGGCCTTCGGCGAGTAAGCTGTGCGCTGTGTGACGTCACTGTTCTTCGCGCTTGCGCAAAACTGCTCACCGTAAGCCCCGCCTAACTGCTCAATCTCGGCGAGTGCAGTTTACGCTACAAAAACACAGTTTCACCGCAAGGGCGAAACAATGAATGTGATAGCAACATTTGTAATATTATACGAAGTGTAACTCTTCTGCATCTCATATCACGCAACCCTACAAAACGCTGGTGTAATAGAATGCGGACGCCTCTGCAGAGAGGTGCTCTTTACTAAGTATCTTCGCGTTCAGAGCTCAGCACGTAGAAGGGATACGAGCTGAACTTTCAACAGGTCGATGTTTGTCGATAGGCTTATGCCGATAGGCTCAAGCCCTTTTCTTCAAATACATGAGGCACATAGCCAAATGGGACGAGCCGTGGTATGGCGGTAGGCGCTACATGCGATGGACAGCTTTTATGTGTGCTGGAACGGCGAGAACTAACATTGGCAGTTTCAGTGCGAGAACGTTAAGAAAAGTCGACATTGGCCGTGTTGACACGGCAGAAATCGAACGCAAGCGATCTGCGTGGCAACCAATTATTGTACCACAAAGCCGCGCCCGGTCTCTGAACTGCTTCGGAAAGAGAGCCTGTGCAAGTGTAATGTGGGTGAAACCTGAATTGTGGTAGCAGCTCTGCCTATCTGACTTGACTAACATTACGTATGTACTCCTATGATGCAGGCATCGCGTCGAGTTAACGTCAATAGCAGTTCGCCTAAGAAGCCCAACTAGTCAGGGCTACCAACTTCGGAAACACAATTGCTACACATACCGGCTTACCGCTTCTAGTTCGCGCAATACACAAGTTGGTTGCGCCGTTACAACATAGGCACCTTCTCTCCGCATGCGAAGTAACCAGGTACGTGGTATCTGCCGAGTTTTTTATGTGACATTTAACATACGCTAAACACCTTTTGGTGTGAATATCAGGCACTATGAAATACCTTCCAAAGTTATGTTTTTTTTATCCACAAGGAAGACCTCCGCTTTCTGAGCAGAGAACTCAGGTGCAATGGTTAAAAAATCTCAATTGGAGAGAAATCGCAATAGCTGACTTCCATTGGCATTCGAACCCAACGTTAATTTGAAAAAAAAACAATGACCGTGTATCTTTGTGCTTCGCTGCAAAGAATGTCGAAAGACGATAGCCTTCTGTCTGGAGCACGGTGTAAGAAAAATAATTTAGGTGTGGACATTCTCCACCCATCGTGAAGGAGAGCACGTCCATATAATGTTTGCCTTTAATACACGCGCCGGCCGCCATTTCGTGGGGGGCGCTGTGACGTGGGGGCTCAAGAAACCTATTGCGACGAGGCGAATGCACATTTTCCTTCATTTTTTCCCCACCTCATTGCATTTTTTTAGGGGCGAAGCTCTTTATAGCGGCACCTGTTCGTCCCTCGTAGCCGTTGTAGCATGTAACAAGTATAACATTTTGACCTCCGAGGTGGTGACGGTGAGAGATTTCTTCTGTGCGTTGTTGAACAATAAAAGATAGTGCTCAATGTACATGACAATGGCTGCTAAGGGGGAATGAGAGACAGGAGAATTCGGCTTTTAGTTAACGCGCACGCTGCGATCCCCATTAGCAGCCATTGGCATGTTTATTGAGCACTATCTGGCAAGAAACGGTTGCTACGTTATACTCGCTGGGTGTAACCTCCTTGGGTTTAGCGAGTGTTGAGCCGCAGTGCCATGAATACAGTGAACTAGTATATACCATGAACTCGAGTTGGTTAAAGGTGGGAAGTAGATACGAAGCACAAGCCGTAAGAAAGTGTGCGTGTGCCACCTCTCGTTTAGTCCTTGGAATGTCCGTTCTTCTATATGCAGAATATGTGATGACAAGATGCGAGATGGTGGTACTTGGAGTGTTGACTAGATGGACGAACGGACAAATGGCATGGACAGATGCATGAATGGCTGCACGGACGGATGGACGCAGAGGCAGATGCATGGACGAACGCAGGGACGGACTAATGGATGGGCGTGCGGACGCACGAACAGACGCACGCACGGCCGGGCGGATGGACGCACGGACGGTCACACAGACGGACGGAAGCAAGAACGAATGGACGGACGCATGCTTCGCCGCACTCTCCATCATTCACCGCGTGGATATGCTGCCATTTTTTCCACCTCATTGCTTTTTTTTAACCATGCACGCTAGCAACTAGAGCAAGGAACGCATACCGATTGATTTGTGGGGTTTAACGTCCCAAAACCACCATTTGATTATGAGAGACGCCGTAGTGGAGGGCTCCGGAAATTTCGACCACCTGGGGTTCTTTAACGTGCACCCAAATCTGAGCACACGGGCCTACAACATTTCCGCCTCCATCGGAAATGCAGCCGCCGCAGCCGGGATTTGAACCCATGATCTGCGGGTCAGCAGCCGAGTACCTTAGCCACTAGACCACCGCGGCGGGGCGAGGAACGCATACTACGTTTCTGGCAACCATGCTCGCGACCGAAACATGCGACGTGCGGCGAACGCCGAAATTGGCTGCACGGTGTTAAAAAAATGGCCCTGTATCTGCATGTTAATCTGCGAATGTCGTCGAAAGACGATAGTATTGCGTCTGGAGAGATTGAGCAAAGCGTTTATTTGATGTTCTGTGCAAGAAAATCGGTGAATGGTATTCTGGGACGCTGCGTTAGAGTGCCTCGAGCGTGCAGCGGAGGCGAATGAGCGCACCAAGTCACGTCACACGTGGTACATGAGCGCTGTCTGGCAGTTATCTTGGAAAACAAAACGCGTGACTCTGAGACAGGCGTGCGCGCCCGTCTCAGAAATGATAAGGTGTAGAACTCAAGGCGACGGGCAAGTGCCACCACCGTGTCGTCTTAGCAAAGCGTTGGAAACGCTTACCTTTTCGTGCAAGCGTTACATGGTCAGCGCCGCGTGCTAAACGCTACGGTCTTTAGAATAACTTATGTATGCCTTTTCTAGTAAAAGACGCACATACAGAATAAATACGTGTTGTTATGGTGCCAGAGATATGCGCGATAATTGCTTTTTAATTGACAATCGCACAAGTATGAGATATGCGCGATAATTGCTTTTTAATTGACAATCGCACAAGTATGAATGCAGAATCTTGAGCAACATTGGTGGGCTCTGCGGATGGGGTCGGCCGTTTGAGATATGCGCTGCTGCCGATTTAAAACTCGGTACTGTTAAGTGTGGACAAATAGACAAATGGACAGACAGACAGACCAAACTTTTCGCGTCGAAGGTCCCCTAGAACTAAAAAAAAAGATTATACTTCTCACATGCGCAATGCTAGAGTGTACTAGTACACTGTAGCAACGCCGTTAAGGACGCTACGCACGCAGCTCGTCTTCTGCAGTACATGCGCCGACCGCAAATTATGGAGGGACTTTAGCACTGCGTGAAATATGAAGCCATGTCGCAGTTACATGGAAAAGCTAAAGTTTTTTTTTTTTTAGAATGCATGACCACCGGTAGATGGCAGCACCGGGTCGTTTTAGTTAGAACTTCTGAATTTTTCAGCAAAACATAGGAGACACTGGCTTGTTCATTCATAGCGTCGCATTTTCAGACCAGCGTAATAAAAACCTCGGTCTTTAGAATCACGTATCTAAGTATTTTTTTAAATAAAAAGACACCCTTCTTAACATGTACGTATTCGATATTGCGCCTTCAATAGACGCATTATTTGCTTTATGACTGCCAAGGTAAACACGTATGAACGCAGTCATCAGATCAAGATTGATTGGCTTTGACCATTCAATCGAACTTTCGCCGAATGGCTGAATCATGGGAACAAAGACGAACAAACAAATAAAAAGTTTTGTGTGTCCCAAGGAAGACTATCGCCTTTATAAACGGCTTACCTGCAAAGGTGGGTCGTACATCGTACATCGGCTGTAGTTGCCGTCAGCTTCGATGGGTATGGAAGTGTTTTTCCAGGTGGCTATCGACAGAAACGACAAGTCGTCCGGGGTCATGCACCAGTGATCGACCTGCTTGCCGACGAGTTTGTACGCAAGGTAGTGGAAAAGCACCACGGTGACGGAGAGCATTCCACACATCAGAACGCGGCGCTGGTACGGCCCGTGGCCCAGGACGACGTATGTATTGGCTTGAACCGCCTCCCAGCTGTCTATGGCGACAAACCCCGGGAGTAGCTCTGCACGGGAAGGTGTCACCGCAGCGGATGGTGCTCGCGAGGTATTGTGATGGGTGCCGGACTTCAAGGTGGCCAAGGACGTATGGCTTTCTGCGTCCACTGGAGCTTTTGGCAGCACAGCGGTGGCCACTTGCGACCCTTGGAGCCGGCTCGTAGGTGCCGTCAATTTTTCTGTGGATGCATTCTTCGGTGGTTGAGAAGTTGACCCTTCCGCGGCTTGGCTCACAGACCCCGTGGAATTTCGGCCCGCTGTCTTTGAGCTGCTTCTGCTAGTGCTGCTTTCGGTACGAACAATGGATTCACCAGCTGTCGGTCTAGGCCTCGCTGACCGACTGCGAATGTTCGCTCCAGTGCGAGTGGAAATGGAGCCGCACTTCGGTTTGTTGGACGTAGGCATGGTGTCCGGTGCCGGTCACGATGCTTTGCCCCTCGTCCGCTTGGAAGATGCCAGGTATGTACTTCCAACGAGTCCCAAGAAAGAGAAAAGGCCAGCAAAGTTGTTCTTCCTCTTCTTCGTATCCTTCAAAGCGTGTGGCACGCGCTAAAAACCCTAGAAGGGATATTCTATTTGCATAGAAAGGTAGATACTTCTTTTCATTAAATACAGCATATATTCGGCTGCTATTAAAAGCTAGATGTTATTTTGATTTGACAACTTTGAGCACTGTATAATATGCATTCATTCACAGTCATCTTAACTATTGCATTGCTTCATGGGGCCAAACATATCATTGTCATCTTTATTTTCTCCAGCATGTACAAAATCAAGCCATTCCCATTTTCACCTGAAGCTGCCGACGCTCTCATGTTACAGATTTGTAGGGGGAACTAAAAATACTAAATATTGACAACCTGAACAAATAAATGTCTACACATTCGCTTATCAAGTAGTTAGGGACTCCAGCCTTCTAAAATTTCTTCTCATTCAAGACCTTTCTAATTCTAACATTACCTCTTTCTTCTCAAATAACTTTTTACTTTCCAAGGTGCGAACTAACTATGGTTCTTAAAGACTATAGCTTTTGTTTTAATCAAACTCTGGAATTGATTGTCGTATAACATTAAGTGTGCATTTTCTATTTTGTCATTCAAGCATCAGCTTCGAAAAATGATGTTTAATGAGTAGCATCCTTTATTCAATGTTCTTCAAACACATTTATAATTAGGTCGTTGTGATTAGGGTCTGCTTTTATTATACCACAGTTCCTTCTCCAGATATTTTTGTGTTTTAAATTGTATAACTCTTAGAATCGCCATTGTTTAGATTCATATACTCTTTAATGACTATGAATATTAAGCTGCATCTGTTTCGCTGTTAAGTACTATTCCCTTTTTTACCATTAAAATAAGGTCCCACTACAGTGTTTACACTATGGGACTTCTTTCTGTAATAATGTGTCTATATTCTGTATATGTTTTTTGAATACTGAGTAAACTTTAAACTTCAAACTACTGAACGTTCAATGACAAGGTAAAACAGCGCCCACCTTTGGTCTGAAGATGACATATGTCAGCAGGTAGAATTGCCATGATGGGAACAGCTTGTTTGTGCATCGCAAGGCACCTATAACCGCCATGTACTACCGTGTCTTCACTTCTTGTGATTTTCCATGTCTAGATGGCTGTATTACGCACGCATTTAATCAGTACCAAGAGGATGTGTCACTTTATTAGAAGAATGTTTTTATTCGGTAACCTCCATGACTCTAACGTTCATATGTTTTTTACAAAACCACTAATTTCCTAGCCAATCTCCCACAGTTGGTATGAGCCACAAAAGTGGGTGAGCAAAAACAAGGACGAAGATTTTTGCTACAACGCCTGCATACTTTCGTGGTCTGCATACCACGGAAATCAGATTATATTCATTGTAATAGCGTTTATTTACTTTTTAATGTCTTCTTTCTTTTACAATATTTTTGTTGGTTAGCCTATAGTGCAGTTACCATACATTGGCTACTATTCTTTCCTTGGTCATTCCCTCAGAATGGGCACATGTCGTGGTATCCAGCTTACAAACAAACATACTCTCGTGGTCGGAACAGTGACGCAAACAGAAATCAAGCGAAAACAGATTGAAATGTTGTTGGGAAACGGCAGCTACCAAGTCCCCAGCCTGAAAAAGACAGCGAAGCCGTATGCAGCACCGGGATAGCCAGAGGCTGCAATGTTTGCAACCCGAGTGTGGACTCCGACAAGAAGAAACATCCACAGCGACGAAGGCTACTGCTACAATTAAAATTATATCATGTCCCCAGCTACAGTCGTGATGCAATAGCCGGGTGAACCAAAGACGTCCCATGGAACGTCCTTTAAAGATCCAGAAAGTTGCCTGTGGACGACATGACGCGTGGAAGCTCCACTTCATCGACGAATATAGGCACCTCTACACCGGTACGAAGGCTGCTAAAAGAACTAAGACGTGCATGGGCGCCAGCGGCACTTTCACCTTCTTCGATACTCCGAATCATCTCCGACGAAAAAAAGGCCCCTAACCAGTAAATTAGCTGACTGGGCTAGTTGGTTGCGAGTACTTAGGATAATAAGCGCAGAAAAACACACGGCGACAGAATGGAAACACACAGGACAGTGCTTGTCGTGTGTTTTCGTTCCATGGCCGTGTTTTTTGCGCTGTTTTTCTGAGACCCCTAATCAGATTTTGGCATCAACCCGACCCTTCCTAAGCGCAAGACAGGACAGTTAGGTGGCTGATCGGTTCCTCAACATCTTGGGGAAACCCACATCGCGGGATCGACCATGAACCGGATGGTTCAAGACCAGTTCAAAGCCATACTTGCTTGCTCGAGCCTTGATTCTTTAGCTTCCAGCCACTACTGGCAATTGGCCACGAACCCGGTTGTTAGTATGAAGGGACTCGTTGAATTTTTGACAAGGGATGATGCAGCAATTGATTGCCACAATATAAACAACTATTTAAGAATGCCCTGTCCATAGAATATACAACATAGAAAACAATGAACTAGTCAAAGCAATTATGAGGTACGAAAATTGATCCTACTATTGAAGGACTGCACCGCTTCGCCGTCGAGAGTTCGACAAAGCTGAGTCGCGACACATTAGATTATAACATAAAATAGTGCTCGACCAATGCTTCAAAGCTCATATTCAATGTCGACTTGCGAACGCGAGGCTGTGAAGCACGGTTCTCAAGCTCACCTCAGCAAGCGGACCGCCATCACGCAATTTAGTCCCGCTAAGGTCGGGGCAGTGAAGGAGGTAATAGATTTATATATGCTACATTTAAATGTTTCATATACAGTAACTCGAAGAGGTATGAGTGGGGGTAAGGAGGGTTCCAACAATTTACCAGTAAGTGTTGCCATTTGAAACAAAATTGTCCCATATCTCATGTACAGTCATTTTCGCGATAGCGTTGAAGAGCTCGTTTCACAGAAATTTCGGCGTTAGCGTCAGTGTTATTGGTTGTGAGCTGGCTGCATTCTCGCCTCAGTCGAAAATGCAGCCGCCGCAGCCGGGATTCGATCCCGCGACATGCGGGTCAGCAGCCGAGTTCCTTAGCCACTAATGGCGGGGCAACGTGTCCTGTTAACAATATTTGACAGTGTAGTGGAGCATACGCACCAACGCGTATGCGCCTTCGGAAGACAACGAAAAGCCCGTGCTCTGCTTGCGCGAGAGTTTGTGCCGCCTTTGTCAGACTGGCCGTACGCCCACTTTCCGTTGCGACCTCGTTGCGACTTCTCGGCTCGAATAAACGTCATCACATTTGGTGGAGGCTGCTGAGATCCCCAAGAAGACCTGGAGCTCCGCTCTCGCAAGTTGCCTGAAAGACTACCGCGAAACATGACTGACGCAGTCGCCAACCAGCCCGTCCCAGCCCAGCCAGCACCATCGGCTGCCCCGTCTACCTGCCCCGGCGCTACTCGCCAGCGGGACCCACCAATCTTCAGCGGAAGTGGTGAGCAAGACGTCGAAGACTGGCTGTCCTTGTACGAACGCGTAAGCGTCAGCAACAAGTGGGACGACGACTCTAAACTCGCTTACGTTATCTTTTACTTGGCAGACGTAGCTAAGCTTTGGTTTACCAACCGCGAAACCGCCATCGCCAACTGGTCCTCCTTTAAGACCCTCGTAACAGAAGCGTTCGGCCGACCAGAGGTCCGCAAGCTCCGCGCTGACCAGCGTCTGCGCCACAGAGCCCAGCAGCCCGGCGAAACGTTTACGAGTTACATTGAGGATGTCCTCGACCTCTGCAAGCGTGTTAACCCATCTATGCCCGAAGAAGAGAAAATTCGGCAGATTCTCAAGGGTATTGAGGATGGCGCATTCCAGATGTTGCTAGCGAAAAGCCCGACCTCGGTGGCAATCCTCGTAAGCCTGTGCCAGAGCTTCGATGAATTACGCCGTCAGCGTTCCATCGCCCGACAGAGTGTCTCACCACCAGATTCGATCTCGGCTGTCGCACTCGCAAATGTCAACGTTCGCCAAGAAAGTCTGTCCCACCAGATCAAAGACTTCATCAGGGAGGAAGTTGCCCGACAGCTCTCCCTGCTGCCGCATAGCGACGCGCCCACCGCAAGTCTGCCTTCGACACTGCAGCAGGCCATACGCACTGAAATTTGCAATGTCCTACCTACAGTGCAGGCCCCTTACGCATGCACTTCAGCAGCATCTAATCTCTCAGCTGTCAGCTACGCACCACCTGCACCATCTTCACCTCTCAGCTACGCAGCTGTGGTTGCGCGACCCCCACCGCATCCAGTATCCTTATCGGCTCCACCTCCTCCGGCAGCGCCTCCGGTTTACAGGCCCTCACCTCGCTTTTTCCGTCCATCTAATGAGTGGCGCACCCATGACAACCGTCCTATCTGCTTCGCGTGTGGCATCGCTGGCCATATTGCACGCTACTGCCGCCGCCGTCCCACATCTGCGTACGCCTCCTTTGGAACTCCTACCTATGCGTCGCAGCAGGCCACCACGTCTGCATACGAACAGAGGCACTCTGACTCGGATCGTCGCCCATCGACTTCTCGTTTCCCATCTCCTCGTCGCCGATCGCCATCTCCTATGCGTCGTAGACCACCTCCTGAGGAGGGAAACTAATCAGTGCAGTTCCAGAGGCAAGAACTGCAGCTTCTGCGCAATTATCAAGGCCTCCATTTTCGCCGCGAAATGTTGTTGATGTCAATGTTGAGGGAGTCGCCACACAAGCGTTAATTGATACTGGGGCCGCCGTTTCGGTGATGAACGCAAAATTTTGTCGCAAACTGAAGAAAGTGACCACATCTCTCTGTGGCATCGTGCTGTCCACGGCTAGCGCGCAACGCATTCAGCCCTCGTCTGTGTGTACGGCGCGCGTCGTCATCCAAGACGTTTTGTACATCGTCCAATTTTTTGTACTACCATCTTGCTCTCATGACCTCATCCTGGGTTGGGATTTCTTATCAGGTCATGAAGCTATCATCGATTGTTGCCGTGCGGAAGTGTCCCTAGTGCCAAGTTGTGAATTTCCACCACCCGACCATTCACCACTGCTCTGCAAACTCATCGCTGACGACGACATCACCTTGCCTCCGGAAGCTTCAGTCCCTATTAGCCTTTCATGTGTGGCGCAACCTGACGCCACGGTGGTGTTTACGCCATCCCCTGTTTTTACTGAACGCAAGGGCATCGTGCTCCCATTTGCCGTTCTTACGATTGCGTCTGGTTTAACCGTAATGCTGGTTACCAACCACTGCAACTACCCCATTGGCTTGCTTCGTGGTGAAACGTTAGGATATGTGCAACCTGTCGACCATATCAATGATATTATTCTTCCCGACGAAACGCCATGTCAGATTGCCGCAATCACTCAGGCGTCTGAGCCATCAAGCTCACCAGCCTTCGACAATGCTATTGACGCAGACCTTCCCCCCTCGCATCGCAGCCAACTTGTTGCTCTCCTTAACAAGTTTCGCTCTTCTTTCGACTTTCAGAAACCTGCTTTGGGCCGCACCACGACTGTCACTCATACTATTGACACCGGCTCACATTCGCCTCTGCGACAGCGTCCTTACCGCGTTTCTGCCGAAGAGCGCCGCGTCATTACGGAGCAAGTAGATGACATGCTTAAACGTGGAGTAATACAGCCTTCTCAAAGCGCTTGGTCGTCACCCGTGGTTCTGGTAAAGAAAAAAGATGGCACCGTTCGATTTTGCGTGGACTATCGCCGCTTAAACAAGATTACAAAGAAAGACGTCTACCCGCTACCACGAATAGACGATGCTCTTGACTGTTTACAAGGCGCCGAGTACTTCACATCCTTGGATCTGCGTTCTGGGTATTGGCAGGTGCCAATGGCTGAATGTGATCGCCCTAAAACAGCCTTTGTAACGCCGGATGGCCTGTATGAGTTCAAAGTCATGCCATTTGGGCTCTGCAACGCGCCTGCGACGTTTGAACGCATGATAGATACCATATTGCGGGCCCACAAGTGGAAAACTTGCTTGTGTTACCTAGATGACATCGTAGTCTTTTCAGCTGATTTCCCGACACATCTTCGTCGTCTCCACGAGATTCTGACGTGTCTAGCTTCTGCAGGCCTACAACTTAACACCAAGAAGTGCCACTTCGCAGCCCGAAAACTAACCATCTTGGGACACGTCATCACAAGAGACGGTGTTCTTCCGGACCCCGATAAGCTTCGAGCTGTCGCTGACTTCCCAATGCCCACATCACTGAAAGCCCTAAGAAGTTTCGTTGGTCTTTGCTCTTACTTTCGTCGCTTCGTGCGCAACTTCGCGTCCATCATTGCACCTCTGACTAGTCTGCTTTCCAACAGCAAAGGTATATCAGCATGGTCACCCGCATGTGACGACGCATTTCACCAGCTGTGCCGCCTGCTGACCTCGCCACCTATTCTTCGCCACTACGACCCCACTGCTGCCACAGAAGTTCACACTGATGCAAGCGGCGTTGGTCTTGGCGCAGTTTTGGCACAACGGAAAGGCACCCAAACCGAATACGTAGTCGCTTATGCAAGTCGCGCTCTTAAGAAGGCTGAATTGAATTACTCCGTGACAGAGAAGGAGTGTTTGGCCATAATCTGGGCGCTTACGAAGTTTCGCCCGTACCTTTACGGCCGTCCTTTCGACGTGGTCACAGACCACCACGCTCTATGTTGGCTGTCCTCCTTGAAAGACCCGTCCGGACGTCTGGGCCGTTGGGCACTTCGATTGCAGGAATACGACATCCGTGTCGTATATCGTTCCGGTCGCAAGCATGCGGACGCCGATGCACTTTCCCGATCGCCATTAACACCAGATGTGGCTTCTCTGTCACCCCCTTTTACCACCTTGTCACCACTCGACAGCACTGACATGCTTTCGGAGCAACGTAAAGACCCATACCTTGCCTTGTTAGTCGACTACCTTACCAATTCGTCTCCTGTCCCTTCCACGAGATCGCTGCGCCGGCAAGCAGCCCACTTTGCCTTACGTGACAACATTCTGTACCGCCGCAACTACACGCCTGCTGGTCGGAAGTGGCTCCTTGCTGTCCCAACTCATATGCGCTCTGACATCTGCATGAATTTCCATGCAGATCCCCAAAGTGCTCACGCAGGTGTCCTGAAAACCTACGAAAGGCTGCGCCAACGCTATTACTGGCGAGGAATGTATCGTTTTGTGCAGAAATACGTTCAGTCTTGCACCACTTGCCAACAGAACAAAACACCTCCGCGACACCTTACTGGCATGTTACAGCCGCTCCCGTGCCCGGCTCGCCCATTCGACCGCGTGGGTATAGACCTCTATGGCCCCCTCCCATATAGTAACTCTGGAAACCGGTGGATTATTGTCGGAGTCGATCATCTCACACGCTACGCTGAGACTGCAGCTCTACCGGCAGCGACCGCCCACGAAGTTGCACTCTTCATTCTCCGCAGCTTCATTCTACGCCATGGTGCTCCGCGGGAATTACTCAGTGATAGGGGTCGAGTGTTCCTGTCGGAGGTCATCCAAGCTATCCTCGCTGAATGCAACATTATCCACCGTAAATCTACCGCATACCATCCACAGACAAATGGTCTTACTGAGCGGTTCAACCGCACACTTGGCGACATGCTGAGGATGTACACCTCCTCCGACCACACTAACTGGGACGCTGTATTGCCCTTTGTTACCTTCGCTTATAACACCGCGACGCAAGCGACTACCGGTTTTTCCCCGTTCTTTCTATTGTACGGCCGCGAACCTTCCCACCCACTCGACACTATACTACCGTACCGCCCTGATGCATCTGAGTGCTCCCCGCTTTCGGAAGTCGCCAGATACGCTGAAGACTGCCGTCAGTTGGCTCGGTCTCTGACAAGTGAGGCTCAAGGTCTACAAAAGACTCGACACGACGACGCTCACCGCATAGCTCCTACATTTCGTGCTGGCTCCCTTGTGTGGCTTTGGGTGCCCCCGCACGTTCCTGGCCTATCTTCTAAACTTCTGGCCCCGTACCATGGCCCGTACCGTGTCATTGACGCGACCTCCCCGGTGAATTACATCATCGAGCCCCTAACACAATCGCCAGATTTGCGCTGTCGAGGACGCGAGACCGTGCACGTCGACCGTCTCAAACCCTACTACGATCCCCTCATTCTGCCTACTCCATGAGTCGCCAGGATGGCTACTCTTCACCCCGGGGGTATTGTAGTGGAGCATACGCACTAACGCGTATGCACCTTCCAAACAGAACGAAAAACCCCGTGCTCTGATTGCGCGAGAGTTTGTGCCGCCTTTGTCAGACTGGCCGTACGCCCACTTTCCGTTGCGACCTCGTTGCGACTTCTCGGCTCGAATAAACGTCATCACAACAGGTACACCTCTTTAGAGTAATGCGCTGTTCTGCGGTCGATGTTACCTAGGACGTAAGTAGCCTGCGTCTTCGTTTCACCAAATTTCTTGCAACGAGCGGTATTCTTTATCACTGTGAGTGATAGAGGTGTTGCTACTGTGAATTCTTTATTTCTTTTGTTACCTGCACAGTGGGCACACTTCGTATCTAAAGGGGAATATTTTTAGAACCCACGACTAGTCCGGTCATTAAACTTCCACGTCGCCTTGTTCAATTTTTTAGTTCAGTGTCGTCAGTTATGAAACACCATTAGAGATTTTCATTAGAATTATTTTATGGAATCAAACCAAATGGACATACCCATTCGTGCATATAGGCTCATTAAGCTGCATTGGCAAGGCTAAAAAATAAAATTAGCGCACTCTTAAGCGTCGACTTTGAAGGCCATGTATACCCCATAGGCGTCAAAATGCACGTGATAGCGACGATCGACGCGACGTAGATTGCGTTCGCGCTTGCAGAGGCAAACCACCTTCACGTGACGGCTTTGGTGAGTGAACTCCACAGTTGCTGGTATGAGGTCGTCTATACTTGTACAAAAATGTCTATTTTTACTTACACCTCTTTAATGCTGTTGCGTTAAAATAAGTCAATTAACACTGAATCACTTTAAAAAATAACGAGGTTATAGTGTCAGGATACGTAATTTCATGCGGCGCATTCTAATATGAAGTCGAAAGTTTCGACAAATCAACGCAAATAACTTTATTTTGCCGAAAACAAGAAACAGGTGCCGCAGGCGGCATCGCGAGATTTGCCGCCGCATGTTATTGGTCGAAGCTGTATGACACCATGCACTTGCGGGACTATCAGTACAGCTGGCTGTGCGCGCCGGTTCTTCCAGGTTTTCCTGTTGAAATCGGGTATAGTTGCTCTGAGTATGGCTAACTGTAAAAGTCGTAGCGAGTTCACTGTACAGTACATGTTCGAGCCAGTCGCCATTGTAGAAGCGACGACCGAAGACATTGTCAGCGCCGATGATGCCGCACAAGAAAGCGAGTCCCAACCAGCCACCTTTACCCGCGTAGGAAACCTAGATAAGTTTGTATAAGATGCACGTCAGTGCTTGATTTCACTTTAGTAAACTGATACAAATGATACGTCCAGCCGTGGATATTGAAATCAATGAGGAACATTAGCATCGGCACCCACTTTTTTGTCCACGCTTTCGTGGTGCAGTTCGGGGGGGGGGGGGGGGCGATACTTCAGCCCTTGAAATTAGCCCGGCGATCACCTCCGCTATTAACGGTAACAGTGACAGCCGCCGAGGAGATGGAGGAGGAGGGATAAACTTTATTATTCAGAAAAGGGAGGGGAAAGGGGGGAAACCAAGTTTGACAAGAGCTAGATTGCGGCCCAAGGGGCCGCAACACTAGCAGACCAGTCCGCCGGCTTGGAGGAGGCCGTGACTTTCCGGTGCAGTGGCGCCATCACATTTTGCATAAACAAACTAGCTGCGGAAAACGGTTCATACGTGGATGCAGCGATCCTCATAAGGAAGGGCCACGGGCTTCTCGTAGTCTCGCTCTCTTCTGATAAAATTTACATGCTGTAATTTTAATGTACCATATATTGTTACGCGCTTTTGCGGAAACACTCAGCTTCTTTTTTTTTTAGCAGACTGAGGTAAGCCACAAAAGTAATCAAATACAATGTCTCGTCGTTTCTTCTGGACGAAATGCAGGCACGCGCATTAATTTCACTCTGGCCTTGTGGTAACACGACATGAATTTTTCGCGTCGGCAATTCGCAATGCCCACGGGCTTTATGTGGAGCGGTGTGCAATCTAATATGGCTACGGGAGAATCATCATCCCGTGAACTCCTTCACGGGATGATGATTCAGTAGTAAACCCCATTGTAACCACCATTTGTAACCAATCAATTTCAATAAACTTTCAAACTTTCAAACTTTCAAACTTTCAAACTTTCAAACTCGCATAGGGAAAGATAAGACGCGCGGACGTATGCCCCGTGCCGCTTTCACCGGACGAGCTCTTGATCGTCGAATGAACGTATATCGGACCAAACAAAATTCTTTGAGTTAATATCTGCTACAGACTGGAACCCAGTCATCGCGTGCGATAACCCTGAAACTGCCTACGATACATTTTCAAAGATAATTTCCAATGCCCTTGCAGATTCTACCGAAATAATGAACTGTAAAAAACCGTTCTCAGCTCCTCGTAACCCATGGCTATCTAGCAGTTTGCTTGATTGCCTGAAGAAAAAAGATAAACTTTACAGAAAAACAAAAAAACAACCGTTCAATACTGCGCTTCATGATAGGTATAAAAAATATTCTAATCGTTTAGGAAAACTACTCAAACATGCCAAAACACAGTACTATGAAAATAAAATTAAGTGTGCCGGTAATGATGTAAAAAAACAGTGGGAAATTTTAAACTCGTTTTTGGGTAGATCCAACCAGCATAGCGAAATAACAATGATAAAATCGGGAGACCTACTTCTCGATAATCCCTTAGACATTGCTAACTCTTTTATTAACTTCTTCTGTACAGACAAGCAACGGGAAGACGATCCTCTGACCCAGCCTTACCCACGCATGCCTCACAGCTTTTTCCTTCACCCCGTGACACCTGAAGAAATAGTCACTATCATTTCTAGTCTAAAAAATACCGGGCCCGGTATTGATAATTTCCGCCCCTCTCTCATAAAACTCATAGCAAGTTTAATATCTGAAACATTTTGTCACATAGTAAACCTTATTTTTACCACGGGAATTTTTCCAAGCTCCTTGAAGAAAGCCAAAATAATTCCTGTTTTCAAGAAGGGAGATAAGCGTCTCACATCTAATTATCGACCTATAGCTATACTCTCATTCTTTAGCAAAGTTGTTGAAAAACTAATAGTAACACGCTTGTCTTCCTATTTTTCAAAATTTCATGTCTTATCAACAAATCAATTTGGATTTAGGGAGGGATACTCAACTGATTTAGCATTAATTTACTTGACAGATAAAATCCGGCAGGCAATTGATGCAGGTAATTTGACGGGGGCGCTCTTTATTGATTTGTCTAAAGCATTCGATTCACTTGTTCACAATATACTATTTGCTAAATTAGAGTCTATTGGAATAGCAGGCCCGCCACTGAAATTACTACGTAACTACTTAAAAGATAGAGAATATATTGTGTCTATATCTAACACTTACTCACACCCTAAAACAAGTAACATTGGGGTACCGCAGGGATCAATATTAGGACCTCTCTTATTTTTAATATACATCAATGATCTTTCACAATGCCTAAAATCATCTGACTGTATTCTTTACGCTGACGACACTACTATTTTCTGCTCAGATAACCATTTTGATTCATTAATCTACAAGCTTAACCACGACGCGGACAGCATAGTTACCTGGTGCCGGCAAAATAAACTACAGATAAATGCTACAAAATCTCAGTTCGTCATCTTTTCTTCTAAGCATAGGATTTATTCAGGTTCACCATCTTTAACTTTCGCTTCAAACACACTTTATCCTACTGACAGTGTCATGTTTCTCGGAGTCACATTAGATAAGCACCTAAAATTTGATGAGCATGTTTCATCGTTAACAAAGAAGACAGCTTATGGCATTAGGATATTAATTAAAGTTCGCAATTTTTTCCATATGAACACACTAATATCCCTTTATTACGCTTTCATTCATACGTATATTAATTATTGCATATCATCATGGGGAAACACGTATCCAGTCCATTTATCTCCATTGCAACACACTCAAAATCAGGCTATTCGCATCATGACACATAGCACCTACACATCAGAAGCATTGCCTTTGCTCACCTCTAACGGTATTCTGTCGGTGGGAAAACTACATAAATATTCCCTCGCAATACTAATCCACAAATCCATCAGCGGAAAGCTCCCGTTCCCTATAATCATCAAAAGCCAGTATCCTTACTCTTTGTCAACACGTTTCGCATCCAGCAATAGCTTCTTATTACCGAAACCCAGAACTAATTATGGTAAGTTCACTACTAACTTTTCAGCCACACAACTATGGAACTCATTACCATGCCATGTTAAAAATATCTCCAATTTCCACGCATTCAAAATCAACCTTCGGAATTATCTGCATTCAGCATAGTCATTTCATCATTTCATCATCTCTGCTTTCTTTTGTAATTTTTAAATAATCCAACGATGTTTCAGTGTTAATTGCTTCTTTTTGAGTGTTTACTTTGTGTACACATCTTTGTTGCGTTAAAGTACTTTTGTTTACTCAGCTCTTATGGGAGGTCCCCTGTACAGTCTCTTGACTTTGGGACCTCCCTCTGTATCAGTAGTAAACCCCATTGTAACCACCATTTGTAACCAATCAATTTCAATAAACTTTCAAACTTTCAAACTTTCAAACTCGCATAGGGAAAGATAAGACGCGCGGACGTATGCCCCGTGCCGCTTTCACCGGACGAGCTCTTGATCGTCGAATGAACGTATATCGGACCAAAATACTTTTCCAAATGACAGGAACTGCTAAATGTCCACTGCTTCATTTCTTGCCGCACTACAAAGGGTGGTTGAGTCAGCTGATCGAACCTGCATCAACGACGCCTTGCGTAATCCCGGCGCGTGCTACAAAAAACTACGCGAACGAGAATTGACATACGGGCTGAACGGCACTCCGAGATAGTTTGTGCCGGGTCCGTCAAACGAATTCGCCGAAGTAGTGGGCCACAAGCGAGTAACGCGCCATCACGGCTGCATGGGACCGACTGTTTAACCTAGCAATTGTTTGCAAATATATCGGGCTGTCGTCATTAATTGCTGTCTGCAGCAAAAAGGGTGGCGAGAAAGATTGTGTTCTGATGCTGTTTTTTTAAAGACGATAGCCTTTCTTGGGGACCTTCGACGCAAAAATTTTGGTCTGTCTGTCTTTACATTTGTCTGTTTGTCCACTCTTAACAGCATCGGGTTCTTGAAGTGGCCGAGCCCATCTACAGCACCCACCAATGTTGCTCAAAGTTCAGCGTTCATACTTGTGCAATCGTCAATTAAAAATCAAATATTGCGCAAGTCTGGGGCACCACAACAACGCGTATATATTCTCATGTGCGTCTTTTACTAGAAAAGGCATACATAATTAATTTTAAGGACAGTAGCACTTATCACAGTGCGGTGGTGGTAAAAAACATTTATTTCAGAAGAAGTCTACTAGAGAGTGCCGACGTGGCCCATCGGCGTGCTAGAGTGGCAAGACCCTATTCCGGGACGCCAGTGGAGCTGGAAGCTGCCCGTGCGCGCTCCACCAAGGAGCGTTGTGCAGCCAAGGTAGAGCAGCCGAGCAGGTGCTCCTCCCAAGCCTCTCTAGTTGGGATAGGAAAAGGGGATGAGAAAGGGACGGGATTAACTGGGCACGATGCTACGACGTGATATGTGTCGGCGAGGACATGACAGGTCGAGCAGGTGCCATTGATTTCCGGCAAAAAGTGCCTGGCGACCGCCGGACTGATAAAGGTGTTCGTCTGCAGGCGGCGTAGCAATTGTTCGTCCGCTTTCTCCAAACCGCGTGCGGGGTCCGGGTAGAGGCGGCGCGAAGCCCGGCAATAAGCCAAAATTTCGCGAAAGCGCGTCAGGTTCGTATTGCCAGATTCCGTCTCGGGACATGGAGGGGCAACGGCCCGGACAGGAGAAGCGCGGACAGCGGCATTTGCCGCCTCGTTGCCGGGCAGGCCCGAGTAGCCTGGGGTCCAGACTATACGAATGGGATGAGGGTTAAAGCGCCAAGAGGCTGCCTGTAGCAGGCTAGCCGCCAGCGGGGCAATGGAACCCTGAAGGTACTGAGAACAGGCCGAGCGTGAGTCCGTCAGGATGGTGCGTGAGGCAGGGTGAGAGGCGGCCAAAGCTATGGCAACCTCTTCAGCGTGCGTTGCTGTGTCTGCTCGAAAGGAGAGGCCATCGACGTGTTTGCCCTCCGTAATCACGGCAGCCGTGAAGTGACCCGAGGGGGAGGGACCCGAGACGTCCACGTAGAAAACACCAGGACGATCGGAGTGTCGCGTATGAAGGGCCGCGGCGCGTGCTAGTCTACGGCCAGGATGGAGGTCGGGGTTCATATTACGGGGTAGAGGTTGCACCCATAGCTTTTGACGCCAGAGCTCTAGTACCGGCTGCAGAGGGTCTTGGTCAGATATCGGGTTAAGGCCAAGTCTGTGTAGAAGACGGCGCCCTGAAGGCGTCTGCGAGAGTCGATTGATTTGGTTAACGCGATGAGCTTCGCGCATCTCTGCAAAGGTGTTGTGTACCCCCAGAGCCGCGAATCGGCTGTTGGAAGTTGCAATAGGTAGGTCCAGAGCGCGTTTGTATACTGAACGAAGAAGGACGTCCAGCTGGTGCTCGTGTCGACCACGCAGGCGAAGGTAAGGCAAGGCGTAGAGGACGCGACTGGTCACCAATGCGTGGGCCAATCGGAGGGACTGAGACCTGCGGAGGCCGCCGCGCTTGGTAGAAACTCGCCGTATCATGCGGCTCACCTGTTCACTGGTGCGTCTGAGGCCTGCTATTGTGCCCTTTGGATCCAAGGACGATGTGAGGTGAAGGCCAAGAACCCGAATATTTTGCACTGACGGGACGGGCCCGGACGGAAGAAAAATTTGAGGCGGCGGTAGCGGAGAGACTGAAAGAAGAGCCGATTTAGCTGGAGAGCACTCCAGGCCGCATGAACCTGCGTAGGTGTCCACCAGAAGGGCAGCCTTTTGCAGGCGTTCTTCGATTTGCGCTAAGGAGCCGGTGTTGGTCCAGATTGTGATACCGTCCGCATATAGTGCGTGTTGTATTCCCTCGGCCTCGCTTAGAAGAGAGGGGAGGTTCATCATCGCCAGGTTAAAAAGCAGAGGAGACAGGACTGCCCCTTGAGGTGTACCCCGCGTGCCTAATAAGTACGGGCCGTGTTCGGTAGAATTAAGGCGAATGAAGGCGGTGCGATGTGATAGAAAGGCGCGAATGTAGTTGAAAGTCTTCTGCCCGTAGTTTGTGGTAGACAGGTTAGTGAGTATAGTGCTGTGTTTGACGTTGTCGAACGCCCCGCGGAGATCGAGAGCGAGCACGGCTTTATCGTTATGGCGCATAGTAGTCGGCTCTATGATATCGTGTTGAAGCTGGAGCAGGACGTCCTGCGCCGACAGATGCGGGCGAAAGCCAAACATCGTGTCGGCAAAGGTCCTCCTGGCCTCCAAGTAGGCGGAAAGGCGTTCGCGAACCATGGTTTCCATGAGTTTGCCTGCGCAAGACGTAAGTGAGATGGGTCTCAGTGCCTCAATACTAACGGACTTTGCCGATTTGGGAATGAATGTCACGACCGATGTGGTCCATTCCGTTGGAAGCGGAGAACCGTCCCATATCGAATTTATAAGGTGGAGTAGCGAGAGGTGTGCTTGGTCGGGAAGATTTGCCAGGAGCGATACTGTGATTCCGTCGCGTCCAGGGGCCGTGCCCCGTCGCATTTTCGTGAGTGCAAATCGTAAATCAGAAAGCGTGTATGGGGCGTCGAGGTCGGTGTCAGGGGCGCCGGAATACGTATAAGCTGGGCCTGCGGGATCAATTGTACGGAAGATGTAGCGGTCACAAAGTTCTCGCGCAAGTTCATCCGTAGTGCCCTGAAAGGCAGGCAGAACACGGTGGAGCTGGCGTTGCGTTTCTCCCCTGGTGGTGGAGGGATCGAGAAGGCTTCTAAAGAGTCGCCACGCACTCTTAGAGCTCATCTGGTTTGCAGCCTTCGAACAGGCGTCTGCCCAGTTAGCATCGGAAAGTTGTGCGGAGTATGCGGCCGCCTCTGCAGTGAGTGCCTCAATGCGAGCGTGAAGTTTCCGATTAAGTTTGTTGCGTTTCCAGCGCCTTATGAGCCCGCGGCGAGCGTGCCAAAGATGTAGGAGGTGTGGATCGATTGCAGGAGTCAAATTAGAGGTTGCAAGGGTGCGAGTGTTCGCTTGTTTCATATGAAGAGCGTATGATGCCCACGCTGCATATTCGGTCGAGGAGAGGCCGGCGGGGAATGGTTGCATTCTGAACTGAGTCCAATCGGTGAGACGGGCTTGGCCCCAGTGTTGGCGCATTTTCTGCCGTGGTGTGAACGAAATGCGGAGTAAAAAGAGATTGCTGCCTAGGGTTTCGCCTAAATTTTCCCATGTAGCATCGCGGATGTGACGGGTGAGGGAGAGGTCGGGCCATGTGTCTCGCGTGACCGAGTTGCCGGAACGTGTGGGTTGTGCCGGATCGGTAAGAAGCGTCAGGCTCAGCGAGGAAATGAGTTCCTTGAGCTCTCTGCCCCGGGCCTTCTCGTAGTGGTAACCCCAGTGAGGGCTGGGGGCATTAAAGTCCCCAACAATCACCAGTGGTTGTCGGGCCACTATACGCAGCGCCCGATGGAAGAGATGCGCAAACGAAGCCCTCGCAAGGCGAGGGGGACAGTACACGTTTAAGATATGTATTGATGGTTGGCCCCTCCGCTGAGACAGCACTGATATCATGCAGTAGTCGTAAGGAAGATCCAGATCGAGGTCAATCTGTATCGCCGTGTAAGCTTCATGCACGAGGAGGCATGTGGTGGTGCCGCCTACATAGGAGCAGTATCCAGAAAGGGATGGAGCAGGGCCAGATTCTTGGAGCGCCAAGATGGCCGGCTGAGAGCCAAGTGAGCTGAGGAAAAGGGAAAGATGTGAACGCTTTCGCCTGTTCCCGAAGCCCCCAGGGTTTCACTGTATGATCTCGAATTTAGACGCAATGTTTGAACGGGACGTACGATTGGTAGCCATCGTGACTGTCTTAGGTTTTATATTTGGTCCTCCATGTCCCGCTCGGAATCCTCAGAGGCAGGGAGGGGCACGGAGGCCGGATTGTCCGACGGCGGTGTGGTGGTAGCCACCTTACGACGACGCCGTGGAGCTGTACCCTCACTGCTCACCGAGCAGGAGCGGGAACGCCATGCCTTGGGTTGAAACTGGGTGATTGCCCAGGCTTGAATAGCCTGGGTAACCTCTACTACTATGCGTTGGACCGAAAGCTGGTGAGGAGGTGATTAATCGAAGCTTCGACGCGCGTGAGGCGTTCCTCTACGCGCGGGGTGCGCTCTTCGGTGGGGAGATTTTGGTTAGCGGGCAAGAGAACCTGAGGTGCCCCAGGAGCCTCAAGAGCTTCTGGAGTAGATGTGGCACCGGTTCCGAGTGCTGGAGTACACATGGCTGCTTGAACCGGCGGTTTAATGGGAGTGGACTTAGCGCGAGGACTAAGCTTGGACGTAGCTGGCGTAGCCGCCTGGACAGAGGAGGCAATACCGGATGGCCTTGCAGTACACTGTTGTTGGGGTTGAAGTCGCTTATTTAAGAGTTCGAGTTGTTTAGTTAAAAGAGAATTTTGCTTTTGAAGTGCCGCAACTTGCTGGCGAAGGGCCGCAAGTTCGGGAGAAGGAGGATTGACAGAAGGGGGTGAGAGAGGCTTAGAAGCAGCTTTCCCTGCCCAACTGCTCACCTGAGGTACCGCCGCTGGTGCTTCGAGCGGTGGGAATGCTTGAGTGTCGGCGTGGAGTGGTGGAGCCGAATGATGCAGGTTGGTGCTGCTGTCTGACTGTGACGAACATGAGGTGGTCCCTCGACGAGATGTTGAGGGCTGCTTGCGTTTCCGATATTTTTGATATTTTGCCGTGCAGCCACTGGTCCCAGTCTTATGGGCGCCGTGGCAGAGGAGGCACTTGGGGTGACAGTCGTGGGCATTGAGACCTGCAGGTGCGGGGGTTCCACATTTGGCACACTGGGTTGGAGCGGGGTGAGGACACTGAGGTGGTCGATGACCGATGGTACCGCACTTGGTGCAAACAGGGACCGTTTTCTTGTAGGCGCGGATATACGTCGCCACGCAGTGGTAGAAGAGGAAGCGGGGTAACTTCGTGCCCTCGAAAGTCACCACCGCCGCCGCGGAATCTCCGAGTTTGCGGACCGCAAGGATAGTACCTCGAGGCCAATACAGTTCAGACTTTATTTTCTCCGGGCTTTCAGCAGGGTTTACGTTGATGACGCCCTTGCATGTATCCCCTGGTGCCTTGGCGTGGCCTCGAACGGGCAGCTGCTGATCCCCCACTTGCAGCTGGAAGTCCCCGAGGAGTCGCTGTGCCATAGGCAAAATGGTGGTGCTACAGACCAAGATGTTCTGTTCCCAGATTGGCCGCACTTGAATTTGCGTGGTAATCCGGTCGCCGAGGTAGCTGCGGATGGCGTCGCCCGCGCGATCGGCCGGGACAAATGTGCGTAGCTCGCAGGGAACGCGAGGTTTCACTACCACGATGTAGTCGTCGCGAGAGAGGCGAGGAGTTTGACGCGGACGCCACTTGCGTTGCTTCGCTGGCTGCGAGGACGGAGCAGAGGTAGGCACACCGCCGGAGGGATGGCGCGCCGGCGTTCCTTGCAAGGCTGGGGAATGGTGGCCCGCTGTGGCGTCTCGTTGTTGTTGAGACGCAGACTTCGATTTCGCTTGCTTGCGTTGCCACAGTCTCACCATGTAGTCGAGGTATTCATCTTCTGATGGCATAGTGTTTTCGGAGGATGAAATCTCCATGGACAGCGTTTGGCTTGAGGCAGGATCATAGCCCGTAACCACGTTAGCGGCCGCCATCGCCGGGCTGAGAGCCCTTAGCGAGGCGGCGTTGTAGCCGGGAGTGAAGGACGTCCCTCAAGTTGTCAAAACTGGACCCACCTGGACGAAGGTGTTGTCTAGGCGAAGCGGAGAACTTGGCGGTGACGATAAATCCAAGTTTCACGGGTACCAAGGTGGATGTCCGCAGAAATAGCAGGAAATCTACGGAGGCGATGTGGAGTGCGTCCGTCACCATCGAGCGCTCGCAGCGCCCTCCCTCACAGTGCGCTGACCATGCAACGTTTGAACGAAAAGGCGAGTGTTTCCAACGCTTTGCTAAGACGAGATGGTAGTGGCACCTACACGTCGCCTTGCGTTCTACACCTTATCACCTCTCAGACGGGCGCGCACACCCGTCTCAGAGCCACGCGCTTCGTTTTCCAAGAAAACTGGCAGATGGCGCTCATGTCTCACGCGTGACGTGACTTGATGCGCTCATTCGCCTCCGCTGCACGCTCGAGGCACTCTAACACAGCGCATCCAGAATACCATTCACCAATTTTCTTGCGCGGAACATCAAATAAAATTTTGGTCACTCTCTCCACACGCAAGACTATCGTCTTTCGACGACATTTGCATATTAACATGCAGATACGGGGCCATTTTTTTTTTCGCGTTGCATATTCAGACGTCTTTTTGTTAGCAGCCATGATGGGCTGATCTGCTGGTACATGAATGGGTTGGCGCGAAAAACTGACAGAGGAACTGAAAACCAGTTATGGTAATTGTAATTATTAGTCGAGCAAGTGATGCGTGCAAGTATTGCGACGTTCTTGCATCACATCACATCAGTCAGTACACTTTACCCGCGCAGAGAAACACGTGTAGTGAAAGCTAGAATTAAGGAGACGGCGTGCCTATAGCACCTGGACCACACAAAATGATCACATGGAAATTAAATGTCTATTTCACGTTCATACTTCTCACTCGCTCGAGCGGCGCGTTCCTGCGTGTTTTCAATGCGCAGCATTTCTCAGCGAACTTCGGCGACTTTGAGATCTATCTATCTATCTATCTATCTATCTATCTATCTATCTATCTATCTATCTATCTATCTATCTATCTATCTATCTATCTATCTATCTATCTATCTATCTATCTATCTATCTATCTATCTTGTCGCCTACACGTTTAGCTCTCCTGGCCGTTTCGATAATGGCATCGATACCTAACTTGGTATGGCATAACACCCCTGTATTAAGAACGTATTTGACTAGTCATACCATGAAAATCATGACATGTATGTCATGAATGTCATGGTTAACATTTCATGGTCCTGCAGCTCTTGCGGTGGTTTCGTTCACATGGCATGTTGCAAAACTAGTATGGTATGGCATGATTGCATGGCAAACACAAGCGACAGACCCTAACATGAAAATCATGACATGCGTGTCATGTAACAACATGACTACATGCCACGCTGATGATGCGCTCTCGGCCGTCTCGCTAGTGTCACATGTGCCAAATTCGGTATTACGGTACGTGCATGGATGACGAAGGTATGTGACTGGTGCAAACATGATAATCATAAGATGCGTGTCATGTGAGAACATGACTACATGCCACAGTCAAGGTGCCAATGAATTTCGACGTGACCCGGTCCGCATGCGTGCCGGCGTTCATTTCGTCGCGTCACGCCGGCGTTGCGACGCCAGGTGCCGGTCCTGCCATATACTCGCAGGCGCGTGCTGCGTTGCTTTGACGCTTGCGCGTTTCAGAGCGCCCGGCGTCCCTCCGTCTCGAGGAGGCAGACGCAGTGCTGTCTGGGTAACGCATTGGTGCCAAATGCAGCATGTCGTATTTCGTGCCAGTTGCCGTCGGGCCACGACGACGGACGCTGGTCACGCCAGTCGCGCTTGGCGTCAGACTATAGTGTGCTCGCGTTTTGCAAACGTAGCGTCGCTGTGCCCAGCGTGCGCGCACGTCAACGTTACGCAGGTGTATCTTGGGCCCTTCAAGATGCACTCGGGACCGTTTCGCTAGCTCCACATATACCAAATTTGGTGTTAGGTGACGTGAATGAATGACGTAGGTATATGACTGGTGCAAACATGATAATCATGACACGCGTGTCATGTAAGAACATGACAACATATCCCGCTAATGGCGTGTTCCCGGCCGTTTCTCTAGCTCCACATATACTAAATTTGGCATCACGTGACGTGAATAGATGGTAAAAGCAAACGACACATCCAAACATGATAATCATGACACGGATGTTGTGTACGGCATAATTTAATTCCGCCTCTTAACGTTGTGGTGATTTTAAAGTGGCATATCAACCTTCCTCATTCGCGCTTCGCATATCATCGATTCTCACTGTACGTAGGATCTGCCAATTTTTTTCTCGCCCAGAAAACGAAGCATCTAAACTAATTTGCGGCAACGTGGTCTACCGGTTACGTCGGCCGTTCTGTTATCACTTAAGGCCGCTCTGCGCAGGGACACTCGGACAGGAATATTTTCAAAGCTGTCAAAAAGCTTATGTGCGATTTAAATAGATTTGGTAGTTGCATAAAGCGCTAATGATTCCTTGTTCTGTCTTCCTAGTCAAAGATCTTCGGTCATTGAGAGGTTACGCAAAATTGGACAGGCTAAAATGAGAATTTTTCATAATTATCATTACATTCAAAACTATATATGTAAGTTATTTTAGCTCTTAGAAAATAATAATAATCAATTCACTCTTCATGATCCGCTCGACTCTCGGCCGACCATCCTGAGTGTGTTGGTGCAAAAATTCCAAGGATCATTATCATCATCATCATTACTGTATTCTGAAGAAGGCACATTTGCAAGCTGGTATCTGGCGCTCGCGTGCCGTGCTACCGGCCAATCTTGCTGGCGGCCAGAGAAAATGGGGTGGACGTCGCGAAGGCCCGGACGACATTTAAGTCATCGATTCTTGGCCGATCCCCCTGAGTGGGTACGAGCCATGTCTGTGGATTCATCATCATCATCATCATCATCAATCTTGTCTCCAAGATGACACCAGTCAACCATCGTAAGGCGCCGTGATGCCAAGGTCTGCAAGAACGCGGGGCAAGACCCGCTATAGATCGCCCAAGGGTTGTCGTGATCGGTCCACCAGCACTGACGCCGAGTTACCATCGACAGCGCGTCCTGCCTCTGTTCTTCGAACGCCCAGCGAACGAGAATTGTCGAGCGCCATGAGCTTGCCGAGCACCAACCGAGCAATCGCAGCACCGGCGCAGAGGCCTGCGGACGGCGCGAGCCGGGTGCCCATGTTGCCCTCTCAGTCTAACGCCAACAGTGCTGCTCCGTCGCGATCAACGTCCGACGCAGCGAGACCCACCGGTGCCTTCCTGCTCGCAGGGTTTGTGGACAAAAATAACTGGGACGCCATACAAGAGAATACGTACGTCGTCTTGGGCCACGGACCGTACCAGCGCCGAGTTCTGATGTGTGGGATTCTTGCCTTGGCTGTGCTGCTTTTCCAGTACCTTGCGTACAGACTTACCGGAAGGAAGATTGGTCACTGGTGCAAGGCCCCCGACCAGTTGGCCTCTGTACCAGCCGACATCTGGAAGAACCTCTCCCTACCCGTTGAAGCTGACGGCAGCTACAGTAACTGTACAATGTACGACCCGCCTGAACCGGTGAGAGTTAGTATGCACCCCTCGAATCAAAGAATGTCTTACATCTGTATCGAATCGGTAACGAGGTCCACTGGTGTTTCTCGCGCTGTTATGTTCTTTTTGAGAAAGCTGCATTCACAGCTGAGAAATGTTTGATGGCTTTTAGACCGGGCCTGATCGGCTTTAGACGAAGCAGTCACGGACCTTGCGGCGTATTGCGTGCTCCCATTGCGCTACACTTCTGTTCATGTCGGCAATTTTAGTTAGTGAAGGGTTGTTTTGTGAATAACGCTGGCGACGACTCTGCTGCTGAGATTTTCTGTGCCAACTCTCCATGATGTACTAAACTTTTATAGCACCTGCTGAGGCTGATATAATTATTAATTGATATGATTGAGGTCCATATCGGTCTAAGGGGCCAGAGACGTGACACAGAAAGTGTTCAAGAGCGTTTACTGAGTCCATGTGACTAAATTACGAAAATGAAAAGGATTCCGGCTGACCCCTCGCAGTGGCATCGATTTTGTTCCAAAAGGCCAGCGACTATACTCAAGGGCGACTTTCTGTGGCAATGAAAGGAAGACTACGTAACTAAAGTGGGCGTGTGCCACTGCTGAAGAACATATATTCCCACAAATGCGTCTGTGTTATCGGCGTGGAAACCTTGAAAAAAAAAATAACGTTACTTAATTTATTTTCGACGAGATGCTGTTTATAAGTAGATGCTGCACGAGCCAAGAAGATACTAATATATTTTTTGTTTTATGAAGTGTCATTCCGCGTTCTTGCACGTCTGAGAACGTCACACGTTTTAGGTGCATATCACGGTCAAAATGGCGTATTCGCCTATAGGTGAGCGGTCATCACTCCTCAGTTAATTTAGACGACTCACCGAAGAAGAGTGTGACAAATTTCACTCACAAATTGCTGTATAAACAGACGTGGCAAATTATATGCAGTGGAATTAGTCGACCACGGCTGTCATTCGAAACGCGAGCCGAAGCGGACCACTTCGCGGAGGAGTACAGGAGCAGTAGCTCCGCCCCCGTAGGTTTCCCTTCATTGCCTCAAAAAGCTGTCCCCGAGTATAGTTGCGTATGCGACGCTATGATCCACACTTTGCGAAGTGAATCGACCCGACATCATTGCGTAACTTGAGTAATTTGAGTGGTTCTGTGCAAATTTATAACATATGCAGTCACATGCATTTATAACAAATCTCAGGGAGAAAAACGTCATATTCTGGATTTGAAAAGGAACAATATCAAAAGCAAAAGATATGTATAAGAATGAGTTGTGACATAGCGATAGGTGATATGAGTTATGACAGAATCTGGCGTATGCAGGTAAGCCAAGAAGAAAACAGGACCACCATTAATTGCCACGAGTGGAGCTACGACATCGCGAACAAGGCAGACAGCATCGTGAGTCGTTTCAACCTAGTTTGCGACCGAGAGTACCTCTACAACTTATCTGAAATAGTGCCTCTCTTTGGTTCGGGCCTCGTATCGCCGGCACTCGGCTTGGTGGCAGACCACGTGGGAAGAAGGCCGGTAATGCTTGCATGTGCGTTCACACAGCTATTCGCCACCGTCGCAAACACTTTCTCGGAGACGTACCCGCTCTTCTTGTTCACGCGATTCCTGATATTTGCAGCGACCGACGTCACCTTCATCGCCACGTTTACCTTGCTCCACGAGGTCACAGGAAACGCGCATCGCTCGACGTTCACGCTCATCGACATTGCCGTGCCACACATTTTTGTCCCACCTCTTCTGCACGTGATCTCCATTGTCAAGCCGCGATGGATGCTCGCTAACGCACTCACCATCGTAACCACAGGCCTGCTGGCGTCCTGGTGCTGGCTAGTGGAGGAATCTCCCACTTGGCTTGTCGCCACACGCTATTTGCGCCGGGCCGAGGTCACGGTACTGCTGGCGGCCAGAGAAAATGGGGTGGACGTCGCGAAGGCCCGGACGACATTTAAGGCCATCGAGGGGCAGTTGCGTAGACTGGACACGTGCGTCATGGCGGATCCGATGGAGGCCATCATTGAGACGATGAAACTGCGTCGTAGGGCGGCATCTGTTCTGCTGGCCAGGTTCGTTATGTACGCGACCTACATCAGCCTCATCATGAATGACGTGACCACAGGTATTCGCTGGGAGGCGGCATACGTCCTTTCCTCGGTTGTCTGCTATGCCTCGGCGCTCGATTGCATGCGCAGCTGCGGGATCCGAAAGACTCTCTCCGGCGTAATGGTCATGGTGAGCACGTTCGCCGTTTTCGAAGCTATGGTGATGTCCCGCGGTGAGAAGGTTCTGACGCTCTACGTGCACGCCGGGCTGAAAGTGTTCGTCTCCACTGGTTCTGGCGTGACGCTTTGTTACACGGCGGAGACCTTTCCGACGGTCGTGCGGAATGCCGGCATCTGCCTATCACACTTCGCTGGAGGAATGGGGTGCATCTTGGGTGCCGTCATCATAGGTCTTAGCGGACTGCACGTCTTCTACTTACTGTCCGCCTTCATGGTGCTGCTCAGCGCCGCGGCAATCCAATGGCTTCCGGAAGTGGTCATAGAGAAAGCGCAGTTGTCTGGCGTAGCCACCGTGCGTGAACGAAAAGCGGCGCTTGTCGCGTCACTGGAGCCCCATGGTGTAAGGTCAGCCGGTAAATACCAGTAGAGCAGAGCCCTCCAAGTTGACGCACTAAACTCATGCGGACCCAGGGCGAAAAAGTGCGGAGCTTGTTCAATTGTGCCATCTGTTTCAGTTATTAATTTTACTCGATTTAGAGACATAATGTAACCCGTGTGGTTGTGTTATCAATGTATACAAAAGACAGCAATATGTGTCATACAGCATCTATTGATTTCAAATACCCTCAAGAGAGTAAGAGCAAAATCACAAGGGCCAAGCAATCAAGGAAGGTACCATGTGCGCAAGAACGACCGATGCTGAGTAAAGTTAGTTTTATGAATTTTTTCCCTACACGCCCAGGGAACGCAATATTCGAAGGTAAACGAAGTGTTTCTTACGTACCATATACGTCCCATTAGCCAACCTTTTCATGAGCTTCCACATGTGTCTAATGCCATAAGCATGTCGCATGTGTACAGGGCTAAAAAAAGAAGATATCGCACAATAACACATTATTGCTTTAACGACGATAGTCTTTCTAAAATTTTTGGTCTGTCTATCTGTACATTTGTCTGTTTGTCCGCCCTTAACGATGCCTCAAACGGCACTAAACGGCCGACCCCATCCGCAGCGCCCACCAATATTGCTCAAGCTTCAGCGTTCATAGTTGTGAGATTGTCAATCAAAAAGCAACTATTGTGCATATATGAGGCGCCATAAGAACACGTCAATGTTTTGTATGTCTCCCTTTATACTAGAAGAGGCACACACAAGTAACTCTACGGACTGTAGCGTTTATCACGCTGAGCTGACAGTGCAACGCGATGCTGAAAAAGGTGTTTCCAACGCTTTGCTACGACGACACAGTGGTGGAACCTACCCGTCGCTTTGCGTTCTGCACTTCATCACCTCCGAGACAAGTGCGCATCTTTCTCCGCGGGCGCGCACGCCTTCGTTTTCGAAGATAACTGCCAGATGGCACTCGTGTATACGCGCCTCAATGCGCTAGTTCGCCTTCGCTAGACGCTCGAGGCGCAGCGCCTCCAGAATACCCTTCACCGATTTTATTGCGCAGAACATCAAATAAACGATTTGTTCACTCTTTCCAGACGCAAGAATATCGTCTTTCGACGACATTTGCAGTTTAACATGCTGATTCGGGGCCAATTTTTTTTCCATGTTTTATATGAAACACAATTTCTTTGGAGTCATCGCACATCAAGTGCGCATGCACCTACAATTCTGTATTTGCTGGCACTTGCGATTAATCTTACCAAACGAGATTTGCCATATCTTATGTCGTGCCGTAGCTCAGAATTATTTCCCTACGCCCTCCTTCATGGTGATAAGCTCGTTACAGTGCTTTTGGCTGCTGACTTGAAGGTCGGCTTCCACCTCAGCCGTGTTGGTGGCATTTTTATGGAGGCGAACTGCCAGAATCCCGGTTGCTGTGCAATATCATTGCGCATTCAAGAACACGAGTTGACTGGCATGCACAGTCTCTGGCATGCACAGTCTCTCACAATGTAAAATGTGCAATAACAGCGGAGCTGCGGTTGTCGTATGTTTCCCTTGCGATTTTCTGGGAAGAACTCTCGTCGCTGAATTTACGGCGTCGGCGTCGTTGATTATGAGCGAGAAATCGTCTTGTCGGTGACCGAAAAATTGAAAGATGCAAATGCAATAGTAAACATTTCTGGGTCCGAGGGAGAATCAAACCTAGACCGTTTGGATGAAAAGTAGGTGCTCTGCCACACAGCCATGCGTCTGCTTGGGAATTAATGCAGAGAAAATAACTTTTGCTTGGAAGTGCAGTGCAAATAACTTTTATGCTTTGTAAACGCACGCGTCCTGTATATGGGCTTCACGATACAACATGTAATCTCGCAGTAAAAGTGCAGGGTGCAAGCGTACATTGCCGCCGGGCGCCGAAACATGCGATTATCATAACGACATCGTGGTTTAAAGCAAGCCACTGATTACAAAAGGCGCACACGTTACTGCGCGTATTACCATTAGACCACGGGTAGAAAGGAAGTTCGAAAACAATTCATGCGCATAATAGACTTTAAGCGAGCTTGCTCGAACGTCTGGCAACAGTGAACCGGGTGTCCTGAGTCACCATCATGGCTAGGTGAAAAGTTTGCGGCGTTCTCGTGGTTTTCAAAGCGAAAACAGACACTCTTGTTCAATGTCTTCACGCTGAAGTTCGTGTTTAGGTGTTCTAATTCAGCCACTTGTGATGGTCGTGCTACGAAAAAAATGGCAGATCACACGTACTTACAGTGAGAATCGATTATATGAGAAGCACGAATGAGGAAGGTTGATATGTCACTTTAAAATCAGCACAAAGTTATGAGGTGGACGTAAGTTATGCCGTACATGACTTCCATGTCATGATTATCATGTTTGGACGTGTCGTTTACCTTCGTCGTGCGTTCGCGTCACGTAATACTAAACTTGGTATATGCGAAGCTAGCCAAACGGCCTCGAGCATATCACGATCGCGGCATGTTCTCACGTGACATGCATGTCGTGATTTTCCCGCTAGGGTCTGTCACTTATCTTTACCATGCAGTCACGTCATACCACACCAGTTTTGTAATATTGTTGCGCACATGCATGAAGACAACGAGGCGTATACGATGAACGCACTTGCCCATCGGCCACGGCTTTGAACACCTCAAATTGCTTTTGTCCAGAAACAACTAGTTATGATAAATGTAAAAATTCGAGATGTGATTGCGGCGCAGGTTACAAATCAAACTCTTAAGTTAGAATTCGATGAGAGTTTTCCCTCTAAGCCCAAATTACAATCCTATGGGGTCTTAAATAGCCGATGGCAGGATTATCTTGCACACACAGAAACGAATAATATTATAGCCACAGATGCTTCAGTAATGGATGAAAAGACAGGTGTAGGTATATACTCCCATTCGCTTGACTAGTCTTTTTCGTTAAGATTACCGGATTTCAACGCAGTTTTTGAAGCTGAACAGTTGGCAAGAGTTCTAGCGCTGCGAAAGCTACCTTTTAATGCCGATAACGCAATCATAATTCCAGATTCCCTGTCAGTATGTACGTCGATTACGGCGTCAACAAAATTGATGACCTTAAAGACGCTCCTTATGTTAGTCCCTTTTCAGCTGCAGCTACTGAAATTAGTAAGGGTACCTGGTCATTGCGGCTTAGAAGTAAATGAAATCACCGACTCTCTAGCACCAGCAGCATTGGAAGGGCCAGTACTATCAGTCCTTCCCGAAGTGGCCACTATAACTGTGACAAGATACAGAAATCTTGCGCTTAGTGCAGACGCTATGGAAGCAATATTGTCAACAGCAGAATTTACTCACTTAAGATTTCCATGGAAAACTCATTGGTGTCCTACAAGACAGTTGGAAACCATAATAACCAGATTTCAATGTCATGTCCCCCCGTTAAATTTCTATTCACATAGGGCTGGTCTGGCGATATCTCCACTATGCAACTTTCGTTCAGAATTGGAAACAATATAGCACTATATTTTATCATGTCGCCGATACAAATTGCTCAGGAAAACACTCTTAGTCCTCCCATTCGCTAACCTGGGGCTGAATGTCACTATAGAAAATATACTTTCCTTCGGTGCTTACGATCTGGGCTTCAGCCACGAGAACGTTTTCCACGCAGTTTGCAAGTACCCCAATGAAAGTAAAAGAATTCAGCTTTTAATTGCGTGATTATTATTCGTGCAAAAATTCCAACATAAACAAGAGCATTGTTTAACCATGCTGATTCCTATTCAAGGTAATGAATAATTGTCTTATCTGAACGAAAGACAAACAACTATTGCACTCCTTTCATTCTGCCTAGGGTGTCTTTTCTTTTTTCTTTCTTTTTTCCGGTGGGTGGTTTCGATATTGAAAAAAAAATCTTGCTGAATTAAGTAATCGATTCTTGGCTGATCCTCCTGAGTGGGTACGAGCCATGGCTGTGGAATCATCATCATCATCATCGAACACACTTGTCACCCAGAGTTAGAAAGAAAGAAGAGGATCAGGAGGATCTCTAACCAGTCGGCCGCTTCTGAGCTGCCCCTCAGGACCTAATAAACGGCCCCTTTCAACCTCTACCGGTCTCTTTCAAACGCAACAAGATGTAATGTGAACGAAACCATCGTATACGAGCAGCAACACCATGACATGTAAATCTTAACATTCATGACATACATGCCATAATAGTCATGTTATGGCTAGTTAGCTATGCTCGTCATACAGTCATGTTATGCCATGCTAATTTTGGTATAGATGCCATTATCGAAACAGCCAGGAGAGCTAAATGTCGTTCCTATTGGAGGCGGTGAAAGTTGCCGAAGTTAGCTAAGGAATGCTTTGCATTGAAAATGGCGCAACCGCAACTCTTTCCAACTGTCGGCCACGTAACATGAAAAAAAAAAAAAGAAAACGGTGGAAAGTTTTGAAGGCGCAACGGGGCTTTGTTGCCAGTTCACGAAGTCATCCAACTTTGCTGTCGACTCGTATACTCCTCACCATCGTTGGTAGCTACGAACAACACTGATTTGAGGTACTATAAGCATCAAATGAAACGTGATGAGCAGTATAGCTTAGCCGAAGCAGCGGTATAGAGCGCGCTCTCCAGTCATCACCCCTGACGAGCATGTACATCTATATTTGCACGCGCTCGTCAGTGGGGATGTCTGGAGAGCGCGCACTATATATACCGCTACTCAGGCGTATGTTGTCAAACTATATGTTTACAGCACTGCGCACTCGCCTGCCTGTTCGTGGCGTCCAGGACTGGATGGCGTGTAGGACGTATATGTCATAGCTAATGTTTGCCGCTGTTCGCCTTTCATTTGACGATGATAGTACCCAAGCATCCTGGCACTCCGACTCTGAGTGACGTGAGCATTAGCTGCCTCAAGCTGTAGCGTCGGTCGAGTGAGGAGTTGTGTTTAAACACGTTCAGGATGCGATGAAGAAATCGAACGAAAACGTATCGGGAGTACACGAGACGTCGCCATTCATTTGTGTGGCTATTGAACTCTGATACTCCCATTTACACATGTTCTTTTGCCAATGAAATGGACTGACGAACGAGCGTGAAGTGCTCGATGGTATATTGCCGTACTCGGCGCTTTGCGCTGCGGCATGTATATATAACGCACAATCCAGTCGACCAGTGAGAACGTAATTTTGCTCACGACTTACATGTTATGAGTTATTGTTGATGCAGTGTAAGACCGGCGAAAGTAACATCACAAATAGCGGTGCTAAGTCGATAACAACGACAGACAAGAATAACGCAGACGAAGTCTCTTCACTAGTTGTCCTGAAGTATAACATCGTTGTGCTAATGATTTCACTCACTTTATGCGCAGAAGTGCACTCGGTAGGCGTAACATCGTACACTTTAGTGTTTTGCGAGTTTTTTGTTATTCCTCATTAAAGCCATCAAATGCCATCAAAATTATTCATTATACAGTGCTTCGTGGGAAGGCATTATGTTTTTCATTATAAGGGGCAACTAAAAAGTAGACCTTGTTCGGGGTTACAGAACATGGTAATAAATTGTCTTGCATGGGATTAAAGCGACGAGAAGATAAGCGGCACCCCGTCGTGCCAATCGCACTCTTGGTGGGTATACCAAAACGCATATTAAACAAAAGTGTGCACAAACGCGTATTCGGCACAAGGTGCACCTGCTACAACGGCAGAGGCCTTTCCGACGGTCGTGCGGAATACCGGCATCTGCCTTGCACATTCCGCCAGCAGAATGGGGTGCATCTTGCGTGCCGTCATCTTAGGTCTTAGCGGACAGCACATCTTTTTCTGTCCACCTTCATGGCGCTGCTTAACGCCGTGGCAATGCAATGACTTCCGGAAGAGAATGCGCAGTTGCCTGGTGTATAGTTATCACGCGTGAAAAGCTGAGCTTCTTGCGTCGCTGAAGGCCCACGGTGTTCAAGTCATGCGGTAAACAGTGCAGAATAACTCCGTGAAAACACTCCAAATTGGCGCACCCCTGCCATATATTCACAAACTGCGAAAAATTGCGGAGCTCGTCCAATTGCACCACCTGTTTTTAATTCGTTTGCTACAGCTAGAAATATACGTTATTCGGTTGGTTGTGCTATCAATATACGTAAAAAAGAACAATGGGTGTCGTTCAGCCTCTATTGATTTCCAGGTATACTCTGTGGCTGAGAGAGACCAACTCTGGGTAAAAATAGTTTTATGGAATATTTTCTTTGGGTGATCCTCCAGGGAACGCTTGTGGGGGCAATATATAGAGGTAAACAGTGTCGCTGACGTGCCATACATTTTCAGAGGCTTCCACATGCGTAACAAATGCCGTAAGCATGTCGCATGCGTATGCAGGGATTAAGAACAGAACTAACAGTGTCGCCGTTCGTTAGAGAAAATCAAGGTTAAACTTTTAGTTTTAAGTTCGGCGCCGAAATCACCTCACGTGACGTCACGAATTTCGAAATGCATTTTTTTCCTGCTTTCGTGAAATTTCGTCAATGAATTATTCTGAAACTTTGTTAACTCTATGGGCCTGGCAGATGACAAAGTACCCCCTTGTTACCGACTCGAAACTACGCAAGACCGTCGAAATCGCAGCTGTTGACAAAACATACGTACGCGACGTGAAAATCTTTGCAATGTCGTGGTGTTTGGTGTGGAAATTTCGATGTGGCGTCTCCGCCACATTTTCTTTTCGTGCGTTTTCTCTGGGATGCTTCGGTGCGAACGGGTGCATGCACGTCGAGGCACATGAGTTTTTCATCTAGAGTTACTGTATACGCTCCTTAAAGGTAGCATATACAGTAAGTCTAGTTCTCTCGCTCACCAAGCGTCATCTCGCGGTAAGATTGGTGTTTACCTGATACAGAGGTTGCGGGTTCGATACCACCCGTGCCGGTCGCATTTCGATGGAGGCGAAATGCTAGAGGGTGCTGCGCAATACCTTTGCGCAATATCATTGCATTTGTTCTTAATTCTCATGGCGCGGCTTCACGGCATGCTCAGTCTCTCATGTAAAATCTGCAAAAAAAGAGTTGTGGACCCTACTCGCGCTCGAGCATGCTTGTCCGTTTCAGTGTTGGGCTATCGCTTATCCCACTACTATACCACGACCTAGAGTTTCTATATATGCTCCTTACAAGAGCAGATGTGCGCGTAAGTCCGTAATATTCCCGGCTAGGCGAAGCCGCGCTGTGATAGGCAACGCAGTGTGTCGCCGGTCGCAAGTCGACGCGCCTGGCGTGTCAACGACCCGCGGTGAAAAAAAAAAAGCACCCGATTTCGGGACTGTGCCACGGGAGTACAAAAGCTTTTCGTAGAGACGAAGCTCGATCCTGATGTGGGTCGTGCATCCGCGATGTATGTAGTCGTAGTAGTACCAAGGACTAAACCTCTCGTTTAGTCCTTCTCGTTTAGTTGATATGATGAATATAGGATGAAAAGATGCGAGGTGGCGGTACTTGGAGTGTTCACTAGATGAATGAACGCTTGGACAGACGCATGGACGGACAGACAGACAGATGCACGGACAGATGCATGACCGCACAGACGGACGGATGGATGGACACTTGGAAAGAAGCATGGGTGAACGGATGGACGGATGCACGAACGGACGGACGCACGGAAGGACGCACGAAGCGGCCGTCAAGCGCCGAAAGCGGTCGCAAGCCGAAGATGGCGGCGCCGACGCGTGCTTCCAGAGCGAGTTCTTCGATCGATCATTCGGCCGCAGCAGCAAGGTGTGTCCCGTCTTAATATGATGACAGAGGACTGGCACGGAAGATTCACGGATTTTTCCGATCTTATTCTCAGAGCACTCTCTTCAATAATCATTCTCTTTGTGGATATGGCGTCATTTTTTCCGTGTAGATGGGTGCTATATGAGCGACGCCAAGGCATGGAGTAAGGTCGCCAACTGGGAATGTGTAAGAACCTACTTTTCTCTTCCCTTCTCTCTTAGAACCACTCCAGTGTATATAAGGAGTTGACAGACTTGCATTTAGAAACGTGCCGAATGGGACGGGTGCTTAGAAAGGATGCCTTGAAGAAACTAATCGTGGATGTGACGGTCAATGATGCATTACTGCAACGCTGTGAGAAGACAGTGATATATATAAAAGCGTATTTTTAAGGCATACAAAGTATACGTGACCGTGCCGCTGTGGATAGCATGCCCGGCATCTGTTGTCGCGCGCCTAGAGATCATGGGTTCGACTGCCGTTCACGGAGCTTTTCAGATGCGAAGCTGCTTATGACGGAGACATGTCCTTTGTCGCACCGTAGCTGTCGTTTACGATGACGATAATGCTGATGACGATGAAGAACAAGCGCGTTCCAGACCACACACTCTCTTTCTGCCATCGAGACACCTGCAAGATACCTGCTATACGCCATGACAATGAAGCTCATGATGATGAAGAACGAGCGCGTTCCAGATCAGTCATTTTCTTTTTGCTATCATGGCACAGCTCATGCGGGGTGCCTGCTATATGCCATGACGATGACGCTCGTGATGATGAAGAACAAGCGCGTTCCAGATCAGTTATTTTCTTTCTGCTATCACGGCACAGCCCATGTGGCGTGCCTGCTATATGCCATCACGATGACGCTCATGATGATGAAGAACAAGCGCGTTCCAGATCAGTCATTTTTTTGCCATCATGGCACAGCACAAGCAGGACTCACTGTACGCCATGACGATGACGATGAAGATGATGACGGTCATGGACAACGACTGGCTTACGCAGTATGCTACAGAACAGATTTATTCAAGTATTCGTTTTTGGTTCGGAGCATCGATGACTGGAATCAATTACCTCAATACATAATCGAACATTGCGATTTACAAAGGTTCGAAAAGGCTTTGTCAGAATATTTGTAACGAAATTGCTTGTTCCTTGTTGGTTGAATATGTTCAATGTACTATATCAATATGTTCAATATGTACTATATCACTTCAAATCTTTTTTCTCTTTTTGGTGACGTCTACGAGATGTATTCGAACATGTTTCTTTCTATCCGTGACTTACGCGGGATGTGTTCTCATATAGTTTTTGCGTTTTTGTTTTGTTATTTCTATATAGTCTGCGTCTTGAGCGTACAGTGTGAAACTTGTTTCCACATATGTTCTTTGTACATGCCAGATATGTAACCCCAACTCCTGTCTTGGCCCTTGGGCTGACAGTATAAATAAATAATAAAAAATATGACTTCTCGATATGCTCTATGATCCATTTCGTGCGACTGGAAACAACAAAAAACCACCTGGAGAACGTGCACAGCACTGGTCTTTGCCAACTTCATGCTAGATCCGATACTGCAAAGCAGTAATAATAAAAGCAAAACGAAATTCACAACTCAGCAAACCACTTATGACCAATAAACACTGCATGTAGCTGTAGACTACTTTGCACTCATTTACATGCTTGAATGGGCAATGTCACGGGTCATTCCAGTGACGGAAATGTGTCACTGAAGTATTGGGGGACCGCGGAATGCAACATTTATCAGTTTAAAAAAAGACGGTGATGTGCGTCGTACAGCCGCTATTATTTCAATATATTCTGTGGACGAGAGGAACCAACGCTGAGTAAAATTAGTTCTATGCGAATTTAGTTCCCACGCTATTCTTAAGGTAACGCCATTGGAAGCAATCTAGAGAGGTAAACATTTTGTTGCTGATGTTCCGGTGTCACCCCGTTCGCTAACCTCTTCAGTGGCTTCCGCATGCGACGAGTGTGGTAAGGCTGTTCGAGGATAACGCATGCGTATGCATGGCTTAAAAAAAAACACGAAAACTCTCGCGTTGTGTGTGTGTGTGTGTGTGTGTGTGTGTGTGTGTGTTTTTAAGCGAAGCTGTTCAGCAAATCGTTCCCTGCAAGAATACCACAGAATGCTATCATCATCTTAGCGAAGTGAATGGTACCATCATATCTACGAAGTGAATGATGATGAGAGTCGAAGCTCCGGAGATAAATCTGGTAATACGCGAGTCCTCCGTACATTTTGCCCACTCGGTCACAGAAAGACGTGACACAAGCACGGTGATGGTGGGATACAGTTTATACACATAGATATAGAGAAAGGTTTGGTTGCTACGCAATGTTACCCAATCTTACACATGGTACGCAATGTTTTATTATTCTATCATATATTGGTGATGGCCGCTTCTTTAAGAGCTTTTTTTTTTTCTCGGAGCTCGAGGGGGCGGGGGGGTCTCTCGTTTTGTTATAGTCATATAGGACTTTAGGCTGAGGGCAACATTTCCTTTGTTTATAACGGCTGTGTCATTCATAAAGTAGAAAGCCAATGGATCTTGAATTAGATGTAGTATAAAGTTCGAGAAGGCAATGTCGATACAAGTTCCCCGGATAGTGGTGGGATATTTGTAGTCATATGAAATGCACCGGCGAACGTAACGGTACACTGTGTTGAGCTAGCTAGTCGCCGTTCATGACGGGCACGTTGAAGTGTTGGCGGGAACGAATGGGCTGTGTTTGCCTTCACAGTGCAGCATCGTAGTGCCCGTTTCGATTCGCTTTCGCGGGCCCTCCACTCCGGGTCGCCTTGTCGACGAGACCATGCTGTTTAGGCTTAGCGTGCCCTCAGCCGCTTTGCGAGCCCTCCGCTCCACCACCGCCTTGTCTTCTTCGTATTCGTTGCTTGTTGTTGTTGTTATTGTTGTTGTTGTTGTTGTGTCGCGGCGCACTGAGTGATGACCGTCGAAACACGGCATAACCACGCAGCGAATGATGATGCGTAGACAAAGCAGTGGGATCTTCATCGTCATCAACGCCATCACAGTGGCGTAAAGTGCGCATCAAGTGTTTGGCTCTGGCGAACGCCAGTGCCACCTCCGAATAAGCCTGGACCTTGAGGAGCTTCGCCTCTAAAGTGTCCCTCGTCTACACGCCAGTTTTATGGCCAACTCATTGTAGTGTGAATGAGCCAAGAACTAAGGCACAAACAAGCAATCAGTCAGTGATTGAGTCAACAAGAACAGCCATATGAAGAGCGTTGTCATCTCCACGCTGCAGTCAACAAGAGACAAGAATCAAGAATTGCTTCTATGCCGTGGATATCCGACTAGGAACGACATTGGCGAATGCTATATACCTCATCGTCTAATGTACGTGTCTGCAGCGTAGAGCTGGTAATGTTGTCATCGCTTCTGAGAAATTGCTTTGTTCTAACCAGCGAGTTATCCATCTGTATTTGTCACTGTGCGAAGTAAGAAAATACCGACCTGGTTTTGTGAACTCTAGTCGCTGGCACGGTCTTTCAACAACAACCGGCGTTTTTTGTGATTTCGAGGAGCATTTCCATGCAGGGACCATTATCTCCATGCTTGTAATGTGGCGAGAGCATCCCGTTGACAGTTTATACGACTATCACCACAGCGCGCTGCATTTCCCAGCAGAGCCAAGCGTTTAATACTGGAAACCATCGAGTACCGCATGGAGGACGTTGTTAACTATCGTTTTCCGCAGTGCCCCTGTACAATATATCACACCCGTACCGGGCTGGGTTTTGACAGTGAAACCACACACTGCCACCGCATGAGTGTTGCGCATGCCACAAAAAGCCTCAAATCAAAGGACACAAACATGAAATACGAAGAGTCGCAACGCCATTATAAGACAGAAGATATTGTCGAGCTTATACATATACTGAATAAGTGGAGACTCGCATGGTCTATTAACCATACAAACGGCAAATGTTAAATTTGGGCTGGTGCAAATAGTGGCCAGGCAGTTATTTTTGTTTCCGTAATGGTAATGGCAAGCTAAATGTGCCAGGGGACAAGCGATTATTAGTTAGAGAGTTACTCAAGCGATCATAACAAAAGACTTCATTTATTGAAATACCCTATCGAACCCTGCCGTTGGAGAGGTTCAACAACTGCATTAATGCGTTTGACGAGGCATGGACAATAGCCATATTTTCACGTCAGAAACATCAGCTCTCAAATATAAGTTATATTCCAATCAGTCCTAAGAAAATCAAAGCATCAGTAGCCCTAATCGTGAAGACATCGCAACAAAGAAACATATAGTGATAAAAAAGAATTGATAGTTAACAATAGTGCAAAAAATCACAGCATATCCACGGGGTGAATGATGATGAGTGGGCGAAGCTACGGAGGGAATCATCGTTAAACCGTGAGTCTTCCATGTAATTCGTCGTGTCGATCATCATTTAATGACGTGAGAAATGCTGTGAGTGTATGCCGTGCCGCTTGGGCCTCCCGCTCTCGTATACGGCAGGACCTTGGTAGCGCTGTCGCGCAGCTGCACGGCGCGCCAACAGCGAACGAATTTTATTACAACGCTCCTCCTAGCGTACGTCGCCGCACTCATTCGAACGATTGCCTTCCACTAATGACACATGCCATGTGTTACATCGTTTCTATTAAAACATCTCACATCTTTCATTATCAACGACAGGTACCGCCATCTAATTTTATGACATCTCGCATTTATTCATCAACTACAAGTACTTTCATCTATTTTTATAACATAGATGGATGGATGGATTGATGGGGCTGTACCCTTTAGATCGGGCGGCAGCTAACGCCACTTAGCCGTAATACTTAGTGAACCAACAACTATATTTATCCTTTTTCCCCTTTAAGTAGTGAAGTTGAGGGCTGGTACTTTGCAGTGAAGGGTTTAATTTTCACTCGTGCCTTGACTTTAGCCACCAATCAGGTAGCCTCCTTGTAGTTAATTCTACCCGCTTAAAGTCTATTGGAAGATCTCGCATCAACTACCGCCATCAAGTGAACACTGCAAGAACTAAACTAGAGGCAACTACAATTACAACTACAACTACAACTGCATACCTCAGAGGATGTAGTTGTCCTAAAAACATGGGACACAAAAAATGATGAGAACACAAGAACGGGCACCGGACTCGCAACACATTTTTATTGACGTCGATTCACACATTTATACACGCACATGGTCACTAAAACCACGTGTTACATACAACACGCAAGGTTTTGCCATGGATTCCTATTCAAATAAGATATTTCTTTTTGTTGCAAGGTGATAGATGAAATGCTGATACACGAGTTAGTGTTAGCAGTGTGCAAATCCTCTACTATCTCTCGAGTTGATCAATACCCCGGGCGATGATGCTAGCTTTATCGAATTGAGGGACGCACCCACACTCTCCTGCAATGTGCACCTGTGTGGCAGGGCGTCCGTGCGACAGTTGGCATCGTGTTTGGTCTATCTCAGATTGACATGCCTACCGGTTTGTCCTATGTATATTGCGTCACAAGAAAAAGGAAATTTATCCACAACCCCCATGGCGCAGTCAACAGCTTTGGAACGGCGGCTGGCGCCACATCCTGCACTTTGCTTCTCATTTCTTTCTTTTACTTTTTTTGTTTACGCACGCACATCTTTGTTGCAGCTTTTTAGGCACTGGAAAAACTATGCTCACATCAAACCAGTTCCCCACGTTTTTCAATCCATGCGATGCCCGGCCGCGGTGGTCTAGTGGCTAAGGTACTCGGCTGCTGATCCGCAGGTCGCGGGATAAAATCCCGGCTGCGGCGGCTGCATTTCCGATGGAGGCGGAGATGTAGGCCCGTGTGCTCAGATTAGGGTGCACGTTAAAGAACCCAGGGTGGCCGAAATTTCCGGAGCCCTCCACTACGGCGTCTCTCATAATCATATGTGGTTTTGGGACGTTAAACCCCACGTATCAATCAATCAAGCAATCAATCCATGCGACATCTTATGCACATGCATATGGTACTACAGCTATTTTCTTGTTATTTTACAGGTTATTGTTTATTTATTCTCCGTTGTTAACTATGAACCCACACCTACTCGCCCAAATTTCAGTGCTACTGCAAAAATAGTTCATTCTGCATTTTTCTTGATGACCTACGAGATTTCGCGGACTAAGACCTTTCATTCCACGGCACCACAGTTATAGCATGTAATGACAATGTAATCGCCATGTCGCAAAACTGGACAGAAAACACGCAGTCGGTAAACTCAAGGAAATTAAGGAGCATTTTATGTTTAATATAGAGTTGGCTGTCAATACGTAATCGGGTATCTCGTTCTGCTTTCCCTATGCCTATGGCTACGACTCCCAGAGGTCAGCGACGCTACTAGTGCCGCTTTTCGTTCTTGGACGCTTAGCGAGCTAAACGATCCCACCCGTTGCGGTCTTTCGACGTAAACTTCGGGAAGCCATTGTATCGCTGCGACGCTTAGCAGAACCATGAAGGCCGACAGGGCATAAAACACATGACTGGCATGTTGTTCGGTAAGGAGTATGACGGCAATGGCTACGACGTCGCCTAAACCACCGGTGAGATGCGCTAGGCTGATGCCGACGTTCCGTACAGCCGTCGGAAAGGTCTCTGCCGTATAGCAAAACGTGACGGCCGTTGCGCCGGACAAGGCCACTTTCAAACCTTCGTGCACAAACCGCCTCAACGTATGTTGGCCGGCGACGATCACCAGCGTTTCCAGAACGCAGAAGGCACTCAGTATGGCCAGAAGAGTGGACAAAGTCTCCTTGACGCCGTATCTCCGTATGCAAACGCCGATGGAGGCCACGTAAGCCCCGAAAGCGAAGACATGTGCCACCTCCCAGGCAATCCCAGTGGTCACGTCACTAATGGTGATGCCAATGAAGGTGGCGTCTAAAGCGAACCTCGCCAGGAGGGCGGACACTGCGCGACGTCGCGTCTTAACAGCCTCCAATACACGCTCTATTGGAGCCGCGTTTGGGGGATCCTCGTCCAACTTGTACAGCTGCTCCTTGACGACCGTAAATGTCGTCCGGGCCTTTGCTACATCAACGCCGTTTTCTTTGGCTGCCAGCAGCAACACTCTCTCGGCCCTAGCGATGTGTCGAGTGGCGATGAGCCAGGTGGGCGACTCCTCCTGCAGGTAGCACCAAACCACCAGCATGACACCACTGATTACGGGGAGCGCCTGGGCCAGCATCCAGCGCGGTTCCAGAAGAGAAAGCGCGTGCATCAGCGGAGGGACTACGGTGAGTGGTACTGCAGTGTCCAGGATAGTGAACGTCGAGCGACGCTCATTTCCTGTCACCTCGTGTATCAGGATGAATGTGTTAAGGAAGGTGACATCAGCCGCCACGAAGAGCAAGATCCGTGTGGAGACGAAGAACGTGTACGTCTGTGAGAAGCTGCATGCGACGGTGGCCAAGAGTTGGACGAACGCGCACATCAGCATCACCGGCTTCCTGCCAGCACGGTCCGATGCCAAGCCAAGCAGGGGCGCTACGAGAGCGGAACCGATGATGGGTGCGAGCGAGGACAGGTCGTACAGGTACTTCCGGTCGCAAACGAGGTCGAAACGACTCACGATGCTGTCTGCCTTGTTCGCGATGTCGTAGCCCCACTCGTGGCAGGGAACAGCGGTCCTGTTTTCTTCTTCACCTACCTGCATATAGAATGTGCCAGAAATGATATCGGAGGACGCTCAAGAGTGGAATTAAGGTGGTAGCGTTATCGTGCTCTTCACCTCTGTAGCGAAGTGCTGGTTGAGTATCTGTAACGCTGCCACGCAGAAAACTTGGGTTCGATTTGAACTCAAAGCGTCGGTTCACAGTGAAATTCCTTATGAGATCGCAGCAGTATATTATGCTATATAGCTAGTCGTCCGCATTCGCTATCGGCGGCATTCGTAACCAATAACGCGAGAAAGGAGAAAAAAATCATGCCATATCCACGGAGTACATGACGATGAGTGGGGCGAAACGTCCGCCAGTCTTTTCGTCTGTCCGTACGTCCGTGCATCTGTCCGTGCGTTCATCCGTGCATCCGTTCATCTGTCCATGCGTCCATCTGTCCGCGCGTCCGTCTCTGCGTTCGTCCTTGCGTTCGTTTATGCGTCCATCCATACATCCCTGCGTTCATCCATCCGTCCATGCATCTGTCTGTCTGTTTGTCAGTCCGTCCGTGCACCTGTCCATCGGTTCGTACATCTAGCTAACACTTTAACTATACCGCCAACTCGCACCTTTTCAACATATATTCATCATATAGTAGTACTTCAATTCAGCGGGCATTCCAAAGACTAAATGCGAGGTTGCACGGCCGGACTAGCACGCGTGCACTCTCTTATAGCCTGCGCTTCGTGTCTATAGTTTCCATCTTTCTACGCGGCTAGTTCATGGCCCTGCGACCCAACCTCACTAAATCTTGCTGAAATCAAGGAGTTTGCGCCCAGCGAGTTTAATTAATGTGTGGCAACTTTTTCTGGTCAGATAGTGCTCAAAGTGCGTCTTTTTGTTACTATTTTTTTGTAGGCATCAAATTCAAGGCTATTTTTATTGAATATTAAGTCACCGATACCCATCTTTGAAGGTTAGTTTATCAGAAACTACATTTTTATTTACGATTGACGTGCGCGGGTTTGCTCCTCAATTGAAGAGAGTGCGCGCGTGCAGCTCCTCTAGTCCGGCCGTGGAGGTGGCTACCTACTACTACTACGACGACGATGACTACTACTATACTATTACATACATCGCAAACACACTATACACGGCTTATGGAGCTTCGCCCCTAAAACGTCGAGAATCGGTCGAGATTTGATCCCAGGCCTTCTGCGTGGCAGTCTAATGCTGCACTACAATGCTCGAAACTTGTGATCTAAACTGCTACTGAAAAAACACTCTATGCAGGCATTTCGGGCAAGTATCCACGCTGGAAAACGTGATATAGCGTGATGATGATGATGACGACGAAAACATTTTAATATTCGAAGCGAACGGGGAGTGTCCATATTCCAGGACACCTATGGCAACCTCTGAGACAGCCAGGCCCCACTGAACGAGCTCCCCGCAGACCTCGGGGGCTCCGCCACGAAGGGTGTTTATCCACGGACAGAAGAGAAGCATTACAACCAAGCGTCGCAGAATGCGAATCACGCAACGATGGCGCAGCTTGAAGCTGCACGTATACTCAGTACAAAGGGCTCAGCCAAAATTCATCGTCACCAACCACAACATAAAAGCGTACATAAATGCCTTAAAGATCTCTAGCAGCTCGGTCACTTGTCCACACAGTGACGAATGATGGCACAGCAGGTGATTCCTTGCTTCGCGAAATTCATATTTTATGGCGTAGTGGGCGCTTTCTAAGTACACTTGTACCAGTTGCCCCCGGAACTATTTATGATGACTCCAGAAAAGCCGCTTTTCCAGTCAGTACTTTCGTTGAGTTGAATATAATTGAGCTGATCAAGAGCTGAAGTTAGAATATGCTGAAGGAACCATGTCAATTTATTTTATCATCATATTTTATTTTATGCCAGTTTATTTTGTCGCCAAGGCACCCATGGCTGGAGTCAATATTAGTGGCCACGGTACTAATCATTCCAGAGTACTTAGTGCCCTGTTTAACCGCCTGGAAAGGCATTCAATTAATACGTACGTCTAAAAATGTATTATTAGTAAGCATTTCTGGTAGTTTTCTCGCATGCGTACACTTTTACACTCAGCGAAAAACAAGCAAAAGAAGGTGCCGCTGAGACACACAACACCCAACTTTGTCGACAGGCTGAGCCTTGACGCCGAATTTGATTGTAACCAATGGAACGCAGGTGCGCGTTCATGCATGCGCTAACTTCGACCATTTCGTATACCATTAGTTATATAAAAAGCGGCCGCAGCCAGAGCTCCGAAAGATTCCGAGTTTCCCCGAACTAGAACCATCCTGTATAGCGTTCCAGCCATTTAGAAGGGCGTATGTTATTAGTGAAATGATCAACTTCCCCTCATGTGCGCCAGTCTAAATTGAGGATTCAAGGTCTGATTTCGTTACGATTTTGTTTCAATTTCGTTCGTAATAAATTTATGAAATCAATAGTATGTGGAGTTTTGAGCCCTGAGCTTCCGTCGTATAACATACAGTTCACAATCACGTAACTTTAATTCCAAGCGCGTTCTAATATTAGTAGCCTTATTGCAGATAGATCATTGACAATACGCGAATCTGAGATAAAGCAGGAAAGGAGTGCATGAGTGCTTCGTCTGCTAACTTCTTAGACAATAAATTCCGTATCTCCTAAATTGATGTTTCATATGGGCATGTTAATAAGCTCGTTTGCGCATGTACCGCCTCTTATCCTTTCAGTTTGTTGCTTCTTCTCCTCGCTCACCCTGTTGAGAGTTCCGGTCATCTCAACAATGAACTGGTTGGAAGCGTGCGCTTCGTCTCACCTCATTTTTCTTTTTCCTGGAACGTTTTACCGTGGTCCTTTAATAGACCATGGTTTTACGCAGGAAAAAAAAAGGGAGGGGGGAGGGTTCCTTTAAAAATGCATTCCGAAGTAGCTAATCCAGCCCTGGCACGCTGTCGCAGTAGACGACTTTAGTTGAAGTTCGAGCGCATCACCAATTTGAGAAACACAACCGCTTACCGGCACAGGCGGGTCATACATTGTGCATCTGCTGTAGCTGCCGTCAGCCTCGACGGGTACGGAAAGGTTTTTCCAGGCGGCGGCCGACAGAAACGACAAGTGCTCCGGGGCCCTGCACCAGTGATCGACCTGCCTGCCGATGAGTCTGTACGCGAGATAGTGGAAAAATGCCACTGTCACGGAGAGCATTCCACACGTCAGAACCCGGCGCTGGTACGGCCCGTGGCCCAGGACGACGTATGTATTGGCTTGAACTGCGTCCCAGGTGTCTATTGCGACGAACCCTGGCAGTAGCTCTGCACAGGAAGGGCTCACCGCACCGGAAGATGCCCGCGATGTATTGTTGTGATGGGCGTTGGACTTCAAAGCGCACATGGAGGCCTGCGTTTTCGCGTCCACTGGCGCCTTTGGTTGAGCAGCAGCCCCTTGAGGCTCCTGAAGCCCGCTTGTGGGTGTCGTTCGTTCCAGCGGGGAGACATCCTTCTGCGGTTGAGGAGTTGGTCCTTCAGATGCCTGGCTGACTGGCTTCGTGGAATTCCGGCACGCTGCCTTTCTACGGCTCTTGCTGCTGCTACTGCTGCCGGTGCGCATGGGTTCACTAGCTGTCGATCTAGGCTTAGCTGATCCATTGCGAGTGTGAGCTTTAGTGCGGATGGAGCTGGAGCCACACTTTGATTTCTCGGACGTAGGCATCACGGCGTCCAGTGTCCGTCGCGACGTTTGTCTCCTTCTACTTGGTCCGTTTGGAAGATGACGGATGTGTGCTTCCAAGGACGTCCCAGCAAAGGAAAATCGCTGCTGCAAGCAAGGCTGTTCTTCCTCTTCTTCGTATTATTTGAAGCGTGTTGCTCGTGCTAAAAACCCCAGTATTCATATTCGAGTTGTTACATTGGAAGCTAGATACTATATTTCATTGAATACAATATATTTTCAACAATAGAGGGAGTGAAACGACGCTCATCTGTGGTAAAAAAAATAAAATATGTGAACCGGTAAAGCTCGCCTGTTAAAAAATTCTTGTTTTGTGCATCACCATGGCTTCATGTTAAGTGATTGTGCATGCCTAGATGACGGTATTATGTAAGTACTTCTTAAGTCAGTAGAAAGAGCGTTAAACTTTATGACAAAGACGCCGACTTTTCTCCGTCCTTATGTAGTCGCGTGTTTGAAACTGTGAGGTATACAGAACTCAGCACAATAAGCAGCACTCATAGCTCAACGATAGCGGCGTTTATAATCATCGTTCGTTGAGAAAACTGGTCAACGAGTAAGGCGCGTCGGCATTTATACATGTACCATGGCAATATGTACTCGCTCGAAATCTGCTATTAATAATGGTAGAGATGCTTCCGAGAAAGAGATAGAGAGGTATCACTGATTTAATGCGATTCACTATCGACACTTCCTGGCATGAGCAACATTGGCGTGTGAATTGTGGTGCAGGGAAGAAAAATGGAATCATACGTTTCTGCGTAGACAATCGTCGCCTGAACAGAATCACGATGAAGGGCGTTTACTTTCTCCCACGGATAGACGGCTCGTTGAATTAACTCCACAACACGAACTTCTCCTCGTCGCGGTACCTTAAAGGGACACTAAAGTCAAATAAAAAAGTCACAGGTTGACCGCAAGGTCAAAGCAATGAATGCGATAGCAACATCTTGGATTGTGATGCTGAGAATGGCTATCAGTTCGAACGTGCAGCACGCCGCTCACGCACAAATGAGGCACAAAAACAACACACGCAGGACACGAGCTAACTAACAACGTTTACAGATCGACGATTAACGCACTGTTTAAACAAAAACGATGCGCGAAACTTAATCATAGGTAGAGATATGAGTGCGAACTAACGAGTGTCCCAGTTGTTACTTCGCTGTGCTTGAAAAGGGCGCTCTTTTCGCAAACGGCTCCTGCCCAGTGAGCGAAGTGACTTTTGTGGCCTAGGCAACTAATTCGATCCTTCCGGTAAAAGCCAAGACACACGATTCTCCCCACCGGAGGATAAGCGCGCGTGCAGGTGCCGCATGCGGGTGGCTTTTTTAGAGACAATAGTCTTTCTTGGGGATCTTCGATGCAAAAATTTTGTCTGTCTGTCTGTATTTTTGTCTGTTTGTTCTCTCCTAACGGCACCGGGTACTGTTGCGAAGGCCGGACCGATCCCGCCGAAGCCACCACTGTTGCGAAAGACGGGGACGCCAACACGGCCTCGAAGGCGCCACTGCTTTCAACTCCGCCGGGAAGGTCACCAGCCGTTTGGTAGCGTATGTATCTCAGCTCGCGACTGCTTCTGCGCCGAGCTGATAAGACGAGCGGACGAGACGACGGTGAGTTAAACAAGGTTTATGTACAGCATATATACAGAGGCGTTACAATTTCGGCACTGGGGCCGACAGAGACTCGAAGAGCCGAGCTCTCCTCTCTAACACATAGGTCAGCCTTTCGCCTAAGACCGCCGACTCACACACATGTCGGCACTCCGACATGGGGACTCCTCTCTCTCGTAGGACTGCCGATCGCGACGCGCCGCAGGGCTTCTTTTATTTACACCGGGTCCAACCAAAATGTCCAATCAGAAGCGCCGCTGGTCGTCAGCGCAGATTCTTCCAATGGGGTTGCCGCGCCATGCGTCAGACCACCAGACACGAGAACGCCGGCTCGCTGTCACGTGCGCCGCTGACTCAATGCACGTGGGCGAGAGAGGCGCCGCGCGTGTTCACGCCGTTGAGATGTTCGCGTCAGGCAGACTGCGGGCTGGCCTTGACCCAGATTGCCTTTTTCAGAGGCACGGACGTTTGACGAGGACTCGCTGGCATAACAGCACCCCCGCCGCCAGACAATGCACCGGAAAGACGAGCTGCTTCCACGGGGCTCGGATGTCAGGTGCGCTCGTTCGCCAGGTCCCTCCAGGTTCGCCTCCAGGGCCATGGGGAGAATACAGCTCCAGACTGTTCCGGGAACACATCCCATTTTTGACGACGGATCCCAGCTCCACTGGCTTGTCGCCACAACTTGCTGGCCAATTTCGCTCGTCTCTTCTGACCATCTTCGGTTTCAGCACTTGTCGATGGTTCTGCAACTTGCTAAGAACGGTTCGACAACAGACAACACACGACACAAGCAAGTGCCCTCGGTCACCCGACAGAACACCAGACAAAGTATAGTACAACATATACCTATCTACGTGTTTATCGGAATTTTGTTCCCTCTACATCAAGAGGCACATGTGGGACAAAAGACTCTTAAAATGACAACTCAATTTTTTTTCCCACGTACAACAACGTAACGAATTAGAATACCACAAAGTTGGCCCCTTGAGATCACTCTAAACGAGAGCGCTCAGCCCAGGTCGTGATGAGGTCAAAATTTTGCCCCGAATCGCCAGCGAGAAACCGAAAGGTTGAGAAGTTACTAGCTGGAACGCACTGCTCAATGCACCTGCATTAGCGTATACCTTTCCTTTATTTATTTTTTTTTTTTGATAGCGAACGTCAAAGTTGCGCTGTGGAGCAACATGCTCCACTTCAGTAACCGGCCACTTTTAGGCGACGATACCTATGCGGCACCAAGAGCGGCTCACACTTTCGACGTTGCACAGGGGAACAACGATACGGCTTGCTACGGATTGACTCCTCACCGCTTAGCTCGATATCGTGTTCGATCACCGTCGTGTCTCCGGGACGGTCCGACAACACATACCCAAACTCGGAAACAATCTTTCTCAGGTCCTCTTTCTCAGGTCCTCCTTCACTTAAGCTAGGCTCTAGGTTTATCTGCTCCCGGATTACTTTCGATCCCCCTTCGATCACCTCACTAGAACTCAAATTTTCTGCTTCCTCTTCCTCTGAAGCCTTCAACAGCTGATTTACGACCGCTTGATGTTGAACATTGGGTTTCATCAAGTTGTAAATTTTGTTCTGCCGCCTTCCTACTTGCACCTCATAATTTGTATCGCAAGGCTTCGATAATACTTTGGCGGGCTCTTCCCCATCAACCTCAAGCTTGTTCCTTTTGGATGGCTGCAGCAGCATCACCTGATTATCAACTTCAAAAGCGCGCTTCTTCCCCGATTTCTCGTAGTGCTCCTTCGACAGCACTTGTGCCGCGTTTTTCTGGCTTTCCACTAGCGCTTCAATTTGGCTTTCCACTAGCGCTTCAATCGAGAGATCCTCACGCTGCTCTCGAATGAGCGTCTCTCGATCAACTCTCGGCAGCTCGCTCCAACTTTCCGCTACAGGCGAGAGCGGTGCAACCCTCTCGCTCTGACTCAATGGCGCCATGTCGTCTCCCCCCACGCATACCGCGCCGGCCGTTTCCGCGACGGGCCGCTCGCGTGACTGCTCACATGACTCATGCGGAAAATTTCCTTTCTGGGGTTCCGTCGACCCGCCGACAAGGTCACTTGAGAGTTCACCGCATGGAACCAGATCAAGCTGCCGCGATAGCTTTCGCGCTTGCGATCGCGTGAGAGCCATGCACGCTAAGTTGGGGAAGAACGATTTGCCCTGCTCTTTGAGGAGCTGCTCCGAGTTGTTGGAGAAAAGATAAGGAAAACGATCGTTCAGCGCGGCAGACACAGCCGCTTCGGTGCGAAGCTTACCGAACGGGCCTTCAATGACAACCGTGGCGATTGGTAAGCGAACACTCTGCTCCTCGGCGACTTGCCTGATCCACGCGCATTCTCCTGTGAAGTCATCCGGAGACACCAATGAAGGATGGACAACGTCCATGGTTGCCGCTGAGTCTCTAAGTGCTCGGCACGTTTTCTCATTCACCCTAATTTCTTGGAGATACGGCTCCAACAACCGCATGTTTTTTTCTGATTCTCGGATTGTTGCGAAGGCAAATTTTTCCTGACAGTTTCTCGCGATGTGTCCTTCCTTTTTGCAGTTGTAGCAGATTAGCGGCTTCCGTTTGTTTTCCGATTCAAATGCCTGTGTGGTAGAAACCTCACTCGATCTCTCCGCTTCTGTTTGCCCTTCCCCTACACTGTCCTTCGTAAGAGACGGGTCCTTTTTGAAATTACGGTGCGGAACGGGTTTCCGTTTATCAGGTTTCCTTGAAAAGCCCTCTTTCCTTTCATCCTTTTCAACGCGCACTTCCCTGCTATGCAACTTTCGGCGAGTATAATACTCCTCAGCTAACTCAGCTGCCTTATTTAACTGTACTTCCCCAAGTCTGTCCTGCAGCCAAAGTTTGACATCATCCTCGATGCAACGGTAGAATTGCTCCAATGCAACGCATTCCACCACTTTATCGCGGTCGTCATAAACACCTTCGCCCTTGAGCCATTCAATTAAATCGGCTTTAAGACGAAACGCGAAGTCAACGTGTGACTCATTCCCCTTTTCAGCATACCGGAACCTTTGCCTGAAAGCCTCGGGTGACAACTTATAACGTCTCAAGAGCACTTCCTTAACCTCGTCATAGCTCTCAAACGCTTCCCTAGACAAGCAAGTTATCGCGTCGGACACTTCGCCGGGAAGAAGAGCTAACAGGTTCTGCGCCCAAAGAGACCGCTCCAAAGCGTTTCGCTCACAGACGTGTTCAAACTTGACGAGATACTTCGCCATGTCCTCGCCTACTACGAACGGTGGCAGTTGGTCCCGAATTCTAAAACCGCTGACCTGAATCGTCGGAGAAGCTACGCTAGGCGCCTGCGAACACTGTAGGATTGCCAATTCTAGTCGTTTCAACTCTAGGCGCTCTTGTCTCTCGGCCTCCTCGCGACGTTCGCGCCTTTCAGCTTCTTCGCGAGCTTCGCGCCTTTCAGCTTCTTCACGTTCGCGAGCTTCGCGCCTTTCAGCTTCTTCGCGAGCTTCTACTTCTCGCCTTTCAGCCTCCTCACGGCGTGCTTTAATATCCCCCCAGGCCTCCTCGACTTCCCCAGCCGACACTCCCTCATCCTTCATGATCTCAAGGATCGCTTGCTTTCGTTTCGCACGGCCCAAAGTAATGCCGAGTTCCTCACAAATTTCGATGAGTTCCTTCACTTTAAGGTTCTCCATCGTTCACACTAGCCTCTTGCTGTTTGTCCCTGTTAACAATTTACTTGCCGTACCCACTATAAGTCAACTAGCAAGACGCGCAAGCAACTTTTCACTCTCCCGTGTTTACCCCCTCCGCATTAACTTTGGTTTCAAAGCACTTCGACTTTGCTTGAAACGATCAAAGCTCACTCTAATGCTTCACACAGCCCTTCTCTAAACTACTACAACCTGAGCTAGAGCAGTCTGGTGAACTGAGGGGAAAACATCAGGCACTCACCGCATCGATGTCGCTGACGCCGGCCGATCCCGCAGCTGCCAACCACTGTTGCGAAGGCCGGACCGATCCCGCCGAAGCCACCACTGTTGCGAAAGACGGGGACGCCAACACGGCCTCGAAGGCGCCACTGCTTTCAACTCCGCCGGGAAGGTCACCAGCCGTTTGGTAGCGTATGTATCTCAGCTCGCGACTGCTTCTGCGCCGAGCTGATAAGACGAGCGGACGAGACGACGGTGAGTTAAACAAGGTTTATGTACAGCATATATACAGAGGCGTTACAATTTCGGCACTGGGGCCGACAGAGACTCGAAGAGCCGAGCTCTCCTCTAGGTCAGCCTTTCGCCTAAGACCGCCGACTCACACACATGTCACATAGGTCAGCCTTTCATAGGTCATAGGTTTCATAGGTCAGCCAACACATAGGTCAGCCTTTCGCCTAAGACCGCCGACTCACACACATGTCGGCACTCCGACATGAGGACTCCTCTCTCTCGTAGGACTGCCGATCGCGACGCGCCGCAGGGCTTCTTTTATTTACACCGGGTCCAACCAAAATGTCCAATCAGAAGCGCCGCTGGTCGTCAGCGCAGATTCTTCCAATGGGGTTGCCGCGCCATGCGTCAGACCACCAGACACGAGAACGCCGGCTCGCTGTCACGTGCGCCGCTGACTCAATGCACGTGGGCGAGAGAGGCGCCGCGCGTGTTCACGCCGTTGAGATGTTCGCGTCAGGCAGACTGCGGGCTGGCCTTGACCCAGATTGCCTTTTTCAGAGGCACGGACGTTTGACGAGGACTCGCTGGCATAACAGTACTTAAAACGGCTGACCACATCCGCAACGCCCACCAATGTTGCTCAAGACTCAGCGTTCATACTTGTGCGATTGTCAATTAAAAACAATTATTGCGCATGTTTGGGGCACCATAACAATACGTATATATGCTGCATGTGCGTCTTTTACTAGAAAAGGCATGCATGAGTAATTTTAAGGACCATAGAACTCATCAAGGTGCGCTTGCCATGCAACGCTTGCACGAAAAGGCGAGTGTTTCCAACGCTTTGCTAAGACGATACGGTGATGGAACCTACCCGTCGCCTTGCGTTCTACATCTCGTCACCTCTGAGACGGGCGCGCACACCCCTCTCAAAGCCACGCGCTTCGTTTTCCAAGAAAAGTGCCAGATGGCGCTCATGCTTCACGCGTGACGTGACTTGGCGCGCTTGTTTGCCTCCCACGGAGGAAGGAAAAGGGCCTCCGCTGCACGCTCGATGGATGGATGGATGAATCAATATGGTTGTACCCTTAGATCGGGCGGTGGCTCACGCCACCAAGCCGTAATACTTAGTGAACCAAAAACTAGATTTATTTTTTTCCCTTTAAATAGTGAGGTTGAGGACTCGTACTTTGCACTAAAGGGTTTAATTTTCACTCGTGCCTTAACTTTAGCCACCAATCAGATAACCTCCTTCTAGTTAATTCTAGCCGCTTAACGTCTATTTTGACCTCCCTGTCCCTAAACCTCAGTGCTTTGAAAAACTCTGCGCCATCATCCTGAACTATAGGGTGAAGCCCTTTACAGAACATTATCAAGTGTTCGGCAGTTTTCTCTTACTCTCCACACGCACTGCATACCGTGTCTACCCCTTCGTATTTGGCCCGATATGTCTTGGTTCGCAATACTCCAGTCCTGGCCTCAAACAGTAGAGAACTACCCCGAGTTTTATCATAGATTTTTTCCATGGCAATTTCCTGATTAAAAGTTCGATAGATCTCTAGTGCGGACTTCTTAATCATGCCAATTCTCCACACATCGGTCTCAGCTTCCTTCACCTTCTTCTAAACCAATAATTCTTTTTGGTTTGGCCCCTGCTGTTTTCTAAGTATTTACCAGTCAATTTTCTGGTTCGCTTCCTCCATTTTGTATCGACATTCTTCATGTACAAGTAGCTGAATACCTTCCTAGCCCAAGGATCCTCCCCCATTTTTCCTTAATCGCTTCACAAATTTTATATTGCTGCTAGCTTCCGAGCCCTCTACTGATGTCCATCCCATATCACCTTGTACTCCCTGATTTGGTGTATTCCTGTTAGCTCCTAAAGCAGGCCTGCCTATTCCACGTTGCTTAATTTCTAATTTTGCTTGAACTTCTGATCTCATGCACAAGACCACATTTCCGAACGTCAGACCAGGAACCATGACCCCTTTCAATATTCCTCTCACAACATCATACCTATTGTAATTCCGCAGCGCCCTGTTTTTTTATCACCGCTGCATTCCTGTCACCTTTAGTCATCACGTATATTTTGCGTTGCCTTAGGTATTCGGCCTCATTGCTTATCCATACGCCCAGATATTTGTATTTATCTGTTATTTCTAGCGTGACCTCCTGCATTCTAAGCTCACATACCTTCATTATCATTAAAAATCATGACTACTGATTTTTCCTTACTGAATCTGAAATCTTTCTCATTACCGCAAATGTCCATCAATCTCTGCAAATTTTCCTTGATGTCGGCCATTCCTTGTTGTCGGCCTTGTTGTCCGCACTATATCATCTGCGTACATCAATGCTGGTAGTGCCTGTTCAATGAGTTTTCCTTGTTTGACGATAGAGAGGTTGAAGCCCAGTCCACTTCCCTCTAATTTGGCCTCTAATCCTTGTAGGTACATCATGAATAACAAGGATGACAGAAAACACCCCTGCCTAAGCCTTCGTTTTACCTCTGCAGACTTGGATACCTGTTTTTCTCGCTTTATAACTGCCTTGTTACCTTTATATAGGTATCCTTTAAAAGATTAGTGACTCCATTTTCCACACCTAGAGTGTCCGGTATTCCCCACAAGTCCACTTGAACCACGCTATCGTACGCTCTCTTGATATCCAAAAATGCTAGCCACAGGGGCCTGTGTTCCTTTTCTGCTATTTCGATGCACTGCGTCAGTGAGAACAGATTGTCTTCCAACCTCCTGTATTTCCGAAACCCATTCTGCAGTTCCCCCAGCACCCCCTCATCCTCTATCCACGCCTGCAGTCTTTCCTTTATAATCTGCATCGCTAGCCTGTAGACCACTGATGTCACTGTTATAGGATGGTAGTTGTTTATGTCAGCTGTGTCCCCCTTTCCTTCATAGATCATGCTCATCCTGCTAAGTTTCCATCCATCGGGGACTTCACCATCGATTATTATTTTGCTCACTGCCTCTCTCAAAGCCTGCATAGACTTCGGACCGAGTGTCTTTATCAGCATAATTGGAATGTCATCTGGGCCTGTTGATGTACTACTAGGAACCCTCTTCTCAGCCCTTTCCCATTCTCGTTGTGAAAATGGAGCCATTGCACCACTTGATTCGTCCTTGTCTATTGTGGTGCATAAAGTACTTCTTTGTTGAAATTTTTCTGTCACCCTTGTTCTTATATATTCAATAGCTTTGTCCCCTTCTAGCCTAGCACCTTGAGCTGTAGTTATAAACCTCTGCTCTAGGCTCGTCTCCTTTCTTAGGGAGTTTAGATGGTTCTAAATTTTCGCAGCTGACTTTCTATCTTTTTTATGTACTTCTGCCAGCCACTGAGCTCCTTTTCTTCTAATCTTTTCATTGATTAGAAGGAATGCATCCCTTCGAAAGACTTCCCATTTAGAAAGACTTCCCATTTTCTTTCAACATCATCTGTTGGTTCACCCCGCTGCTTAGCATGTCTGTGTTCCCTAGAGGCTTCCTGACATTTTGCTATAGCTCTCTCAACTTCATCTCACCAACTCTTGGGTTTGTGTCTTCTTTTCCGGGGTGACTTGCAACGTGCCTTAGCAAGCTCTAGCTCAAACATTCTAATTAGATTCATGTATGTCCACACTGCTTTATTATCCTCAGTGATTACTTTCTCAATTTGTTTAGTAGCTATTTCTATTTGCCTTTATGAATAAAAATTTTCCTGTAGTTGCTCATTTTGTCTCCTGCCCACTTTCTCTGCTCTTCCAAAACTTAGCTTGACACGTTTTTGATCACTACCCAGACTTCTGGAGCCACCTTCATCTATGTGCATTCCCCTGAGCTTATCATACATCCTATGATGGATGTATGGCCCGGGCTTTGCCTATTTTAGATACTGGTGCCACTTTAGAATCATATCTGTCTATACCACCTGTCAAAGAGTCGTCCTGGTTGTTTTCCTCGTTACTAGGTATCCTGCACCCCGAAGGGCCCGCATGCCCTCCCAAGAAAGCTACTGCGCGTCCTGCAAGAGCCAATCCACCTCATGACCTAGCCACTCATCGAAGTGAATTCTGTCTCTTTGAAAACCACCCCACCTTTGCACCTCTCTGTTTATTCCCACCACCTCAAAGCCTTTCTCTCGACTCACCAGCCATATCTCTCGGTTTGCGTTGCCAACTGCTCTTTGCAGGTTGTCGTCACGCACAGGTACCTCTGGTATCATGCATATCACTACCTGTACCTGAGGAGAAGTGGCCCGCATGTCATCGACCCCTTTCGCCAGTGTGGTCGCTAGTGCTGCCGTATCTTCATTTAAGACATCGTTTAAACTGCCTGACGAGGTTTTCGTCTATCAGTGGTAGTTCTGAGTTTTGCGTTCGCTTGCCTCACGACTGCTTCCAGCTTGCGTCTTGGGAACGTCCCTACTGCAACCCCCTTGTCACCTCTTACCCTCTTTTTGATTGCTTCTGCGCATCGATTTAAAATATTCGAGCCCCCGACGATTATCACAAGCTGTGACTTTTCAGCTGGAGCGTCCTGCACCTGGGGGTTACTTGCACTTGTGACATCGGCTGCTTTGTCCCCTCCCAGCCCCACCACTACTTCGCTGAAGCTGGGCCTTGTGACAATTGAACCGGCTGAACCTGTTTTTTTCCAAACTTGCTTGCTCGCTCTTCTCTGCCGTTCTGGTTGTCGGTGCCCTACTGTACTCTCCGTCGGCCGCTCCTTTGTTCACCTTGGCTAGTGCTTCCTCGGCGGACTTCAGCCTTTCTCCCATTGCCCTCGTTTTTTCTTGCTCTGCCACCAACACAGTCTTCAGCTCGGTGGTTCTCAACAGCAGTTCACTCTGCTCAGCCATCGTTTTCTCCATTTTTTCCTCGACCTCATATTGCCTACACTTCGCGTCAGCCTCCTCTCCATTTGGTTCTGCACTTGGGTCCATTTTCAAACTCACCCAGCATTCTGAACACTTTACAGCCTTTTTAACCCTGTCTTTATTACACAAATTGTCCTTAAGACTTGTCTCACTCGATAATTACAAAACACGATCCCTTCCCTACAAGAAAGTGTAAGCTCTACTACAAAAATTTGCGTGTTCAATGTACAAGCACCTCCCCCATAGAGTGGCAGGATAAAAAAAAACACAAAGAAACAAACACACACACACACGCACAAACTGGTAAATACCTGGTGACTGGCCCCCGAAAAAGCTGTACAATGTAATAAGTGCTACAAAGATTTTCCATGGCATTGCGGCCTAACCTCGCTTAGGCTTGCTAATACCAAGGTGGTTACAACAAGCTAGTTTAACGTGGCAACCTTTTCTTGTCAGAAAGGGCTCAAAGTGCGTCTTTTTGTTACTATTTTTTTTTTGTGAGCATCGAATTCGAGGTTAATTTATTGGAGATTAAGCCACCGATATTCGTCTCTGTAGGTTAGTTAATCAGAAACTGTTTTTTTATTTATGATTAACGTGTGCAGGTTTTCTCCTCAATTAAAAAGAGTTCTTGTGTGCCGTTCCTTTAGTACAGCCGTGGAGGTGGCTACCTACTACTAAGACGACGACTACTGCTACTACTGCTAATACTACTACTACATACATCGCGAACGCACGACCCACGGCTCACGAAGCTTCACCCCTAAAACGAGCGCAATGTTCTCTCCAAATATTTCTTGTACTTCTTATGCACTTCTGTGATGCAGGCAGTGGTTCCAGTGACAACGATAGTGTATATGCTCTTGATTGGTCCATATACGCAAAATATCAAACGTGATTTGACTCCTGCACTGTTGTCATGCAGCCGGCCCATCGCTCTTCCTTGTCTCGCATGAATATTGTGTACGATCAACTAATCACACTTCATTTTGTGTGTTTACAACTGCCCAAGCAGCGATAACAGCGCGTAGACGAGAAGCACGAAATCCTGATAGGCTCTAACAAAGAGGATAGAGTCACTTACTGCTTACCCGCTGGTCGCCTTGAAGTGACCAGAGGGTAAGCATGCTGATCATTTTAAACCAATCAGCATGCAAGCACGACCATTCTCTCGCGTTCTCGTAGAACTATTTGGCCATTTTCCCACATCAGCACTAGGCATCAAATGGATAGACATGAAGTGGCATATCGTGCTACATTGATTCCCGATAGGTGTAAGAATTTACATTTGTGTATCAAATATAATTCCATGTATTTTCTTTCTCGTGTTGATCGGAAATTTATTTATGGAACGTAAAGCTTGGTTTGGTCTAAATTGTAGTCCTGTTGACTGAAGTGACCAGCTGCTGTTTTTGGTAAATTGTGTTTTGTGTCTGCATGGTGGCCGCTCAGTATTACATGATTGAATTGGCTGCCCAGTCTCGCCTATAGTATATTGTCTTCCACAGGTGATATTAGATTGTTTGAATTGCAGGTGAAGCTCGATGTAACCTTGAGAATGTAATCAGATGCTGTGCTTTCTACGCCGGTAGCCGGCTGTATATGTTTGCTAGCAAATCAACGGAATCAGCTGCAGGGACCAGACGTTGTCCTTGTCATTGCTTTGAGTTTTGCATATTATGTTCATACTGCCAATAAAAAAAAATTGCATAAATTTGTAGTGGTATCTAGTGGTGCTGTCGCGTTCGAGCTCCAGGTTTATAGCTTCCATAGTGAGAATTGTTCTTGAGAACGCCGACAATCAGATACTTCGTATATCAATACCTCAGGATAAGACTAATTTCCACTAATGTAAAAAAATCTCGCTACATTATAAACAATATTTTATTGTGCAAAAAAGAGGGTCAATGTACGTATGTACAATATGCAAGGCACAAAAGCTGCAGGACTGTGACATACATTGCTTGTGCTGTAACATTTCATTTAGTTCTAAAAGCACGCTATGCACGCACTAGGGTTGAGCGAGTATTGCATGAAGCTTCTGACATTCACCGACATGTTCAGGAGTCATTTGCTGCAGCTGAGCGAGGATCGCTGTGCTTCCCGCAAGACTCTGTCTGAAGGCCGGCAGGTTGGTGGAAATGCCTTGAAGCAGCTGGAGGACCTTCAACATACAATATGTAATATGTAAAAGAGATAGCATCCATTTTTTTTGCATTTACCTGCATCAGACATTAACATTTTTTTTTCAGCATGTGTAAGAGGTGCATGAAGACCAGTCTTTGTTCGTAATTAGACACGCTGCAGTCTGAAATCTCACGAACATGCAACCGGCTACCTGTTTCAACACAGGTGCAAAACTTATTACCGATCACACGGGGTCTTTTGTTAGACCCTCTCACATCTCAACAGATGGCTGACTTCAGTAAAAAACAATGAAGTGTCCTTGATATTTCATTCTGAAAGGGAGTCAAGACTGAGCAAAAGTTTCAGTGTGTCATTGTCACAACAAAAAGCAACTAACAAAGCCAAATTCTGATTCAGCGGGCGGCCTCCTTGCTACTCCACTGTTATGCAAGCCACCCAAGGTCCAGAACATTGAATCCAAAATTTAATGCGAGTACACGTCCAGCAAGGCTATCCAGCATGCACATCTTCGACCTGCTGCGGTAAATTGATCTAATAAGCCAGATGCAATAATCCCGAGTGGCCTGTGAACTAACCTCATTTATATAGTCCGCTCCTGGGGTCAGCAGAGGTACAATTCCACTAATGGCAGCAGAGATGTCAGCCAAATTATGCTGAGTCAGGAATCCTGGGAAGAATCCAAATGAAAGTATACTATACACACTCTAGTGCTCAAGCACAATCACACAAAGAAAAAGGCAAGACGACAGGACAGGCGCTATAGCAGGATTTATAGTTTCATCTGCGGTCGTTAAATGTTAAAAACGCAAGATCGTTTTAATGTGGCCAGCCACTCTTTCAATGCTTTATTCTTATTCATATGACGTAATGTAAAATTGGTGTATAGGTGAAAAATGTTTCCTGAATCCCAACCGAACACACAAAAAGCATACGAGAACAAACACCGCTGTCTGACCAAGGATCGACACATCTGTAGATAATGGAAGCACATCGGTTGGGTGAGCTTGAAAGTTGTCAACGTGCTTCGTAAAAGAATTTCACCAGTTGCGGAGTCAAGTGCTGCGCTGCATTCACAAAGGAGATCTATATCTAAAATGACATTATGAGTTGCAAAAGTTAACGCAGTGAATTCGGCTATGAAACGTTGTCTTCCTACAGTAAAAGAACTGAACGAGGACCAACAGGGTGCAACACATCAGCTCAAACTCTACAAAAAGTTTCTTTTTGATCCCTACGAACATTACTTTATGGTCCAAAAAACAATATATAAAACTAAGACTCATTACCGAAACAGTAGCACCAGCGCCTAAGCGTGTATTATTGTTTACACCGTCCCCACCCACCCAACCATCCACCTACACCCACACCTACACACACACCCCTTGCTCTTTCGCATCATAGTAGAAGGAGACATTGGTAAACAGGTTGCACGAGCTAGTTTCCCAACTGAGGCGGAGAAGGTGGCAGACTACACAGGGACGGCACACGGTGTGATTGTGTTGGAGGTGGCGTAAGGCTTCACTCAGATGCTGGGAACTCCCACAATCTGCTAGACCACTGCTCTTGCAAACTATAGTGACAGGTGTGTAGATCGAGCTTTCATGCATAGGAGCTGGGTACGTAGAAAAGCCCACACAAGACAGAGGTGCTCACAGCTGGCGGTAGCAGTAGTGCGTAATACGTCTTCGAAGGTCGCATGAGTAGCAAACAGGTAGTTCTCGACTTACAATAGGGGGAGCAGAGGTCCGCGAAGTTGGATGCTGCTCTGCAAAAACACGTCTTGACGCTTGATAATAGTCTTCAGAATTATGCCTTGTTGGTGTAGGGTGGTACTCTAAAGCAACCTGCTGAGGTGATGATATCCGGCCTGATCATGATCTGCAGAGATACTGGAGGCTCATGTTTTGATTTGCCTCCTCTCTTTGCAGTCTGCACTCGCCGTAACACTCTCGCATCCATTATGATGGCGGTTTGAGAAAATCGTCGCACAAGCATTGGTAGTAGACATTCCCTATTTGGAGCTCTGCTAGCTCCTCTCAAACTACCCAACGGACAATCAAGAGAATATCTTTACTCAGGCTGACGTCCATACTTTTAATGGTGGGGACTTTGTCCAAGTGCACGAACTTCAGTAGAATTCATTGTGTCTTCTAAGCTCAAATGCACAACACTGCTGCCTCGATTCCGAAGGAGGGCTCAGGTCTTCCTTCATCATCAGGAATCAACTAGTATACATCTTCAGCTATGCTTTATAAGTTTTAACGATTGGCCAACTTTGCCTTCATCACACATTCGCATTTATGATACTGCAAAGCTTCAATACCTCTTTGATGCAAGCAGTGGCATACCAACTCTTTCACGAGTGGGGGGGGAGCTAGCCAGTGTGTATGTATGTATGTATGTATGTATGTATGTATGTATGTATGTATGTATGTATGTATGTGTGTGTATATATATATACACATTAAGAGAGAGAGAGACATCTTCGACGCGCTAGCACTTTAATGAAATTTTTCATACACAAAGAACTTGTTCAATAGCGTAAAAAAAGGACAGCCAGATTTAGGCAGCAGGCACTGGCACAGCACGTATATGTTTGTCATGCATGATGCATGTACTAGTATTACACACGACGATTTTTATGCATTACCTCACAACTTTCCGTATGAATACAATTATGTTAATGGAAGCCTCCTCGACAGTAAATATTTTATCACTGAATGAAATTTTTAATGACTAAAACAGCTCACAAATAATTACTTGTGGAACCAAAGGCATTTTGAGTATTTCTATCTACTTACTTTAGCTTTCTACAGAGCTCGAGTACACTGCTTTATTAGTCCCCGCTTTGGAAGCTGCCCCCATTGCTCCAAGCTGCCATAAGCAAGGCTGATCAGCTTTATCGGAGATTAAAGTGGAAACCTTTCTTGGCATTTCCAGTACGGCAAAACTAAAATATTTAGAAAGATTACTCGCAATGATGTGCTCACAACAGCTTCGACAGGGCAGCGGGGATGGTAATCGAAAGAAAATGATTTTCCTGAAGCAGCAAATGCTTTGACCGGTCCATAAAAAGTTTGTTCGTTCCCATCTATAACTGCATCGGCCAGTCGCAGCAGAATAAAAACATGAACAAGTGATGTAGTATAATAGGGCCCCTGTTCAGCCCCAGCCTGCTCTGCAGTGCTACTGCACAGGGCAGAAAGTGTCTCAAAGAGCCTTCAAGAAAAATCGTCACTGATGAAATGTTATAAAATATCACTACATTGTACCTTTGCCTCGTAATACTTTCCTTTTCTCATAACAATATAATTGAGTGATTACAGTGATGGAGGAAAGTTTTGCCTTAGTTGATGTTTTCCCCAGCGTGCAGTCGACAATGATAACTGTCGAAAGTGGGGTGGGGGAGGTGCCCTTGCCTCTCCGGCGGATAGGCCTATGGATGTAAGTTGTGCATGTTTCGCCACATAGGCGTCGGCAGGATTTTTCACAGCGGGGCGCGAACCCTTGTTGCACCTGAACTTTGGTATGAGCGGAATGCTAGTATAGCTTAAGGGGGCACAAATTGTGGTGTGGCCTGAGGGGGGCAACAGCCCCTATTGCACGCCCTGCCAACACCCAAGTTTCGCCGGGTGGCTTGATTGATTGACATGTGGGGTTTAACATCTCAAAATCACCATATGATTATGAGAGACGCCGTAGTGAAGGGCTCGGGAAATTTCAACCACCTGGGGTTCTTTAACGTGCACACAAATTTGAGCACACTGGCCTATAACATTTTTGCCTCCATCGAAAATGCAGCCACCGCAGCTGGGATTCGATTTCGGGACCTGCAGGTCAACAGCTGAGTACCTCAGCCATTAGACCACTGCGGCGGGGCTCACCGGGCGGCTGAGCTCTACGCGACAGCGTTCGCTTAGCTTTTTTTTTCTTTGAAATAGTGCCTCCAACCGATGCCTTCGATTCCTGAACCAAAATTTTCCAAGTCATGAGGGCGTGTTCTTGACTCTTGAACCAAGGCAGGGCGGTCCCAGCGAGAAAGAATGTTACATTCACCAGTTCTGCCGGCATACTTTTATCTCTTTTACCTGAAAATATACGTGGTTCAGGTGCCCAGCAGTTAGGTTGTCTTGGTCTGTGGCCAGGTTGTTCCAAGACCGTGGCACTGGTTCATACAGCAGCATTGGCCATCGGCAAGCCTGCTTTGGTGACAGTCATTTTGGTGCTTTTTGGAGGGCAGACTGGCTAAACGTCTGCTTTTTCGTAAGTCTTCTGTGACTGGGTGGTCCAGGGCGTTAGACAACTTAGCACACGCCCCCGTGAACCCATCACATCCTGTTATGGATGCGATGGGTTTATTTGCAACGCAATGTAAGCATTGGAGAAAACACATGGAATGGTTGCAAACCGCCAGCCAGCAATTCCTCTTGCCACTTGTGCTTCTTCTTCCTTATTTTTTCACGCTTTTCCAGCACCACCTTACAATATCATAAACTTTTTAGAGAACGCTTTCCATCTTACTGTAGTGCAAGTGCTGTCCAGCATGCCTAACAGCTTCCGTAGAAATAAATTTTGTGCACAAAAATTCATCACCAACAATTTTAGAAGCTAGGTGCTGTGATAGGCAATTGTAGTGCTAAAACTTAAAAATAGAGCAACAAAGAATGGTGAAACTGATTTATGTAAAGTAATGCACGCTACAAATTCATTTCTTTCTCCTTTTGCAGCGATATGCAGCTGTAATGTGTACAGAATAGATTTTCTACATGTATGACAGGGCTGAATTATATGGAGGCCGTTGCGCACTTAAGTCTGGTCAAGCTGTGCTAGTATGCAGTGCAGACAGGCTTTGTACCACACAAACTAAGCTGATAAATAACAGACGGACTTGGACATGATACAGAATGCGACCAAATAAATGGAACCTCAGTATACATCCCCTGGGCTTGCTAACATTTTATATGAAGTGTTTCACCTGGCCAAGCATCACATAAAAATATCACGTATTAAAACTCTTGGTTGTTTGACACTTTCTTGTGCTGGGCCCGGCACGTACAACACTTTTCGTACCATGTGAAGAAATGATAGACCATACAAAGTTGAGTCTAATGGGCATCCAATTCTTCTATGTTCTGAATAAAAATGCTCCAGAACATATTGATATTTTGTAGCTTTTTGATACAGTTGAACTTCATTATAGAAGTCCTGTACTACGGAGCGATTCCTGTCTTGTGTATGAGCTCTCTCTTAAACGCAGGGCAGCACATGTGCATTTTATTATCAACCTAGATTTTATTGTAGACACACTGGTGTCTCTAAAACCCGTTTGTCTGTTACATCAGTGTCTCCTGTAAAGAAGTTTGACTGTACAATAGACTGTTGCTAAACAGAACTTGAAGGGACCAAGAAAGTATGTTCCATTTAAAAGGTTTTTTTTTTGCTGAGAAGTGAACAACAGTGCAGAATACACACACACAAAACCAATCTTGCCAGCAGCACTTGTTCTGTTAAAGTACCAGTTACAATTAAGAGATTTCCATTTACTGAGATTATACAGTATAAAACAGATGTGCCCCTGCAGTGATGATTAGAAAAAAGTGAGAAAAGCACAATTTGTCTTCCGGCGGCTAATTGCCTTCTGATGGCTAACTGGCACCTAATTTGTCTTCTGGCGGCTAACTCCTGGTGGCAAATTTTTTTTGGCTGACCTAGCTCATTCGGCAGAGCATTAGGCGTGTTATTTGAAGGTTATAGTTTCAGACTCTAAATGCAGCACGTTGTCTTTTCTGCCACTTTAGTTTCCTTCCATTCACGTAATACAGTAGACTCTCATTAAGTGGAACCTGAAGAGACCGGGGAAATTTGTTCCATTTAACAGGAGCTCCATTTACTGAGAAGTGAGCTGGGTTGCAGCAATCACGTACGAAACCAATCACATCCGAGCCAGCCGTTCCACTTAACCAGCAGTTCTGTTTAAGAGAGATTTCCATTTATGAAGAGTCCACTGTAACTACTAAACTGCAGTTAAAAACTATAAATATAGCTCTTTAGGCATTTATTAACTTTGCTGCCTCTAGGAATCATTAGATGGTGCCTCACAAAGAACCAAGCCATTAATCAAATCCCTTTATTTCATTCTTGTCAGACTAACTAACTTGGCATTTCTTTACAATATTCCTTTGAGGCGTACAACATAGAGGAGTGACTGACCTGAAAGACAGTGCGTGAGCCACAGGGCTTCCCTGCGCAAGTGCAGATAAGGTGCCTCCAACAGGCGACCCAGTGCAGCAACCATACCGGGCATCCTTGCTAATTCTCCGGCCAGCTCGCACCACCGGCTGCTCCAAGTAGATAGACATGCCAACAAAGAAGACAGGGCCTCCGAAAAAAACCACAAAGCATACACACAACTTTTTTTAATGTATTTCTTTGAAAGAATGAAAATACAGCCAGTTTCACTAAGAGAAAGCTGTCAAAACGGGGAAATTTTAGAAGTTTCTCCTTGACAACAACGAGGAGCTTGAAAAATAACTTTCTTTGTTAAAACAAAAATTGAATTAATAAATTTGTTAAATTAGAAGAACTATTTATTTGCTTTTGATTTAGGTATAAACCTGAATTTTGATTGGAGCAGTACATGGTATGTATTCAATGTGGACTAAAGTGACGATTTACTCAAATTTTGTTTTGTTGCTAAATTTAGAAACATCAGTGGTCTGTAAATATGTTTAATATGAAATATACATTTTGCAGAGCAATTATTTATTGCTGAGATAATGATACATAGTGCAGTATGAAAAGGCAAAAAAATGCAGACATAGAATATTCTGGCAGCCTTTCTGAAAACGTATGTGGCAAAAAAATTGCAGTAATGTTACTGGGTTCTAAGACCCTTACACAAACATCTTTTTTTTATAATAAATTGAAATTTGGTACTCAAACAAGAAACGATACACTCAGAGTAGTTTTTCAGACAAACAACACTTGGGCGACATTTTGCGAAACTATGAAGGCTCCCACGTCACCAAAAAAATTTTTTCTCCGTAAAATATTTTATCAATGCACTGTTTTTAAAGGGATACTGTAGAAAAATTATAAAAACTGACAAAACTTCGAGATTCCACACGGAAAATGCCACTTTTCTGATAAACAGAGTTTATTTCCTGTATTTTTGAATGGTTGGTTGTATTTTTAATGAATTGTGAGCACGCGGCGGCTGCTCGTGAGCGTGAGCAGTCATGTCAAACTTCCCGAGGGACATGCAGGATGCACGTGTTCTTGTCCTCCTCTTCCTTTTCTCTAGCTATCCTTCCACTCCACTCTTTACCTTTCTAAAAGCACAGGCGCTTTGTTCTAGCTAGAAGCACTGTTCGCTGCTGTGGCTGTTCGTACCGGTTCTAAGAACCGAAGTAGAAGATCAGCGAGTCGAGAGACGCGGGCGATGACTGGCATTGTTGGCTTGCCAGTTTCCGGTGAGTTTGACGTCCCCCAACATCACATTCTCTAGTTCACGACGCTGCCGCTACATGTGACAGTTTGTGAGAAATGCATTATATTCCTTATTTTCCCGTAGTTTCTGCTTGGAATGAAGGTTGTCTCTATCAATTTCAGGACACAATCTATTGGCTTGGCTGAAGTATTGGCGGCAAAAATTTTGTTCAGTATGCTTTTAATGCAAGAAAACAGCATGTCCTTTTTCTAATACATTTAAGATGGCTACTAAAATGCTTGGGTCATTTGGCGTGGAATAATTCAAATGCATGCAACACCTACAACAACCAGACGACACTGCTGGCCGAGTAACTTTATGTGTTCCCCTTTCCACTCGTGTCCGCAAACTAAAGATATATTTAGGTCTGTCTTTCAGTGATTTCTCTGCCTCTATCACGATACGATAAGCTCTACAAAGGGGGCTGCATGCAGAAGCCCCGACGGATAACTAAGACTGGTGAAAAAGGCGTTGTTACAGCAGACAAAATGTGAAACGATAGTCGATGGCCATTACATAAAAACGAGTACTGTGAGGTGACGTCACCACCGTATCTTTCTTTCATTTTTTTCAGTCTTACTCATCCAAGATCCATTCATGTTACGACCAACATCTAAAGTATTCAAGAACAGATTTCATGTTGATGAAACCTATTATTGAAACTTTAGATTTATTTATTTCCTAATATTGAAACAAAAAATGTAGAAGGCAAAACTACCATGAAGTCACTCCATTACCGATAAAGTCATATGCTCAAAAGTGAAGCTAAAAAACCAGGACGCGAGGAGATCAAGCTATTTTTCAACTAGGAAGCTGTTCTCTTACGCAGTGTGTGTGACTATTCAGAGACAAGTGCTACCTACAACAGAATTTTCTTGAGATGCTAAGCTGCAGTGAATCATCTTGTTTGCAACTGTGTGGCATAGCCTTGCTGTACAGTCCATGTCTTCGACTTGAACACTGGCACTGAAATAGAATAATGTTACCTTTTAGTACTAACCAATATGCTAAATTAATGGAAGGAATACATGGAAACAATGTTCGCTGCATACTACACAACAAAGATTGAGGAGAATGAGATAAGATGCAAATATGTTACAAAAAATTCTATTTATATGCGCTTGCTTTATATGAAAAACATTACGCATGCGTGAACAGTAAATTTTAAGTTCGAAGCGAATTCAAACCGATTAGATGTTTGGTAAAATAATTTCGAATCGAAATCAAGTATGATGTATATAATATATCATATATTATTATGAAGAACATGAGCATATTTGTCATGACCTAAATAACCTGCACGATATATGTATATGTTTTCAATTAAAACAAGGCATGTGCAAATGTCATTCTTTTTGGTTCGAAAAAAAAAAACAGCAAGCAACTTTGATTTTAACTTTCAGTAGAATGTAAGTGATAAGCTTTTAAATATGTTAAATTTACTGTACTGTGAGCATATAGGACACTATAACAAGCTTTTGAACTTGAAAAATGATGAATCGACGTCAGGGTAATACGTTCATTTAGGCTTGAAGTGGGACTTCGCAGCAGTGCTAATTTTCTCTGAAAAGATGTTTTCCCAAAAAAGCACAGCATCACTGCAGCTAAAGCATCTTTACAGCGAGTTGCATGAGGTTCGTATGTTATTTGGTCATTACGAATACTTCGAAATTTAGAATAATTTAAATTCCTTTTGAAGTGAGTTAGAATATTGTAAAATTTGTTCAAACATTCAAAATGCTTGAATATTCGCACATGACAAAAACCTTTCTAGCTTCGTTCCAGTTATCTCTGGTTTCTCCAGCAGTATAGCATATACACAGAAAAAACTCCAGAGCACTGTACAATTACTGTAAGGAGCATTCTGAGGCACTTGTAAAACAGCACTTTAATATAGCAAATGACAGAATAAAGCAAAAAAATGCCGGAATTCAAGATAGACTAAGGCAGGTCCGAACTTCAATCAGATCGGAACCTAGTGCTCATCTTTGTCAGTGTTGATTTAATTCACGTTAATCCACGATAATTTTGGTGTACGACAATCCTTGTAAGGGCAGTTTAAGAGCTATATATAAAAGTTATATCCTTAAATTAAGGGGACCAAGCACAGAAAACACTTTTCATCTGGTCTTTCAACACACCTAGCATTCTTCTATGTAAGAACCGTAAGTACAAGCACAATGAGTTCAAAGAATTTTCCTTATCTGCAGTTATCTCAGATACCATTTTCTCAGACCTTGTTGAGACCTTCCCCTGTGGTTCTTTGGATGTCTTCTGTGCTGTCAAATCAGTGTCAACAAAGTTTAGGGCTCAGTCACAGGAAGAAAGCCCAGAAAGAGTCGTTTGGGCTGTACGGCAGCGGTGAAAATGTGCTCAGCCCAAAATTTTCTGCTATAAGTGACAAAAGACCGCCATGGTGCAGAATCTACGCAGGTGCCAGCACTCAGCGTGTGCGTTCCACATGCTGACTCAGTCTCCACAGCAATTTCGTGCTGAAACATCATTGTCCTCGAGGGGACAAACTTTGGGGAGTGTGAATACCATATTTATGTTTTGAATTATATTCGAACAGTACCTAATCAAATAATGTGATTCAACTTTCGAATAGCTAGAGCTCAAAGTTTCAAATAACTTGGCAGGACAAATTTCTAAAATATGACAGAGGCTAATGGAGCAACTTAATCAGGGTCAGGTGGCTAAAACTAATGCTAGCGTCATTACAATAGGCCTTGCGTTAAAACTTACACCAATATTCTAGTCCAAAACCACCCAAATCCACTCTATGGGTTCAAAGCAAAAAATGCGAAAATGACACTGGATCTATAATGGCAGGTAGTGCACATTCTTCTACAATAACATGAGACAGGATGACGAGCTATTTGTGCTTGTAGTATTCTATTTTTTCTGTCCGTAGATTAATATGCACAGCCTACCATTGTGCTTGCTGTACAAGCTGGCAGGATAAAAAATTGGTGCTCCTAACTAGTACAAAAATATTCAGAGTAAGCCCAATTGTTCTAGCTTCAGATTTATGCCCTTAACATTAGCAACACAACACTATATAGCCACTAAGATAGTTTCATGACAAGGTTTTAGTCGGCTGTAAATTGGAATGCTTACTTGCTGTAGGCGTAAAACGTGATCCAGCCGAGCCGACCAATAAAGTCGGGCTTTGCAGAGTCCCGGTCAAACAGTGGCAGCAGCTGTTTGAGCAGGTCCCGAGCAACCAAATCTCTGAAAACCGTGTGAAGGAAGATGATAACAACAGTGAAGTTGCTTGCTCGTGTAGAAGACTTCACAGCTATTTATACCACTCATATTATCCCCAGCCCAATCCTCAACTGCCATGCTTTCCTGGTTTGCTTTTTCTGCAGCTTCTCTAAAACAAATCATAACCAACATCAGCCTGACTATGCCCACTACAGGGCAGAAGGGTCTGCCATGTTTTTTCAATTAACACGGTCTTGTGTTGCCGGGACTATGTTATCCCCACAAACTTCTTTGTCTAATTAGCCCACCTAACTTTCTGCCTCCTCCGGACTTGCTGCCTCCTTGTGGAATGCTGCTCAATGACCAGTGGTCATCCTGCCTTCTCACCACAGCCAAAGCATGGTTATTACTCCTTCCTGATTTCGACTAAAATGTCGCCAACCTACGTTTGTTCCCTGACCTGCTCTGCTCTCTTCAGTCATGCCTGTGATTGTCCTTTCCATGGCTTACTGGGTAACTTTCAATTTAAATTGAACCCTTTTTGTAAGCCTCCAGATTTTTGTTACATACGGAAGTACCTTCATGCAACTGTTTAAGACTTTTCTTGAGAGGTACTGGTAAACTGCCCTTCATGATATGAGAATACCTGCAAAATGCACTCCTTAAACAAGTATGTACCTCTAGAGCTGGGTCTCTTAACTACATCCAGTGGGTAGGAGGCCGTTGTAACAGTGTGTGACCAGCAATGGTCATTCCTATGATATATGGCTTGCAGTATGAACTCGCAAAGCCTCTGCTGCACTCCCTGTCCCATGTGATATGGCATGTTCCTTGTTCATGGCAATTATTAACCAAGTGATCTATGCTTCCACAATGCTAAATACTATTATGAAATTCTTTTGAAATGTAGCTTAATATCTTGCTAAGTGTGAAACTGCGCATGTGTGTTACTAGCAGTATGTGCTACCATATTGCACACTACTTCACAATTGAAACACTGGCTACATATGTTTTTCTCAGTTCTTTTGTGGTGTTCGTGGATGAAAAGGCAAACTTTCATGCAAGTCCTATGTTCCTAATATAAAACTTTATGAAGCTGCATGTTGCTACATAAAATGTTGCTTGGTAGGCACATTTTATGTAGCAGCACAGCAACATTTTATGTAGTAAGACAGACCGCAGCTGGGTAAAATAGAAAAAGTGCAGCTGTTTGACTTTGACAAACTAATGTGGTAGCAAGCAAAGCAGCGGGAACTTACTGGATGATGTGAGAAGGGGACTGTGCGTAAGCCTGAAGAGCAAGCACTGCCATGTCAACCACCTGAGGGTAGACGCTCTGCCAGGGCGGGTAAGGAAGAAACAGAGCTTCATGGAGATAATAGTTAATTCATGTGGTAGGCTACAAAGTACCTACACAAAAGTTTTACGCACCGCTCTTTTTTGTAGCTGCCCTTTATAAAACAGCAGACTTGCATGGTACAGAGCATTTAAGGGGAAGAAAAACAGGCTTACAGTATATTCCCACTAAGTGTCTCATATTTCGGAATACCTGTGTGGCGAAAATTTTTGCTAGCAAAGTGTCTATGCAGGGCAATTTTCACCTTTCAACACCAAAAGAAAAATGTTCCAGTTGGTCACAGATATTTTGAAATGTCAAAAGCAAACACACTCAAACCTCAATATAAAGAACCAAGATATAACAAATTATCAGTTATAACGAAGTAAGCAAGGAATGGTTCTGTCATAGGTAGAGAGCAATAAATATATTGTTACAGGGAGGATTTATGCCGCGACAGCGGGTCTATCTAGCATGCCGAGTGCACAGTATTGCAGGCCAACAGGGCAGCTCGAGAGTTCAACCCACAACAACATCGTCGTCTTCCTCCTTTATGTGTAATTTCAGTGCTTGTACCAGAGTGACGGTTCCATGCACATGTCATCATGCCAGCAGGTAAGAAACCATGTCGGTGCCTCTTAAATGGGCGAGTCACCATTGTAGGGCATAAGATGAGAAACGTGGACTACTTCTCTTCTGGGTGTATCAGCCGATGAGTTTGTTGTGGCGTAAGTCTCATAGGTGACGGGCGTCACCTGATGAAGGACTCTGTACGGCCGAACATAGTGCTATAAGGAGTTTCTCGCAAAGTCCAAAACGTTGAGATGGGAGCCACAGTAAAACAAGAGAGCCCACAGAAGAAATAGCCTTCCTATGTTGACGATCGTAAAGATACTTCTATGCTCTCTGCGACGACGGTAACTGAGCGCAGGCTACTGTGTGTGCTATGAGGGCACTGTAGATGGCATATGAACGTGCGAAACGCAGGATGGTTGGTCAGACGAAAGTAGGGTAAAGGATGACGGCCGAAGAGTAGATAAAATGGTGAGAAGCAGTATCCAAACCAAAGGTCACTGAACGAGAAATATTTAATGCCGTGGAGGCAGTCAAGAGCATCATCAATTCGAGGTAGTGGATAGACATTCTTCTTGGTGATCCGATTGAGGTGGTGATAGCCAATAAAAAAGTGCCAGCTGTTGTCCTTCTATTTAACTAAGACCACAGGGGATGCCCAAGGACTAGATGAAGGCTCTAAGACGACTTTTCTAAGAATTTTCTCGACCTCCTGCAGTATAATTAGGCGCTCAGCATAAGACACACAGTAAGCACATTTGTGAAATGAACTGGTGTCGCCAGTGTTGATACAGTGGGCTACAACGCTTGGGTAGCTCAGGGAACGGTCGTCGTTGTGAAAGATATTGCCCCCTGCATGTAATGGGTTGAGAGCAAGAGCGGCTCTCACCCTGAAAATGAAAAAAGATCACATGCGTCTTCTTCACTCGAGATCCAGCCGTGATGGACACCCTTTTTAAGAGCTGGCTACATCTTGGCTAATTAAAAGACCCTTGCACTTCTGAAGTCTCGTGACAAACTGGTGGAGCTGCTGTGTAGCCCTCACGAATGTTGGAGACCCTTCCAGGGAGTCGCCCTAGGAGTTTAGTCCCAGTTAACACCCCAGTGCATCGGGCCAGTCGCCGAATCAGGGAATTACCTCCGGAAGTAAAAAAAAAAAATGGACCCGACCACTTCAACAAATATGACAAGTGCTTCATTTCAAACAGCTTCAACCGACACAGGTATCGTGATTCACAACCACTTTGCGATGGAGAGCCACGGGTCCCGACGATGTTCCATGGCACGGAGAGCGAGGATGTCAAAGACTGGTTGGCCAATTTCGAGCGTGTAGCCCCCTTAAATCAATAGGACAACGCGGCCAAACTGGAGGACGGGGTGCGTATGTGATACCAGAATCGCGAGGAGCATCTCACGTCAGAGTGCGAGTCCCGTTGTAGGCTTCTGGAGACGTACACAAGTTCTGATCGTCAACAACGAGCGGAACGAGCAATTCAGGCCCGGGTCCAGTTGCGAAATGAAACGGTTACTACTTACGTGGAAGACATGACACGTCTCTTCCGATGAGCTGACCCACAAATGGCGGAGGATGAAAAGTTGCGCCATCTGACGCGTGGTGTTAAAGAGGAGTTTTGCCGGCCTTGTGCAGAGCTTTCCTAAGACCGTAGCGGTGTTCTTGACAGATGCTGTGACCATGGAAAAGATGCTGCAGCAACGTTCTAGCATGTATGACAGACAAATAAATAGCATGTGTGCTGCGGACATTCTCGCCACAACCGGAACCAACGACAGCCTACGAGAAGTTATTCGTTCTATGGTGCGTGAAGAGCGGCAGAAGGCCGCCATGACACCTCATCCTACGTCTGGCTCGATTGCAGCGGTTATCAGAGAGGAAATGCACCGGGAACTACGGGGCCCCTCGCCTCCTGACAGCTCTACGCAAGCTCCTACCGAATACCGCCGTGAGACGACCACCTATGCGGAAGCCTTAAAGCAGCCTGCGGCCTCTCCGCCATTGTTCGTTCCCGCTCCTCCCACCGTGTCGCTCCAGTCGACGCAGCCAATAGCGTACTATGGCGATAGGTATGTGTCCCCATCATTTGTCCGTGCTGCCCCAGTCAGCCATTATTTGGAGCAGCCAGTTCATTACATCGATGATAGGCGCACGTCCCCTCGGAAGTCAGATATGTGGCGTACACGCGACCACTGGCCTCTGTGCTTTCACTGTGATAAAGCAGATCACTTGTACCGTCAGTGCCCATACCGCCGCCTTGGGCTTCGCGGCTTCCCTGTGACTTGCTGCCACCCCGGTACAGCCAGTGACCCCGCAACATCGAAAACTACCTCACCCAGCATCTTGCACCACCGTCTGCTGGGCACCCGTCGCGTTCTCTGTTGCCGAGGCGATTGTCATCGCTGCCCCAGCGGTATTCTACCACATGGTCTCCAAGTCCCCGCTGGGAAAACTAACTGTAGGGACTCCTAGGGACAAAGTCGCTGAACATCGAAGTGCCGAAGATCTCCGACCGACTCAGAGACGTAACGATATTGCACAATACGACCGGCTTTCACTTAATATACCAGTGACGATTGATGGTTACATGGTTGATGGTTGATGCGTTAGTGGACACCGGCGCTGACTACTCAATATTGAGTGGAAAACTGGCCTCGCAGCTAAAAAAAAGTAATCACGCCGTGACGCAACTCGCAGATTTGGACGGCCGGCGGCCATGTTGTTACTCCACTGGGTGCCTGCGCTTCTAGAATTCAGATCCAAGAATACACCTTTGTCACTAGCTGCCTTGTCCTACGCAAGTGCTCCCGTGATGCTATTCTTGGAGTTGACTTTCTGTGAAAGTATGGTGCAATTATTGACCTGAAAGAGCATCGTGCCAAGTTTTCAGCCGACCGAGCAATTGATATACAGGATGACGAACGGCGTGACGACGTACTTCGTGTTTCTTCAGACAGCGTCAGGTTTCCTCCTCGAGCGAGCGTCATGGTCGACGTCACATGCTGCAATTTGGGCAATGGCATAGTAGTGGCCAAAATGAACTTAGAGCAGCTACTGAAACAAGACATTTGTGTAGCCAGAACTTTGTGGTGGCTGATCGCAGTTGCTTGTTACCAACTTTAGCAACAAGCACTGACACCTCTTCCACGGCACTTCAATTACTTTTGCCAACAAAATAGAAGAAATTAGTAATTGATGACAATTGATTGATATATGAGGTTTAAGGTCCCAAAACCACCATATGATTATGAGAGACGCCGTAGTGGAGGGCTCCGAAAGTTTCGATCACCTGGGGTTCTTTAAAGTGCGGCCAAATCTGAGCACACGGGCCTACAACATTACCGCCTGCATCGGAAATGAAGCCGCCGCAGCCGGGATACGATCCCGCGACCTGCGGGTCAGCAGCCGAGTGCCTTAGCCACTAGACCACCCCGGCGAGGCAGAAGAGATTAGCAACTGTTTCGCGTCGGAAGCCGCCGAAGCCACAGACACAGCATTCGGTCATATCGACATCAATCCTGTGCTCTCAGTAACCAGACTGCACTGTGCACGCTCTTGTTTGAATTCCAGTCCTGCTTCGCAAGTTCTTCAAAGGTACTCCAGACATCCATCATACAGCACAAGATAATCGCGTACGACGAAGCATGCCCGATCAACCAGCATTCTTACCGTATGTCGATAAAAGAACGTGAGGTGATACGTAGTATGCAAGTCCGAGAGATGCTTGAAGATAGGTGTCATCGAACCATCCAACCGCTAATGGTCGTCTCCAATTCCGATTATCCTGGTCAAAAAGAAAGACCAGACACTACGCTTTTGCATCGACTACCGGAAGCTTAACAACGTGACTTAAAAGAATGTGTACCCGCTGCCACGTATCAACGAGTCGTTGGATAGACTTCGCCATGCCCAATATTTCTCTTCTCTGGATCTGAAAAGGGGTATTGGCAAATTGAAGTAGATGAGCAAGACTCGAGAAAACAGCCTTCGTGACTCCTGACGGCCTCTACCGATTTCGAGTGCTTCCTTTTGGCTCGTGTTCAGCGCCGGCAAACTTCCAGCGAATGATGGACACTGTCCTCATAGTGCCGGAGTGGCAGACTTGTCTTGTCTACCTTGACGATGTGGTGGTGTTTTTGCCCCGTTTGAGCAGCATCATCACCGCTTGCGCAGTGTTGGGAATGCCAGCGCCGAAAGCAACCATCTGTTAAGCTGGCTGGCTTACTTCAGCCAATTGAAGCACCCTGTACATAGTTCGAACAAGTTGGCATAGACATTCTCGGCCCTTTCCCCTGTCTGCTGATGGCAACAAATGGGTGATCGTAGTGACCGACTATTTAACACACTACGCCGAGACACAGGTGTGATGGTTAAGGATGTTCGTCACTATGTTTGTTAATAGCGGACGAAAAAGAATTAACATCAACAATGGATGCGAACAAAAGAAGCGTTATATTGTACACTAGAGAACGAAGTGGCAGGTGAAAATAAAACTATATGTCCAACCCTACACGCCAAGCGTCACGCAACATGTACGAGAGTCAGACCTCTATTATGCAAAGAGCTCGCGGCTACGCTTACTCCAAGTCCAGCGCGTAGAGTTCTCAGTTCGCAAGAGGAAAACGCTGCCTCACAGCTTGGGTCCCCGTCGTCCCGACATGATGCGATCTTCGACGTGCGCGAGGGCAAAGGTGGCACGGCTAGAGCGGCTGGAACGGCTGACGGCACACGGATGCGCTACCGTGTGCAGCGCCGTTTAGTCAGACGTCGCGGCCAGCAGTCAGGGTCGCAACTCCTGAGGTTCAGGGTCAGGCCCCGGCTCACGAGGACCACGCCCGGTAGGCCTCACCCACGAACCTGCTCCCGGCCACTGCACCCAGGCAGGAGCCGTTCAGCAGGCCCCGTCCTTGCACCTTGTACAGGCTGGCCGGCGGACTCGACCCCGAATGAACACGCCGGAGCTCGACCTGGCCGACACGTACGGGTCCCACGTCCGGCTCAGAAACGCCCCCAGGAACTCGTCCTCTCGAGCGGCGCACTGCTTCGTCTGCCTTCGTGGCCTCCACGCTCGAGCTCGCTTTCGCACGTTCCTTCTTCTTCTCCTCTTCTTTTTCATTTCTTGTTATCGCCTTCGTGCCACCTGCCCTCCGCTCGTCTTCTTCAGTTTCGGTTTGACGTTCCTCGGCGCTTTTAAGTCCTTTTAGCCACAAATCGTACCTAAACACAGCACTTTTGTGTCCTTTCCTTACAACAGGCGATCGCACGATCCACGGCCTCAGAGGTAGCGCAATTTTTCATGCGCCACATCATGTTGCGTCACAGTGCACCTTCTAGCGTCATAATGAACAGAGGCACAGCATTCACGACACAGCTTATAGAAGTTTTTGAAATAAGCAACACCAGGCACCGCAAGACAGCCGCATACCATCCGCAAACGAACGGGTTTACCCAGCGGCTTAATAAGACGCTCGCAGACATGATCACAATGTAAATCGACATACAGCACAAGACATGGGAACGGATCTTGCCTTATGTGACCTTCGCGTATAACACTGCTGTGCAAGAGACCACGCGATTCACGTCATTTCGGTTTCTCTATGGCTGTGAAGTGCAGATCATGGTCGACTCCATGCTAGCGTGTCAAGACAACGATGAGTTGGCAACTGACGCCGAGGAATTCGCAGAGCATGCCGAGGAAGCTCGACAGCTTGCATGACTACCCATCGGCCAGCACCAGCAGGCGGATGCATGACGCTATAATACTCGCCACAGGGATGCAGCCTACCACCCCGGAGACTACATTTGGGTGTGGACGCCCGTTCGCCGCTGAGGCCTCAGTGAAAAGCTACTTAGCCGGTATTTCGGCCCATACAAAGTGCTACACCGCATCAGTGACGTTAACTACGAAGTGGTCCCGGACTCAACAACACCGCAGGCAGAGACAAGCACATGACCGAGCCCGGGCGTCGTTCATGTTGTGCGCATGAAACTGTTCAATGCGCGTTTGTAACTTTTTTTTTGTCATCATTAATTGGACTTCGTGTTCATTTATTTTCGTGACCTTGCTTGCTCATTGATTGACCTTTTTTCTTGTTGTCACGATCTTCATTTTCTACTTTCCATTTATCTGGAATTTCTTTCCTTTTTTTTCTTCACGCACTTATGTTATAAGATCATGGCAATGTTGTGTCTTTTTTCCCCTTTCTTTTTTTGTTTTTTTTTCCGGAAAGGGGAATAATGCCACCTGCACGTAATAGGTTGGGAGCAAGAGCGACTCTCACCCTGAAAAAGAAAAGATTACATGCGTTTTCTTTGCTCGAGATCCAGCCGTGACGGACACGCTTTTCAAGAGCTGGCTACATCTTGGCTAATTAAAAGACCCTTGCACTTCTCAAGTATCTTGACAATATCTAGTTGAAAAAACGAAACATACACGGGCACCTCAACCTGAGAAGGTAACGGGTCGCCGGATATTATTTTGCTCAAGAATGCTTTATTATGCCGGGTGATGACAGGTTTGGCCACGGTCTTGGCGTCAGAGTTGAAGCAAAAACCGGACATTCCTCTTGTGTAAAAAGTTTGGCTAAAGTGATGCTTTGAGGAAAAACTTGGGTCGACTGTGGTGAAGTTTAGAACAAAAAGTAGTGTCACGTTGTTAGCAATCACCACTATGGTATGTGGTAGTGCAATGTATTGAGTAAGGGTCAAATCAATGAGGGGAGCCACCAGAAAGTCTCCATCAGAGACTGCCTTGAAGGGCAAAATAGGCACATACATAGCAGCCTGGAGCGGTAGCCGTAGAGTCTCCACAGAATGTAGCTGAGTGCGACTTGTAGGAGTGAAATCGGAGCACAGAGGCAACTCGAGCTGCAAGATGTCGGTGGAACAATCGATGAGGGTGAAGTGAGCAGTTAGGAAATCAATGCCAAGAATGACATCGTGTGGGCACACATTGAGGACTGTGAAGAGAAAGAAAGTGTGGTGGCCAGCAACAGTAACACAAGCAGTACACATACCAAGCGCTGATGTGGAGCTTCCGTTGGCCACTTGCACTGTAGAGAACATAGCAGGTGTGAGAACTTTTTTTAGGCGAGATCCAAGCGTAGAGCTCATAATGGATACTTGGGTACCAGTGTCGATTTTAGCAGTAACGGCGAGGCCATCAAGGTGGAGCCGAAGTAAATTGCTTCTTAAATTTGTAGTCTGCTGAGGGTTTTTGGTAGGAGTCGTCAACGCAGCGCCACCTCCAGCAGCTGCACTCCTCAGTTGCTCGGGGGACGACCAGAATAGGCCAGTGATGGAGAGCAGCGGCAGTGAAGGGAGCAAGACTGGAGACCCTGATGTGATGGCGAGCGGCTAGACCAGTTTTTCTGAGTGACGACGTCAGCGTAGGACGCTTCGAAGCGTGGAGATGAACAGCGAGCTGAAGGGTCCTGAAGGTGGTCATGCGGGAAAGTGGGTTCTGAATACTGTCCGTGATCCTGTAGATGGTTATTTGGAAAGCTTGGTTGGGAATACCATCTGTTTCAGATTTTTTATTGATACGAATACAAGAATGTGACATGTGTTTAGTATACAAAAGGAGGTCCCAAAGTCAAAGACTGTATCAGGACCTCCTTTCCCGCAATGGCGGGAAAGGAGGTCTCGTGTTCGGCTCATCTCCTGCAACGGCGGGAGATGAGCCGAACACGAGAGCAAGAGAAGCACATAGGTCGATCGTCTTGCATGCACCACTCAGATCGATTTCAGTTGTGAGGTGGAAACCGAGGAGCTGAAGCTGCAGCAGTAACAAGTAGAGCGGTGTGGTGATCAGCGTTGTAGCAGGGAGTGCACATGGGCTGAGGCGTGAAGTTGCCTGTCTCGGGAACCTGGACACATAGGTTGGCAAATTGGTGCCGCAAAATGGTTTGAATGAGCGATATTGTTTCCCAGATGTGTTGCGCAAGGCGCTGATGGATAGCGGGCGCCATGGCCTTCAGCTCCTGGTGAATGATTTGTGCGATGTTGGCAGAAGGCGCAAGTGGACGGGGCGTCACAGGATCTTCGCAGGATGAAGTTGCAGTGGTGTTTGAAAGTCTCGCAAAACGGTGGGTAATTTGCCTCCTTTTAGCCTGTTCGAAGCGTCGGCATTCGGAAATGATGGAGTCGACAGTGGTGCTGTTTTTAGACATCAGTATCGCATTTACTCGCGTAATGAATGCACTTTCTTTCTGAAAAAAAATCGAAGCAAAGTTGGGGGTGCGTTTATTGTGCAGGGCAAATTTTATGAAAACTTTCTCCATATGAGAAAAAATGTGGTAACGCAAAAAGAAGAAAGTTAGGTTGCTTAGCCTTTTGCAATCGACTAACGCATCCACTGTTTGGAAACAGCTTGTTGCACTTGTAGTGAACTAGAGGAGATATAGTTGCACTTCATTCATCTTTGGTGGTTGATAGCGCTATCTTCTGCAAGCTGTCCTAACACCGCCCGCACACTCCTTAAAAGCATTTCGTGGCTTTCTTTTCTCACAATCTTTTAACCAGAACAGTGGTATCTGCTGTGATCTCTAGGTGCGCCCAGAAGCGTGCGCTACGATGCACTTTGCTAACTTCGCGGCAACTTCACACAACGACCTCGATGTCGCCATTGACAATACACCAAGCTAACATCCAAGCATCCAAAACAAACCTTCAATAACAAAATTAACGTCTCGCTGTTCACATAAGTAAAGTTTCGTATTTGCAGGAAGCTAACGTTGGTTGGCGCAGGCAGTTTCGTGATTTTCGCTCGCTGTGTACTTATTAGCTGCAATGTTTCTACAGTCGCAACTTTCATGAACCCCACTGTGGCGCGCGGATAACAAAAAAAGACAGAATATGCTGCACGCAGATACAAATAATATTATGTCGCCTGCATCGGGCGAAGGGGGAAAGGGAGTGAGCAGAGGTGGTCGAAAGGGTTGGCATAATAATAAAAAATGACAGGTATAACAGGGCAAGGAGGTGCCAGCCGTTGGTTAGCGGGATGGCAGAGGACAATTGTAGGGGGTGTGTTTAATACAAAAGAGAAAAAAATCTAAATTTTGACGAATGAAGTTACGGATGTCTGTTTATTATGCGAGTAAATACAGTATGTTGAAATCATTGTCAGCGATGCCTTTGAACACGTTGCTCACCTTGTCCACCACCGGCATGTCTTTGTCAGTCTTGTGGCACAGTGCCAGCATGTCTTGGATGTACACGATGTACATCTCCGTCGATGATTCAACACGCCCCACAAGTTGAATTCTGGCTGTCATCTGACGTGCAACTGACTGGCTGAACAACCGCGAAGCTTTCGCTTGCACACGTCCGAGCTGGTTAGTTCTTTCTCATGCATTTCATACCAGACGCGTGCCATACCCCGAGGAGAAAGAACATTTGCCAGCATAAGCGTCTCGTCCCACTGTGTTATTTGCTGACCCGTTTGAATAGGACAAGCCATTCATCGACGCCCAAGTTGTCCATGTCGCAAAACATGCCGGGGTCGAGAACATGAGAAGGAATCACTTCTGATGGAGCCGGCAGGGTCTCAGGGGCCTGGCTGCCAGTTTCAGGCATCGCATCTGGACAAAGGTGGCGTCTGATGTGGAGTTCCAGAGCTGGTTTGTTTGAATACCCCGCACCTCCACCAAAAAGATGTCATAGGGAAGATTTCTTCCATGACAGCGAGCCCAGCTGATGCCTTGTAAGCACACAATATTGTAGGCTAACACGGCAGCTGAAGAGTCAAGTCACAACCACAACGTCATCATCTTCCTCCTTTGAATGAATTTTCAGTGCTTGTACCGGAGTTACGTTTCTATACACATTAAAGTATGTTTATAACAAATTATTGGATATAACGAAGTATTTTCATGGCAGGTGTGGCTTCATTATAATGAAGTGTAAGTGTAAAAGCAAAAGAAATCAATCCCTAGAGGATTCTAAGCTTTACACTTTGGGCAAATAGCAATGTAATCTAAGAGTGAAAATAGAATTCTACGTTACATTATGGCCCGCTTTGAAAAGGTTGCTTTAGTAACAGGGAAATGCAGTTTGTACAAGTAATTAAATGAAACAAGCATACAAGCATAGTTGCCAAGTCAGACACTTGTAGACTTGTTCTTCTGCTGGACGGCCAAAAGTTCCACCAAAACACTACGCGGTAGTAATCTATCAGTGCTGTACCGTAAACATAGGCGACCACAAGTATGTATTGACAGCATGATAATTTTACAACTGACCTATTTTGTTTGGCTGTAGCTACTTTACAAACTATCCAATTTTCATGCAGCTTGCTGTAAAGGATTCAAGAAAGATGAAAGTTTATTGGCCTTTCAGTTTCTTGATCCCCAACATAAAAAAAGAAGTAAGCAATGAAAACCACCACAATCTGTGAAAGTGGGGAAAAAATTATTTGTTGAAGTCAAAACAATTTGGCATTTTAGGTGGTCATTTCAACATCTGTTATAGCGTTAGTGATTTATAATCTTTACAAGCCTTCACTAGTCACATTTGGTATGCCGCATGACCATCAGAGTTTTTAATAATGTTTTATAAAGGCAAGCCATCCCACCTTGTACAGCACTTTGCAGTTTTTTTTATTGCTTATTTCCCTTTTTTTTAAATTGCACAACAGAAAACTGGATCAGTCATTTAGCTTTCGTGCTTCCAGAATGCTATGTCACAAACTGAAATAAAATTGCATACTTTGTAACAGAAATAGGTCAATTCTAAAAGAATCGCCTTCTTTATTTGGTACAGGCAACTGGCTCACTATCCTTTACTGAAGCAGTAAAGAAGTCCTCGGTGCTAGCCACTAGAATAATTCCCATTCACACTTCTGTCATGCAAACCGTGAATTGTCCTCTTGTTTCAGAAACGTTGGTGAACACGCTTATGTCTTTAGTCCAATAAAAGGCTCAAGCAACTTTGCCTTCATATGCTTGTCGGATGTATCAGTGGTGGCTGCTACTGTGAGACCACCCATGTGAGGTCTCAACACAAACATGGCTTTACAATTAACTATGCTCTTACTGCGCTTGCACTACCAAATCTATTTATGCGTAATGTTTTTTTTTCTTTGATCTCGCTCTTTCACTTTTGCCTGAGCACATGTTTCATTAAAACAGACAATAGTATTCAGTGAACTAACCTTTAGAGCTTTGATAAAAGCATAGCTCGCTCCATGGCACCTCAGCAGGCTGCGACACTCGTCACAATCCTTGGCAATGTTGGTAAGACACCAAGCCGACTGTTCCTGCATTGTGTTGCGTAAAAGACTGCAGGTTTTCATAAAGGCATGCGGTGATATGCACGGTAATGGTGTAACACTACTGGTAAATCGACTATATTGACAGTGCTGCGGCAATTCTGTGATACAAATTTGAATAGGCAGGTAACTAAACTGTAAAGGTTGTTGACCAAGCAATGTTATACGTATCTGAATAAACAAAACCTAAGACTTTGAAGCTTTAAAACAACCCATTGGTTACTTCTCATAAAGTGGTTTGCTCTTATGGACCACCTTCTAGAAAAAAAAAAAACAACAACTCATATCACATTGACTAATGCTTCAATGAGTCTTCGAAACTTTTATATAACCTTGATAATAAAACCATAATATATAACCTTAATCCTCATAAAAGTATTAACAAAATAAGACATAATGAAGTAAATGAAACTTCTGTTCAAAAACCTCATGGGGACACATTATAATTTGAAACCTTGCTTTAAAAAGTAAGGTAGAGCTGTCGATAGATATAACCAACTAAAATCTCTAAACACGAAAATTCTCCACGAACTGCAGCCAACTGTATCACTTTCCATGGTGTTCCGGGGGCGTGCAGTGGGGCTGTTCAGAACATACATTTACAACGAACTCTCAGTAAATGGAGATCTCTTTAATGGAACTGCTGCTTAAATAGAGCATCTGTTTCTAGTACGATTGGCTTTCCAGCTGAATTCTGCACCCTGTTCATCTCTCAGCAAACATTGATTGATAGATTGATATGTGGGGTTTAACGTCCCAAAACCACCATACGATTATGAGAGATGCCGTATTGGAGGGCTCCGAAAATTTCGACCACCTGGTGTTCTTTAACGTGCACCGAAATCTGAGCACACGTGCCTACAACATTTCCGCCTCCATCAGAAGTGCAGCCACCGCAGCCGGGATTCGATCCCGCGACCTGCGGGTCAGCAGCCGAGTACCATAGCCACTAGACCACCGCGGCGGGGTGATCTCTCAGCAAACATAACACCTGTTAAACGAAGCACATTTTCCTGGTCCCTTCAGGTTCTATTTAACGAGAGCCTACTGTACCTGCATTACCATGTGTTGTGTGCCCCTGTGGATGGTAGTGCGCAAACAAAGGCCCACACTAGTGCTTACTCCCACTACTGCACTCTATCCTGCCACAGACACCCTGCCATTGCAGTTGCTATAACCATTTCTGCATGGAGCATGAATGGTCAGGTCCACTAGAGGAGCAGACGCAGCAACCATCTCTCAAATACCCATGAATTCTCCCTCCTCCATACCTGCACAAGATATGGTGTTCAGAGCACACATTCTGCATCCGAGAGGGGCAACCTGATTAAACGAGCACTAAGGGAAGCTATGAATGGATTTACATTGGTAAACTGTACTCTGAAAACCCTAATGTCGGTAAATACACCATTAGAGGCTTATCCATGAAAGAGAAAATCAACGTTGAAGTTCCATTTCACGCTGAAACCTAGATGATTGACGTGACGGATTTCAAAGTGTACTTTGAGTGTTTTCATGTCATTGGCTCAATGAAATTTGCTGAAACATGGTGTACTTAAATTTATTTATATGTTACTTAATTGTTGTTACCTAAGTACACTACTCAATTAATCACATTTAACTTACTGTAAAATAGTATGGGATAACACAACATGTACCAATCTTGAATTCGTTGTCATATTACAAGAGAAATATCGTTGCCATGCATATAACTCTTTCTACACAGCATCAACAGACACTTTCTTCAACAATTCTGGCACGATCCCTGCCCATAATTCGTACAGATACCGTTTGAGTCATATATACGAACAAGAAAACTATTGAAGCATCAACAACCTACAATCAAACTACATAAGTTCAAAGAAAAGCTCCAAGTTACGGTAGCCTACACTCGGAGGATTTGTTAGCACCAACAACACGTTCAAACTAGGGTAAACAAGTGATTCACTTCATGATACCTGTACTATTAGACAATTATATGCTAGTACGGTTTAATCTTTTTATTGCTGTAGTCATCAGAAAATTTTTATAGTTGTAAAAAAATATGTCTGCTTAGGACAGGCAGCAACCACAAGGTTGAACCATGAGAGTGAAATAACTAGAAGAATAAGGATGGGGTGAATCACATTTGGCAAGCATTCTCAAATCATGAATGGCAATCTGTCACTAACCCTCAAGACGAAGGTATATAACAGCTGCATCTTGCCAGTACTTACGAACTAAGCAGAAACCTGGAGGCTTACAAAAAGGGTTCAGCTTAAATTGAGGACGACGGAGCAAGCGATGGAAAGGAAAAGGATAGGTGTAACCTTAAGAGACGAGAAGAGAGCAAAGTGGATAAGAGAACAAACCGATGTTTGTGATATCATAGTTGAAATCAAGAAAAAAAGTGGAGATAGGCCGGGCACGTAACACGTAGGCAGTATAACCGCTCGTCATTAAGGGTAACTGACTGGATTCCTAGAGAAGGCATACGCACGAAAAGGAGACAGAAAGTTATATGGACCGATGAGAATAAAAAGTTCGCCGGTGTAACTTGGCAACAGAAAGCACAAGACCGGGTTGATTGGCAGAACATTGGAGAGGCCTTTGCCCTGAAGTGGGCGTAGACAGGCTGATGATGATGATGAATCTTTTTATGGCCACCTTCAAAGAACTGAGACAGATATATGTGGTTTTGGTACAGATACGTGTTGTAAGGCGTACACCTCTTTGATTTTGCTGCCTTTTAAGACGAAAGTTTGTGTTTGTATAATCATGCAGAAGTGTATATATGTTCATATGCAATATTGCCTCACTGCCAAATAAAATAAAAGGGTTGTAGGTTAGCCAAACTACCTGAGAAAACAGTTTTTCTACAATCACCTCATTACTTCTTAAAAATGGCAAATAAACATTTTGAATTTCAAATTACGTCTCTGCCCCCTCAGAGGACAACATACTTCAGTCTTACTAATTAGGACCTCAGAGGACAACATACTTCAGTCTTACTAATTAGAAACTATGTGCGGCCTAGTAGACGCCGTCAAGATCTATGGTGCCTCACTCACTACGGGTGCATGTGGGCTAGTTTTATAAGCTCAGATTTACTAAACTAGTGTAATATATTATATTCAACTACAAAATAAAAATTATGTATCACATATTATAAAAAAATGGGCATATTTGAGAAGACTCAACTAATCTGCTCAGTACATTTTTTTAATTGAAATGAAACATGTGCGAATTTTATTATTTTTGGTTCAACGAAAGTGTAAGCAATAGTAACAGCATTTGAGTTTCAGTAAAATGCAAGTAATAACCTCTAAAAAAAGTTATGCTTTTCAAATGCACTATACCTAAGGCATATAAGCCAGTACAACAATAGTTTTAAACTTGAAAAATGATGAATCAATAGGAAGGTAATTGTGATGATGTGGATTGTGTGGCCCGTGACGGGGCGAAGAGGGAACGGCAGTTCTGCTCTGCGGTACACCTTGGAGGCGAAGACGAGGAAAAGGAAGCGCGAGCGGGGCGTGCGGCTCGGGCAGTTGGAGCGTGACACGGTTCGAATGGCAGCTGCTGGTCGGCGGTTCGGGTCGCGACATCGCTTAACCCAAGGAGGTTTAAAAAAAACTTCTGGAGTGGAGGTCCCCTATTCACGCCTACGCAAGCGGGTGAAGCCGGGGAAACCGGTTGGCAGCCATCTTGCTCCAGGCAAGAGAGAGCGCAGACAACGTATCCAGCGCGCTTCCGTGGCGGCTTTTTCGAATGAAACGGGGCACTTAGTGTAATTAATTTCACTTGCATTTTTTTCTTCGTGTTAGATAAACAAGATCTGTACAAAGCCGTCAGTTACGATATTACACGTGAGCCGTACGCGATTACGTATTAGCGAATATGCATTACAACGGTTAGCTGCTGTAAGTGCGGATTCACTTGCAATTCTCGAAATGAGGCTCACGGTGGAAGCAACACAGGGGTATATGAGTTTTTATTCATTCAAGGCTTTATACAATTTCCAAAAGCACATACAATAAAACAGAAACAATTCACACGAAAACGGCCTGATTCCCAAAACGCAGGTTATATCAGGCAACTCTATAACAACACACTAAAATTGCAAAAAATATAGAATATACCAGCTGCTCCGCTTTGTTCAACGCTGGTTCTCATCTGTACCTTACAGATTTTTAAATATAATAGTCCTTGTCAGCTGGGTTCGTACCCCACTGCGCGAGTTCTTGCGGTTGATTTCTTTGGAAATGTGGTGAAGCCTGATTGTTATATACAGGTTGGCAATCTTTGTCGCCAAAACGTAGATGTGATTGTCGAGTGGATCGCAGTCCAACAGATGAGGCTCTAACTCAGAAAATAATGCTTGTTCAAACACCTCCGTTAACACCTCTACCATGAGGCGATCACTGTTTGCATGCAACGATTTTAGGTCCTTACATTGAACCTGTAGGGCACGAAGCCCTTTCTCCAGAGTGTGGCAGATCTTCAAGGCGTCTTTCGATGGCGCCACCAGACCACCGTTTGTTTTCACAGCTGTTAGTGGTGGCAGCTCACTAGAGAGCAGTGCAGAGCAGCATCCATCGCAAGATGTGCCACCATAGACTTTCCGTGCCACAAATCCTGCTATTTGTCGCTTCGGGCAGGCTACACATTTGTCGCTTCGGGCAGGCTATCATCGGAGATACCTGTTCCAAGATCGATGTAGCCTACCACTTTCTTCCCAACAAGCTGAACATGTTTTTTGATGGCCATGTCATCCATCATGAGTGCTGCAATCAGGGGCTTGTCCTGGCTTTTGGCTAAATTTTTGATAAAATCAAAAGCCTCAGAGGTAAAACCCGGATCGCCATTTACAGATTTGTACCACTCACGCAATGTACGTTGCGAAGGCAAAGCGTTGTTAAATTTCGACCGCACATACTCATTCGCTGCCGCAGAGTAGTAGTGCAGAGTGAGTGCGAATGCACGTAGCTCTGGGGGGTACATCTTGTTTGTTTTTTCATGGGCTCGGACAAGAAGCTGTTGAATTTCAGGCGAGAAAGTTGCTTCAAAGACCTCAAGGCCTTTTTCTGACAAAAGTTTCCTCTCTTTTAGCTCCTTGATCAAATTTTCTGATGCATCACACCGCTTGCTTAGCCTTCTTTTGGATTGCTGCAGTGTCTTAACTTTCTTCTTTAGTTGGAGAACCTCTTGTGCAGACTCCTCTGCCTTGGAACGGTACCAATCCTTCGCCGGCGAAGAAGGCTCAGATGGCATTTCAACCGCTGCCTCAGCACTGACGACAGGTGACAGCGCAGTCCGACACTTAGGGGCCTCTCGCTTTCTTTTCGCCTGCAAGAAAAAAAAAATCAGTTATGCTCCAAAGTTCAGAAGCCGGGTATAATGGTCCCACCCACTGCTTAGACTGACTAGAAATGGGATTACTACCTCGGGGATCTTTTTATAGTTTCGTTGCGGAAGTTTAGCGTGCCCGTATTTATGCACGCACAGTGAAAAAAAAAAAAAGTTGGACAAGTAAGTGTACGTGACGTGCGCTTTGTCAGAGAGTGGTGTGATTTTGAACAGCACGTAGGAAACGAGAAACTGTGCCTACACATTCAGAAATCTATAGCCGAATCTATAGTAACGAAAATGTACATTCGTGATGGTACTCACTGGTTTCTGGAGATGCGCAGGGAACGCAGAAAAAATGGTAGGAATGCTCCCTGGTCGCAGTCTGGTCGTTTGGCCCGTCTTGTCAAAGCAGTTGACTTCAAAGTGCTCCGAGCAGAGAACGTCCGCATTCTTAGGCTCCCAGCCATCCCTCCGAACAGCACGCTGCCATGCGCCACGCAGCGTCTTGTCTTTCGGAAACCTGTGGTACCACACGCACAAAATAGGTTATTCAACTTCTACTCGCCAGCTGAAAAATGCTAATGAAAGTAAGTTTTCAGCTGAAACCGCGCTTCTCGAATGAGGTAGCGCGCCGATGGAGACAAGCGATTGAAAGCGCTTTTTCCCGCGTACTTACACGAGAAAAGTGATTCCTGGCTTCTGCTTCGCACGATTAGTGCAGCCGAAGGCGACACACGAGCTCACCATAACGTCCGGAATCGTGTCAACTTCCTTTAGAACTGCACAAAATCCGCAAAGAACAAAAGAACGAGGGACAAACGCGACAACTGTTGTTCAGTGGCGCGAACGGCGGGGGCCCAAACGACCGACGGCACGTTCTTTGCCTGGAGCAACATGGCGGCCGTCGGCATCACCAGAGGGCAGGCGCTTCCACTCCAGAAGTTTTTTTTAAACCTCCTTGGCTTAACCAGGCGTCCGGCAGCCTTGCGGACCTGGTGAGCTGGCTTCCTGCTTCGGGCTGCGTCACTCAACCAGGTGTCCGGCAGCCTTGCGGACCTGGTGAGCTGGCTTCCCGCTCTGTGGCCGGCGCTGACACGGGGACCAGCAGCATAGTCTGTTCGTGGCCTGAGGTCCTGGGGCCAGAGTGGTGGCACGAGGTGGCCGCGGCTCATGTTGGCGACGGGTCGTTAACCTGCACTGCAGTGGCCTGGTGATCTACCGGCCTGCAGCACCACCATCACCACCACCACCACCTCACCATGGTCAAGGCAGCGTGACTGCACAAGGAACACCGGTGACGACCGACCTCGCCGCAGCGGCAGCAGTCATAACGGCGAGTAGGACAGTTCGTGTGCCGAGGCGCGTAGGACGTTTGGCATGTAAATAAGGAATGCTATAGTGTGTTGTGTGTGAATTGTAAGAGTTATCGGTTATGTTAAAGTCTGTGTTGTGTGTACAGAGTCACCTGACTGCCGGTTGATTTATTCCGGATCCTGGGCCTACATTACACCATAACAAACTTGGCGAGCCTGCCAGGATCCCGCCAGTAACATTTCGAACGCGGAAATCGCCAGTCAGGTGTGTGCACGCAGCACAAGACGAGAGACATGGATCTCGATAAGTTAGCGGCTGTAGCAGCTCAGTTAGGCTTGTCTGGCGCGGAACTTCGCGAATGGATTGAGCGAGAGCAAGTTAGGCAGAGAGATGAGCGCGCAGCTGAGAGAGAAGAGGCCAAAGAAGCAGCCGAGAGACAACGGTTAGCGGACGAGCGGCAACGGTTAGCAGACGAGAGGCAGCTGCAAATCCTCCAACTTAAGCTCCAGCTTCAGGAAAGTGCTCAAAATCAGCCATCTGCGGCGGCAGCACTCGCCCCATCGGCAAACCCGTCATGCCTGAATCCGCAGAAGTTACTACCGCTATTTGACGAGCGACGCGATGACCTGCACGCGTATTTGCAGAGGTTAGAACGCGTGGCTACTGGGCAAGAATGGCCAAGAGAGAAATGGGGAGTAGCCGTAAGAATGTGCTTAACTGGTGAGGCACTCACTGTCATTGGTCGAATGACTGCTGATGAGGCCCTCGACTATGATAAAGTGAAAAAAGCCCTACTTCAGCGCTTCAGATTCACAGCACAAGGATATAAAGACAAATTTCGGAAAGCCCGGCCTGAAGATGGCGAAACAGGGAATCAACTAGCAGCAAGGATCTCGAGCTATTTTGATAACTGGATTGAGATGGCTGATGTGCCCAAAACATTCGAAGGTCTTCGTGACCATGTTATAGCCGAGCAATTCTTGCGTTGCTGTAATCCGAAGCTGGCCATCTTCCTGAAAGAGAGGGAATGCAAAACCCTTACATCGCTTTCAGAGTGCACTGACTGCTTTCTCGAAGCGCAGGGAGTCAGTAACATTGGTAAAATTGCAGATGATACAAAGGAGGCAAATAAACCCGGTGCTATGTCACAGTACAAACAGCCGAGTTGCTTTCTGTGTCACCGCAAAGGACATAGCGCTCCGGATTGTCGTGCGGTTCCGAAAGAGTCTGTGAAATGCAAAACATGTGGGCGGCTTGGCCACAAAGCCACCGATTGCAAGGATCAGAGCAAAGACAAGTCGGTGTCTTGTGCCATGATAGAACAGAAAAAACAGGATTACTTCCCTATGGCCAAGTCCAAGGATGAGACATGCGCTGCTGAATACACCAAGAAGTGCGAGAACCAACCTATGTTCTTAGTCGACAACATGCCAGTGGTCGAAGGACGGGTGCTTGGACAATGCGCACGTGTCTTACGAGACACAGGGAGCAACACGACCATCGTCCGACGCGAGTTCGTGCCGGATCGATGCCTGACCGGGAAGACGGCAAGAGTTATGCTTTTGGATGGAAAGGCCAAGGAACTACCGGAAGCAAACATACAGATACACACGCCCTACTTCGTTGGTGATGTAAACGCTTTATGCATGACTAACCCTTTGTACGACCTCGTGCTCGACAATATTCCAGGAGTAAAAGGACCACAGGAGCCAGATACTACCTGGGAGTACTCTGACGCCCTGTTCCCTGAATCGACTGGTTCGAGCAAAATCCCGGTATGCTGGGAAAAGTCAACCTTGCTTTCTGCCGTCGTCCGGACGCAGGGGAAGACGGAGAGTATGATGAAGATTCCGCTAGTTGGTTCACTAGAAGTGACCCGAGTGCGGCTAACTGAGAGCCAAAAAGACGACCCAAGTCTGAGGAGTTGCTTCAGCAAGATTGGGAAGGAGTTTCACTCCAATAAAGACACGACGTACCACTTTTCTGAAGAGGCTGGTCTACTGCATAGACATTACCGCCTTTCTACGGGGAGGACCTTTAAGCAAGTAGTCGTGCCAAGGAAACTTCGACAACACATTTTTAAGGTTGCATACGAGGGCATTATGGCTGGTCACCAAGGCGTGCGACGTACCACAGACCGTATCTTTGGGGATTTTTACTGGCCAGGTATGCATGAAGAAATCAGACGGTTTGTCAAGTCGTGCGACGTCTGCCAGAGGAAAACGCTGGACAAGATCTTAGCCGCCAAGCGCCCCACGACGAAGAAAGCGGTACAATGCTTTCTCGGTCTTACGGGCTATTACAGGCAGTTCATTCCGAACTACGCAGAGATCTCCAAGCCCTTGACTGACCTTACCAAGAAAGGCCAACATCACATTGTATCGTGGGGACCGATGCAAGAAAAAGCATTCACCGTGCTGAAAGACAAGCTCGCCGCAAGTCCCATACTGCAAACACCGGATCTTTCGAAGCCTTTCGTGCTCCGTACTGATGCCTCAAGCACAAGCATCGGCGCAGTGCTTCTGCAAAACAGTGGGGACGATATTTTACATCCGGTTGCTTATGCTAGTCGCAATCTGCTGCCTAGAGAGGCCCGCTATTCCACAATAGAGCGTGAATGCTTAGCGCTCGTGTGGGCTGTTCAGAAGTTCCACATTTACTTATGCGGCAAACCCTTCATTATTCAGTGCGACCACCAGCCACTCCGGTACTTGCAGTCAGCCAAACACGTCAATAATCGAGTGTTACGATGGAGCTTACTAATGCAAGAGTACAGCTTTACCGTAGAATACATAAAAGGCTCAGACAATGTAGGAGCGGACTACTTAAGTCGCATCTGAATTGCTCTAATCTTTCTCCACTTGTGTATTTTTCATGTGTGTTTTTTTCATTACGTGCTGTGTGGATCACAACCATTCGGATTTGTGTGAACTTGTTCCCTCTTTACAAACGCGCCTGCACTTTTGCCTACTCACCGCCTGGCGTGGAGTGGAATAGTTGCTCACAACTATCTTAAGTTGGGGGTGGTGTGATGATGTGGATTGTGTGGCTCGTGACGGGGCGAAGAGGGAACGGCAGTTCTGCTCTGCGGTACGCCTTGGAGGCGAAGACGAGGAAAAGGAAGCGCAAGCGGGGCGTGCGGCTCGGGCAGTTGGAGCGTGACACGGTTCGAACGGCAGCTGCTGGTCGGCGGTTCGGGTCGCGACATCGCTTAACCAGGCGTCCGGCAGCCTTGCGGACCTGGTGAGCTGGCTTCCTGCTTTGGGCTGCGTCACTCAACCAGGTGTCCGGCAGCCTTGCGGACCTGGTGAGCTGGCTTCCCGCTCTGTGGCCGGCGCTGACACGGGGACCGGCAGCATAGTCTGTTTGTGGCCTGAGGTCCTGGGGCCAGAGTGGTGGCACGAGGTGGCCGCGGCTCATGTTGGCGACGGGTCGTTAACCTGCGCTGCAGTGGCCTGGTGATCTACCGGCCTGCAGCACCACCATCACCACCACCACCACCTCACCATGGTCAAGGCAGCGTGACTGCACAAGGAACACCGGTGACGACCGACCTCGCCGCAGCGGCAGCAGTCATAACGGCGAGTAGGACAGTTCATGAGCCGAGGCGCGTAGGACGTTTGGCATGTAAATAAGGAACGCTATAGTGTGTTGTGTGTGAATTGTAAGAGTTATCGGTTATGGTAAAGTCTGTGTTGTGTGTACAAAGTCACCTGACTGCCGGTTGATTTATTCCGGATCCTGGGCCCACATTACACCATAACAGTAATATGTTCATTCAACTTTCGTGGAAATTTGAATTTTCCTGTATAGATGTACTCACAGCCTAGCAACCATCCACTGCTGCAGAACCACTTGTACAGATAGTTACATGCAAACTAAAGTACACCTATTAGTTCATTTCAAATACTTAAAAATTTCCAATACTAACTAAATTCAAATCGAAGCAAATCTTAGTACTGTGATATTTCTTCAAATATTCTAAGTGCTGAAATTCACACAAGCCTATACTATAAATAATGTAATGTTTGCAAATATGGCACCACAAAAATCGCATTAAATCTCAAGCTATTAGAAAGGTAATGCCATTTTCTGTGCCTGTATGACACAGGTAATATTGTCATAGCCTCAAAATCATCTTAAACCCAGGGCCAGCATGTTTCTCAGGCAGCTGAGAAACATGCTGAGAAAATGCGTATTACCATACTAGCTGACCAGAAGGCCAGCAGGTCGAAGCATTAGGAAAAATTAATTGACAATGTGCAGAGACATTGAATGTGGTCAATAAGTTCTGCAGAACAAACATGTTAAATGAATATCCATACAGGAAATAAATTGTCATCTAATGCTGTTATTACAAGACATTATTTATAATGTCTGGGATTTCATTTCGTGGAAACCATGATATTATTACGAGAGATGCCGCAACGAAGGGCTTAGAAAATTTTGACCATCTCGTATTCTTTAATGTGTCCTCATAGTGCACAGTACACTAGCCTACAGTATTTCATCCTTACGAAAATGTGACTGCCGCAACTGGGATCTAACCTGAAACCCTAACTGGTACAGTGTCATGGTGGACGATCACACGAGATTGTGTTACATCAGGCGCTGCATATCTTGCCTGAAGGAAAGGGTTGGTGCCATTGAGAAATGTGATCAGATAAGGCCCAGCAGATCGCAGCACCCGGTAGGTGGCCTTGTGGTCACCACAGGCTATGTTGGTGAGGCAAGACAGAGCCTCAAGCTGGCATGAGGATTCAGTGGTGCGTAGCGTTATGGACAGGAGTTGCTCCAAGGCACCATTGGTCCTGATTGACAAAGAAAGCATAGTAGTGTTAGAAAATTTCAGTGCATTTTTGTACTTAGTAAATTGTAATGCGACCCCGATTGCAATGTGGAGGTTGACTTTTCATTGCATCCAGGAAGGAAAAAAATGAAATGAAAATAAAAGAATTGGGTGCATTACTGCACTTTTTTGGCTGCTTCATGCCTTTGGGAGCAAATGCGTACTTTACTTATGCAGCATGGTTGCCTGTGGTCGAGTACATATCTCTAAAGGACATCTATAGATGGCTCATAGCTTTGTATGTCTTGTGCTCTCATAGCAATGCTCACTTTTAGTGCATTATTACAGCATGCCTCTGAAAGCAAATGCATGCTTGACTCACAGGGCATGGTTCCCTGGAGTCAAGGGCCATGGCTCACAGCTTTGTATGCATTGTGCTCTCATGGCGAAGTGCGTGTTGAAGCCATAAGCTGCAAGCAGGTCACCTTGCTCGCTGCATTCCCTATAGAAGTGAGCTGCTAGCCTTTCTTAGTACAACATTCCCATTTGTTATCACATTCATTTAGTTCTTGCGGCAAAACTATGACTCGTTTCATGGCAAAGGTAAACGAATCATGAAAAGATGCACATGGAAAGTCTTGTCTGGCATGCGACATTAGAGGAAAGAAAATGATATATCATTTATGATTATGTAATGTGTAGTTTTCAATCAGGGCTACAAATATTGATAGCAGCAACAATCAAATACAAGTTTGCAAAAGAAAAGTCAATAGGCCTGCAGGAAGAGAGAAAAGGCAGAAGTAGGTCACGGGAACTTTTTCTTAGCAAAAGAATATAAAGAGAACAAGAAATAACGACTTTTTGTGCCTTTCCAAAAACATTAATTATTAGAGGCTATTTCATTGCTTGGAGGCAATATTTATCAAGCGTTGCAGCTCATTCAGTTGAAGAGCTAGCTTTTGAAGTAGCGACAAAACAAACTACTTACCAATCAGGCACCGCAATAGCCTTCCAACTACGTTAATCTTTGAGGCTGAATTTTTGGCAGTGGCAGATTAATTTTGACAGAAGTGGAGTACAAAGAAGCACTCGTGTACTTCAATTTATAGATTACTTCAAGGTCATCTGTAGTGTTCTTTAACGTGCACTGACACTGCACAGCAGATAGTTCTCAAGTGTTTTGTCTCTATAGAAATGCGACCGCCGCCGCCGGCAACACTGCTGCGACTCTCGGGTCGGGAGCCGGGCACCATCGTGGTAGATGCTGAAATTAACCTGGTCAGATGACACCACGAACAAAAGCAGCAACTCTAATGCAATGACACTTGTCAACAACTCATGCTAAGGTATTAGACTCAGAGTGCGAGCCATTGTCACTTGCCCTGTCACAGTGGTCTTTACTTTTTCTATTTCTATTGTTCGTGTCTTGAGCAAACTATCGACCAGTGTGCGACATCGCAGCATACCTGAGGAACCTACTGATGTAATCGCCACCCAAAGCCAGCGAGTTCTTCATCTTCCTGAGATAGAGCTTGTTGTTCCTTTGTGCCTTTATATCTTTCAGGAATGCTTCAAACTGCAAAGATGGAAGAGATAAATGTGCCTGCATCATAACACAAAATGTCATGCCAATAAAACTGGGGGGCCATTAAGCTTCCCCTTTAAGAGTTGAATGCGATAGCAATATCCTGTCACTCGTGGATATTTCAACCACATCAAGCATACGTTTTAATGTATGGCGTTACTCGAGAAGTTTAAATGGTGAATTACTACAACGCAACCGATGAAGTTGAAAGTGGCTTGTGTCAGTGAAGTTTTTGCGTATGGCTGCATTCTGCATAGCATGCCTTCAACGACGACCAATCGTGCAATTGTGAAATCTCGAACTTGCTATGCACCCATCACGTGATCTTAAGGAAATACATCCAGGAACGTGGGTGGTTTTTGTAATGGGTGGCCAGCTTTAAAGCATGAGGTCTTAACGACAATCACATCTTCTGATGCCCAATGGCAATGCACACTTGTAACCACGCAATATTACCATGGGCACTCGTTGGGTGTGCAAGGGAGGCGGCAGGAGAGGCGACTGCCCCCCCCCCCCCCCCCTGGAATTTTAGATGGTTTTCTATGCAGTAGCAATAAGGTACAGTTTGATCAGCACACTCATGACTCCTATATCCACGTGATCCGACCTTCAGTATTGCTAGCCAACTTTGCATGTTGTAAGGTCGTGTCACGAAAATTTGGTTACCTGTGGTGAGTGCCCCTCTCGCCCCTGACGATGCACCCCCCCCCCCCCCCACCGTTGTGTTGTAGAGCCTTTATACAGGACGCGTGTGTTTGTAAAGCAGGAAAATTATTTCAAACGCATTTATAAGTAGACACATGGCTGCGTCTTTCTCGATTTTTGGTCAAGCACCAGATAATGATTTTTCGCATCCCAACCAACGACGCCAACGCCAGAATTTCTGCGAAACTACTTCTTTGAAGTTATCGCGTTAAAACGTGTTTAGAAGATTTTGGATTACCTCTTCGACCGCTACGGGCTCGAACTCCTTAGCGGAAACCGATGCTCCTCGTCTGTCATCCACAAGTTTTTGCCGACGCTCCCTCTGTTCATCTGCGAGCGTAGGCGCGACGAAATATTACGTTGTGCTCCATTGTGCGTTAATAAAAAAGCGAAGCGAAAGTACGAAATGATTATTCTACTAATGTTAAAAACGCACCGGACTGCTGACTCCGTAAAGCCTGCCTTATTTCGTCGACCATGGTGTCCGTCGTGTCTGCCTACGCTAGATGGGACAGCACCGCGGCTCTCATAAATATCCGGGAACCAATGCCGCGCGAATATACTTTACGACCAGCGTTGTTATGTAACAAACGCGCAATCTATAAAAGTGTTTTAGGCATCCACAGGATCGACTATGAGGGCCGCCATTATTTTAAACTTGAAATCGACTTGACTTTGGCTGGCTTGTAAAGTATCTTTTCTAGCAATTTTGCTCGCGTGCGAGTTCACGCCACTGTAGACTGATGATTACTTCCCCTCACAGCAAAGTTTGATAACAAATTACTTTCTAAAAAAGTGACAATATCAACTAAACTATCATTTTATTAACGTTTTTGTTATTGGTGCAAATTTTCATTTATTTATATATTTTATTATTATGGGTTTAGTTACGCGCCATGCAGACGCAAGGTGTTGCTTTGCCAGAACTTGCCCGGCAAATTTGTTTGACACGACATCATTTGCATTAGAGCAACGTCTTCGCTTGCAGCCTGTTGCGATGGTAAGATATATTGCAAATGTAGTATGATGCCCTTAAATAACCCAGATTTCTGCTTCAGTGTGCGATTTTCTCTGTCTCGTGAGTGGTACGCGCTGCCCAAAGTGCTTTCGGCACTGGTTTTACTGCAAGTTCTGAGTTGTCATAACAAATTGTGATTGTTCTTCTTTCCAGTCTAAGAGGAAAGGCGTAAGCGCTGAAGAAAAGCGACAACGGATGCTACAGGTCTTCTACGAAAAGGTGAGCCGTTAGCGCACGTTTTATACCAGTTCTCTTAGGGCCACACGAAGTGTCAGTTTTGTCTGGACAACTTCAGCAATTACGAGATATTACGCGAAAACCTCAGAATTCACCGTGTTTCGACGACCGCATGCATGTATATAAATGAGATCAATGTGTAAAAATTTCTGTGTGCAGTTTAATAATAATAAATATGCCCAAGAGGGCAGATGAAGCCCGTAGCAAGGAATATAGGTGATAATAGGGGGGGGGGGGGGGATGGGGTACTGTCTACTATCTTATTGTCAATATTTATTTTCCATGAAACTCCTCTTTCCCCTGGCTACGTGCCTTAGTGAGATAAGGGCAGAGCCAATTTAGTGCTACATCGAGCATTTCGAGTCAGTATAGATCGATCAACAATCTTTTGACTCAACATTACCAGGCTTTGCTGAACACCTTTCAGCGTGTAGCTTAAACTGGGTATTTTCTTGTGCACTTTCGTGCGTGCCCTAATACCTGGACCAGCTGCCACTACTACAATATTTTATTCTGCTGTTGTTATTTTTGCAGAAAGATGTGTTTCAACTGAAAGACCTCGAGAAAATCGGCCCCAAGGAGAAGGGTGTCATAGCACAGGCGGTTAAAGACGTTGTCCAGTCCTTGGTCGACGACGGCCTCGTGGACTCGGAGAAGATTGGCACGTCAGTCTACTTCTGGTCTTTCCCCAGCAAAGCTGTCAGCACGGTGAGTGGACTTTGACATTGAGCCAGGTGCAGGTAATGTGGGGAAGAAGTTGTTCAAATTCATCTACTTGCTAAAGTGTCTCTGCATCTTGTGTGTGTTCAGAAGAGGAGGCCTAGGTAGGGGGGCTTGTGGAATTCTGGTGGACAGCTTTGTATGGCAACGAAGGCAAAGCTATTGATCGACTGTGAATCGCTAGAAAAAATACGGTCTCTTGAGAAACACAAGGCAAGATGCTACAATCAACTAAAAGATTTATTGAGAAAAACAATGCCCTTTTATAGGTAAAATAAATGCACGGCGCACTAAAAACAAACAAAATTAACCACACAATCACACACAGAAAAAAAAACCACAACAAACAAGAGATACAAACTGTGCATGCCCTCATACAGAGAAAACAACAACAACAAAAAAAGCGTTTTTTTACTTGCCCCATTAAAAGAAGCATCCTCACAATTAGAGAGCTAAACCGACAGTTTGCTAGCACAACCCCTGTCACTTTTCCTGATACTGAAGGCCTCAATGATGCCCATGTTGTATCTAGGCTGGCACGTTCATGCGGAACACTCGCAACGTGGTCTTGGGAGGCACGGCTTTCCGAGCTGGCACTGGGGAGCCAACTGGTGACCCTAGACCAGGCCCGGCAAGCTGCTGCGACCAGTGGGACTCTACAACAGGGTTCCACCCAGGATTACACCTCAGACTGTCCTATTGAAATAGTCTATTCTTCCTCTCTCAGTATGCAAGTGAACAATTGTAGTATCGTCAAACTGAGCATGGCACGGGCTTTATTCTTGCAGTGCATTGCAAGATGCGAATACGGTACCCCTTTCAATGAACTTTCATATTCGCAAAGGCGTACATTTAGGCATTGGCCCGTTTGACCGATGTAATGCCTTCCGCATCTGAAAGGAACATCGTATACAACATCGCTTTAGCAGCTGACAAACTTAATGTCTTGTTTGATACAGCACCCTTGCCTGATTTCAGTTCTTTCTTTGTTTGCTAATCTTCACACTGCAGAGATATATCTTTGCCAATTAGTTGTTGGCTGAGAATAGTACATGCACCCTATTGCTTCAGGGCTATCTTTATGAATTTACGTGATGTATTGGGCAGGTACGTGGTAATTCATAAAATGGTATTATTTTTCTAGATGAAACTTTTAGTTGCTAGTGCTCTAAAAAGTCTCGGAGTTCTTTCTAGTGTTTCACCGTCATGAACCAAAACGCCCGACTGGCAGTCATCCAAAGCTATTGACGCAAAGCATGTTCGAGTGAAATCACTTTCGCAAGAAATCTCACGTTATCATCCACTTTACCGTTAAGCTGAAGAAGAGCAGATGTAAACTTAATAATTACTGCATAATCAGGTGAAATTGGCTAAGTGGTGAGTCTCGCTTTTAGGTTTTTCTCTTTTCGACCTAAACATTTGGGATATCATTATACATAAATTCTATGGTGATCCACGGTATTTAGCATGTGGAGAAGCTTACTGTAAATATGCTTGGTTCGCCATACACTAAGCACCTATCACTGTGAATTTATAGAGAAGTCAACTTCTTGTGTGATGCTAGGTTCTGGGTCTTTGTAGTTCCAAGAATTTTCATTACAATGCACTTCTAGCGGTACCACAGTGTACATAAGCAATGTTCTGTGCCGTGTCGGTGTTTACATTTTCCGGAGAAAGTAGCTTTTTGTGTTATCGTGTTGCATAAAAGTACATAGAAAGCTTCACCTTTTTTTTTCTTGCTCATTCAGTGTCCACTATTTCCAGTATGATGACATCCTGTAAGCTCTTGACATCATATTGTAGCACATTCTGTTACGTCACGACCCGATATCAGGGCCTGTGGCATCGCAAAGAAACAAAATAAAAAGTCGTGTGCTTTGCTGCCGCCGCCTTCTTTCCTAATTCTCCTCTTCCCCTTCTACATCGCCCTGTACGCCTGCCAGTGTGTTTGAGAAACAATAAACAGTTCCTAAACGGATGTTGTAGCTCTCGATTCCTCCTGCATGCATGCTCTACAATATTGCCATGTGAAGTCTTTTGGTTCGTTGCAGTGAAAGTGCACAGTTATCATTTGTGTCAATCGTCTTTACGTGCGCCATAGTAGGCGCCTGTTATGATCACTGAGAAAGATGGTATCGCGCCTCATTCTGTTGTTGTATTGATAATGGGTGCAAGTCGGCTGACTGTGGGGGCAGAATCAGTGGGTGTGTCTGTGTAGCGGCGAGCCGCGAGTGTGTGTTTCGTGTGGCACGCCAGCGCAGCAGCTGCGTCCTTCGGACGTTACCGACGACCATCTAGAGCCTGAGTTCTACCAAAATAAAGGGGTTGCCCCAAAGTGCTTTCGAGTTCCTGCGGTACAAGTTCCAACACTACGTGACAATGTAGTCTCAGTGACAATGAACATTTCCAAAAATGTATTCATGCATTAATAGCACGTTATGTTGTATTAGATCAGCACTGGTGGCATTGTTCTGAAGTCATTAACGATGCACTGTATAGCATTGGTTACGATGCTTAGTCGAATGTAGTGCAAGTTTTTTTCTTTTTCTAAAGTTTTGTACCTGGAGTCGACTCTCGTGTTACAATTAAATACTGATATTCAACTGCTCTAAAAGGTGCATTGATGCACACAATCCTTTTATCTTTGTTTTAATTTTTTTATTTTTGTCTTCCTCTACACAATGAAAAGTCACCCCTGATATCATAATCATGGTAGTGTCATAAATGAGTAAATACCACGGTATAAATTGAAATTTCCATGTTTAAAGACCGAGTCGTGGCTCGGTGACAATTATTTAATACTTTATTCTTGAAAATTTGGGTCTCTCTGCAACAGCCTGCGTTTCTAGCTCAGTTTTTCTAACTTGGTTGATCACGAATATGGCACCTCGCCAAGGTGGTTTAGTGGTTACGGCGTTCGACTGCTGAACTAAAGATGGCAGGATCGGATCCCGGCTGCAGAGGCTGCATTTTCAATGGAGGCGGAAATGTTTGAGTCCTGTGTATTTCAATTTAGGTGCATGTAAAAGATCTCAATATGGTCAAAATTTCCAGAGCCCTTCACTACGGCATCTTTCATAACGATATCGGGATTTTGGCACAGTAAACCCTAATTATTATTATTATTATTATTATTAGAAATGTTAGCTAGACCTGGTAATATTAAGTGATTGCAATGAAAAAAAGGGGTAGTGTGCCCTGTGTTTTGATGTTTGGATATTTACGGCCTGACCTGAAACATCTGCAACTTATGCAATTTTTTTTTCAGAGGAAACGTAAAATAGATGAGCTGAAGACAAAAGTGGAGGAAGCGCAGAAGAAGCTTAAGTTTCTTGAAAATCAGCTGGCCAAGGCTCAAGTGGGAAGGGAAGACTCGGTGAGTGGTGGCATCTAGCAGGACCTCTGCGGCTCTCGATGCGGAAATTGCTGCTGGTAGTTAAAGTAGCAGCAAAAACGAGTATAAAATCAAAATGCATTAATGAAGTGCAGTTCTGCCATTGTCAAACTTTCACCATTTTCCCCCGAATGAGGCTTGGCAAGCCAGATGGAACACAATGTCATCTCTGAATGTTTGCACCAGCTTTCTACGCTGTTATTCCTCTTGAGAGAGTGTGCTTGGGTCCAGTTGATTGTTTTTCACTAAAATGAAGGATCACTGCAATATCTTCCAAATAAATGAAAGACTATGTGTGTGCATAACATGTCTTGAGAGCCTTTTCGCACCAAAGTTTACCACGTGTTAAAAGGTGTTCCGAAACCTGCCCAATATTTGCACTTCGGGACAGCCTATGTCCGAAACTTGATTCAGGCACACGATGTGCTGTGGACAATGAATGCAGCAGTGACGAGGAGTATGCTCATATAGGAACGAGAGGTGTATGCATGTAATGCTCTGTACTTTTAATGGTGGGAAAGATGCGGAGCATTCTGAAATAACAGTTGCACTGAAAAGCGGCTCTTTCTATACCATAAACGTGCTCTTTTCTATTTAGTCAGTTATTGAGATGGTTGGTTCACCAGTTTTATCATGACATGATACAATTGATAGAACTCGTGAAACCAAGCCTTAATTTTTTTTGGTAATGATGAAATTCAAATGAAAGTGTTTAAGCAACCACGTGCTATTAACAGTGTAGATTTGCCCTTTAGCTTCATATGGTTTTCTGATTCAGCCTTCTTATATGCGAAGTATCTTATGGTCGAGCTCTATTTGGTGTGCGGTGCGACCACCCGTGCTGCGCATCCCAACCCTCTTTCTCCTCTAGACATCCCTTCCCGCAGCACATACACCCCCATTGTGCATGCGCAGCCCTCCTCTCCTACACTCGTACTCGCCCCGCAACGCTGACGCAAGTAGCGTCTGCTTGCGAGTTTTTTGATTGAAAAATCAGACTGCTTGTGTTGCCTGGCCACCCTTCAAAATACGCACTGGATCTTGACTTCCAAGATAGTGCTGGTGGGAGATTGTTCCCGTGTGTTGTTGAACAATAAAAATTCGCAGCGTGCGCGTTGACTAAAAGCAGACTGTGGGTCTCTGTGACCAACTCATAGGAGTCTTCGGTCTCACACTGCCCATTAGAAGTGATTGGCATGTTCCAGTGGGAAACACTGCTTCGTCACTGCAAGCTTTGCGCCTTAGCCTTCTCTCCTGCACAACCCTGCGATGAGCGCCAACGTCAACGCCGCCATCCACTACTTCCCGTCTATACATGGTTTTCTTTAGCGGGAGATGGTGTAATTTTTTTATGTGAGGTTTCTTGCGATTCAAGGGAGCTCATAGTGCCGAGCGGAGAAGGCCCGCCAATACATTATCTTTAATGTTTACAGCAGCTTCGGCTTGTATGGCTTCAGATTTCTTCATTCTAGACAGCCTCTTATTACCTACAAAGTGCAATTCAGGTTTTTTTGAGAAACCTACTGACCTGTGGGAAGTACCTGTGCCAGATGTTCAATAAAGTAACGTTGGGTCATCTGTGTGTTCACAGCAATTAACTGTTGTACTTGTTAATAAAAACTCGCAAGACGCTGATAAATGTTTGTTAACCAAGTGCTTATACATTGACATTATAAGAACTTGGTTAACAAACATTTATCATTTATGCTTATATATTGACATTCATAGTGCACTGTCCCACATTTGTTACGCAGCGGTCTTTGTTGATTATGGACAGGACAGGACAGGACAAACAACTTTATTTGGTCCTGAGAGGCAAGGCAGCGGGCCAACTATGTAGGTCCCCACCCAGCCGTTGGCTAGTCCCATGTCGGAACAGAGAGGCCATGCCTCTCCGCTCGTTCACGGGCCCTCTGGACAGCCTGAAGCTGGACGTCTTGTCTGAGGTCTGTGATTGCCGTCGTCCAGTCTTCTTCTGTTTTAAAATCCTGTAACGCAGGGCACTGCCAGAGCATGTGACTCAAAGAGCAAAATTCACCACAATCTGGGCAAAGTGGATCAATATCCGGATGAAGCATGCTCAGAAAGCCCCTAGAGGGGTAAGACCCCGTCTGGAGCATGCGGAGCGTGCTTGCTTGTGATCTGTGGAGCTTATGATGGGAAAAAGGAAAAGTCTGTCGCTCTCCTCTGTAATGAGATGTTATCTCGTGAAAAGTAACGAGAGGATCACTGTGGACGAGCTCTCCCGAACCCACCCGAGAGACCACCCCGTCGCGGCTTGTGAAACCTCGCGCACAGTCGTGAGCTATCTCGTTTGGGTTCAGGTGACCCGGCAGTACGTCTGGTCCCATGTGAGCGGGAAACCAGACTATGTGATGAATAACATCTGAGGGGGGTTTGCTGTGGAGAATTCTGGCTGCCTCTGTGGCTATCAATCCCGATGCGAACGCCCTAACGGCCGATCGGGAATCGGTGTACACCGTGGTGCGTTTCGTGTCCAGTAATGCCAGCGCTACAGCAGCCTGTTCTGCTACATCGACCAAGGAGGTCTTCACTGAAGCTGCCGAGACAAGTTCTCCCCTGTCATTGACTACTGCCACGGAAAACCCGCTGCCGCCGGCGTGGCGCGCCGCGTCCACAAATGTCTCTGTTCCGGAGAGGTTCTTTATGAAAGCCCTAGCCCTCGCCAACCTACGACCTTTATTGTGTTGGGGATGGATGTTTCGTGGAAGAGGGTCAACAATAAAGGAATTCCTTGTTTGATAATCAAGCTGCGTAGTTTCTCCCTGATTGAAGATAGGACGGAGGCCTGCCGCATCGAGCAGTTTTCTTCCTGTTTTGAAACTCGATAACCGAATTATTTGTGCTGATCTTTGCGCTTCAATTAATTCCAAAGTGGTGTTGTGCACTCCCAACTTCATGAGTTTTTCTGTGCTAGTCGTGATTGGGACGCCGAGCACCTTTTTGACACTTTTGCGCATGAGCGTGTCCAATTTATCTCTTTCCGTTTTGGTCCAATTGAGAGCCGCCACTATGTATATGATATGGCTCATGAGGAAAGCGTGGTGGGCCCTAAGGAGGATATCCTCGCCTATGCCGCCCTTCTTGTTGGACACCCGCATAATTAATCTCAGAATGTTCTCTGTTTTTGTGGTGAGATGGGCTATAGTCTTTGCGTTGCATCCCTTAGAGTCTAATAAAAGCCCCAGAATTTTCATAGAATTGACTCTAGGAATTGTGCGACCATCCTTGGTGCAAACGCTAATGGGCACCTGATCGAGAGGGGTGAGTCCCCTAACACCTCGTCTAGCCTGTCTGTACAGCAGGAGTTCCGACTTTTCCGGCGAAAGCGCCAGTCCCGTACCTTCCAGGAAAGACTCTGTAACGTCCAGAGCCTCCTGTAGAGCTTGTTCAACCGCCGCCTCCGATCCTCCGGGACACCAGATTGTAATGTCGTCAGCATATAAAGCGTGTCCGACATTAGGAACTTTAGAAAGGCGTACCGACAGCTTGCGCATGGCTATGTTGAATAGAAGGGGGGAGATAACTGCCCCTTGGGGAGTACCCCTTCGTCCGAGTTTGAAAGGCTCCGAGACTGATTGTCCCAGTTTTATTGCCGCCGTCCGACTCTCAAGGAAAGATTCAACGAAGGAGAAGAATTTAACTCCCAGGTTCAAAGCCGATATCTCCTTAAGAATATAGTCGTGTTTGACAGTATCGAATGCTTTAGTGAGGTCCAGTGCGAGGACCCCTTTTACATCTTTGCTTGGAAAGTCAATTATTTGTGTTTTGAGGAGGAGCATGACATCTTGCGTGGAAAGTGAGGGCCTGAAACCTACCATATTATATGGAAATAGGTCATTCCTCTCGATGTAGCGCGATATCCTGTTGTGTACTGCATGTTCTGCCACTTTGCTAAGGCAAGAAGTAAGGGAGATCGGGCGGAGGTGATCTAAGCTGGGTGATTTACCTGGCTTGGGGATTAAGACCACTGTGGCCCTCTTCCAAGTTTCTGGTACGACGCCCTCCTCCCATACCCTGTTTATCTCCTTCACTAAGGCCTGAATGGCTTTATCATCCAAATTTCTTAAGAGCCGATTCGTAACTCCATCGGGACCTGGGGCAGACCTTCCGTTTAGGCTATGGAGCACTTCCCTGATCTCAGCTTCCGAGAAGGGAGCGTCCAACTCTGGGGAAGGCACACCCTCATACCGGTGGGGGACAGAAGTTGAGCTCTGGCTAAGCGGGAGGTACTTGTTGGCAAGTATCTGAAATTGGGAAGCTTCTGAGATGCCTGCCATTTTCTCCTTATTAATAAGTCGGTCTATGGCTAGTTTCTGATTGCCTTTGGATTGTCCATCATCTAGGAGGTGTTTGAAGAGGGTCCATTTGCCTCCTTTGCGCATTTTCCCGTCCGCAGCCGAGCAGGCGTCCCTCCATTGTTGTTTATGGAGTTCGGAGCAGTGCTCCTCAATATGCCGATTGAGCTCCGCAATCTTTTTCCATAGCCTGCGATTGAGCCTTTGTTTTTTCCATCTCGCGATGAGAGAGCGTTTGACGTCCAGGAGGTGCGCTAACCTTGCATCCATCCCCGGAGCATCAAATTCTGTTACTATTTCTTTGGTGGCCTTCTCGACATCCTTCTGGATTTGTACAAGAAGTTCACTGAAGGTGTCATGTACTGACTCATCTTCACCTCTGATTTGCCTAAAAAGGTCCCAGTCTGTATATTTATAGGTTCTTGGGGGTGGTGCTCTTATTTCCATCCGGAGTTCTATGATGCTGTGGTCGCTTCCTAAGTTCTCCTGTAAGTTGGACCACTCGACCACCGCATTTCTAGTGAAGCTGAGATCAGGCATCGTGTCTCTGGCGACCGAGTTTCCCAGCCTCGTGGGAAAACGCGGGTCGGAGATAAGCGTTAGGTTTAAGTCTATACTGGCTGCAACTAGATTGGCCCCTTTCTTTGTCCTCGTAACATAGCCCCAAGACGGATGGGGAGCGTTGAAATCCCCAGCTACTATTAAAGGGTGCGATCTGGCGGCAGTTGCGACCATATGAAGGAGTGAGCGGATATTATGTTTATAAGCCGAAGGAGGGCTATACAGGTTAAAAACGAATATGTTGCTTCGGATTTTGCCGTTGGGGATGATTTCAATTAATTGTGCCTCGAGACCGGATCTCTTATCCGAGTCGCAAATTTTGACTTCGTGCTGCTCAAAGGAGGTATCTTTCCTGACCAACGTGGCGATACCTCTGCCATTTGCGCCTTTTTGACTAATCGAACGGTAGCCCGAGAGAACTACCTTCTCGCTAAGTGTTTCCTGCAAGAGCAGGACGTGCGGCATTGACGCCTGTGCTTTGATGAGCTGCAGTAGAGCAGCTTTACGCCTTAAGAAACTTGCGCAATTCCACTGCCAGATAGTTATGTTTCCGGTTTGGCCCGCCATTTTGAATATTATTGAAGGAACATAGCCTGCGGCGAACTCGTAGCGTCCGAATCCTGCTGCACTATCTTGGCTTTTGCAATCGTACCAGTGTTGGTCGTCTTGAGTTTGCTAGAGTCAATCATTTTCATTTTAGATTCGAGGATTCCTACTCGACGTGTCAGGTGGGAGACACTCCCGTCCATACGTTCGATTGTGCTAGATTGAATGGCTAAGGCCTCTCTCACCTGCTTGAGCGATTCCTCAATCGCCGTTAAAGACGCGAGTACATTTTTCTCAGGGACCTGAGCGGGGGACTCGTCACTTTGCAACTTTGCATTGCCACGCTTTCCGTGATCGCGGGGGGCGAAACGGCCTTGCGCTTATTCGACCCTCCTGCTTGAACCGGTATGGGTGTGGCTACTTCACGGGGTTCACGCGAGTTGCGGAAGAGCTCGAACTCGGTCCTCAGCGTTCGTAGTGCTTCTTTAAGTTTTGCATTTTCTTTTTTAAGCATTAAAATCTCTGATTGTTCTCTTTTTTGCTCTGGTAAAATGCCCTGCGTTACCTTTTGGCCGCTTGGGATGTTCATCCTGGCCTTGTCCGCCCAAGACATTTGCTTCTGAACGCGGCCCTTGGAACCCGATCGTCCTCTCGAACGGGAGCGACTGCTGCCCTTGTCACGCCCTCTGGAGCGAGAGCGCGATTTGATGCCGGAGCGTCCTCTGGAGCGGGAGCGTCCTCTAGATGCCGATCTGCTGCGATGAGCGCTGGAGAATGATTCTTTTTCCGCCAGTCCTTCTTCGCCTCCAGCTGTGTCGGAGCCACGCCGCGCGCGCCTACGGCGGCGCCGCCGTCTTTGGCGCACGATGTAGGGCATCTGGAAGCGCTTTCTGCACTTGCGGTCCGCCGTTGGGTGCGCTCCGCCACAGATGGCACACGTGGGATCACACTGATGATCCGGTGATGGTGACTGCATGCCGCATCCGCGGCATTTCTTCTGTTCATCGCCCTTGGGGCAAACATCGGACCTGTGGCCCAAATCACCACATGCATAGCACACGTCCACTTGCCTGCGATACAAGGAACAAGGGTATCGAACACCATCACACACGACGTGCTGGGGGACCTTTTGTCCGTCAAACAACACGATCACTGTTGGTGTCTTCTTGATTCTTCGAACCCCCAGAGCGTCAGGGTTCCTCCGGTTGACGATCATCTCTGTCAGTTCTGCGTCACTGAGATCCACATTGATTCCACGGATCACTCCTTTACATGTGTTGTCAGACGCAGCCACGTAAGCCGCCAAGCCTATGACAGTCGAGCCCATACTTATCTCTTGGACCCTGGCGTAGGCGCGCGCATTCGCCTCGAACGGCGTGGCAACGACGAAAATGTTCTGGAAGGGGTTCGTGCACAGTGTGTCGTCGAACACCTGCTCTGCTGTTAGGGAAGCCGCCTTTGCGAGCGAGCGCTTGAAGATAAGAAGGTCTGTCTTCTTGACATCCATCCCTCCACGTGGCCGTATAATGGTCTTAAAGTGATCCCTGGGAAGGTTTGGGATCCTGGAAGCTTTCACAACACGTCTCAACACGTTCTGTGAGGCGGCAGTGCGGGAGCCGCCTTTACCGCTTCCTGTCGCTGACGTGGGCGCATTACCAGCGTTACAATCCGCCCGCTCGGCAAGTTTCTTCTTCTTGCTGGCTACTTCAATCCATCCCGCGCACTCCGCTTCTTCCGGATTGATGTCCATGCCTTCTACAACCGACACATTGGGGTTGGAGGCCATTCTTCAGCTCGACGACGCGTTAGGCGTCGTCGCGACGCTGTTGCAGCGCCCGAGAAACGCGTCGACGCGCGAGGCGTCTGCGTGGCGTGGGTAAAAGTCCTGGGGATGTCCAAAAATTTCACCCACCGGTAAGATGTTGGTATCTGCTGGTTCACTACAACAAACGGCGTCGAATGATGCACAGTTCTTGCTAGTTGAGGCAAAAAATCCGTGCCAGAACACTTGAACAATCGGGAGCCGACGTGTTCGCACATCCGCACTGGACGAGCGCCCCCTGGCCTCCACCTGTTGATTATGGAATATAAATTTTTGGGACTCAAGTGTGCGACTCTAGACGACTACCTCTTTTCGAGTGGTAGTGCTTCCCGACGCGACCAGACCCACCGAGCCCTCCTTACACTTATGAACCAAACGGACCTGGCCACCCGTTTATAGACGGCCTCTTTTTTTCTCTTTTCTTCTTTTTTATTATTTTTTATTTGTGTTTTTTTACTCATGCTCATCAAAGTCTTCGTCATTTTCCCCTTCCTCATCTTTCCTCTTTCTCCCATCCAATCTTTGTTTCCCCTGTTTCTCCCCTCCTCCCGAAAGAGTGAGCAGGCCTTGTGCCCCTCCAGGTGGCAGTTGCCAGCTTGCTCTCTCCCTCGTTCCTCTGTGTCCTTGTGTAGCTGTGTATGCAAATCAAATAAATAAATCAATAATAAATAATACATTGACATTACTCTACATGTGGTGCAGGGAAGGGAAGATAACCAATGTGTGTGTGCTTGGAAGGTGCGCGTGACCACATAAAATGTTTGCTTGAACAATGAAAAAAAATTTTGCCATCTGAAACTTATGTTCAGACTGCTTAACCATCAGGAGGTGTTTAGTCTAAAAGCCCATATCAAAGGCTTGAATAGTTATGAATTTAAAGGAGAGGAATGGCACAAAGGGTTTGTTTTTTTAGCACAGCCTTATCAAGCCTTGCTAAAATGTTCTATATTTGTCTTAATTGCCACATGTGGCACTGATTAACATTTTCAAGGTTACAAATACAGAGATACATAACAAATTGGGTGATCAAATGATTTTCATCGTAGCCTAGAAGATTAGAGCAATGCAAATGCAACGCTAAGGTTGTGGGTGCAGTCCCCGCTAGTGGCAAGTTGAGTCTGCATTCATTTTCGTTTCCCTTTGTTTTATTGCTATACTTTAGTGAAAAAGCAAGTAACCCCCTTTATTCTTTCCTCGGCTTCAGCAGCTTGAATAGCTGGCTTTTGTTATGCAACTGCTACAGCTGTGTGTTCTGTGTAGCCCGCTTTCAGTAATTTCTTAGATTTTGCATCAAATAATGCCTGCAAGGGTACCCGATATAACAGCTGCTAGTTCATGCTCGCTCAATTGGTGGTAACGAAAAATGGTAATTGCCAGAATATGATACCTCGGTAGGATCTCTGTGTATGTTAAAGGGGCCATGACATGATCACCCAGAAATTTGTGGTTTTCAAGGGAATAGAAGTAGGGGGTCTATTACGCCTACACAACTATGAAAAGTGGGCCGTAAAGGAACATATTACTGCAAAATAAGTCCTAAAATTCACCAGCTGAAATCCTGTCCACCGCTGGCGACCACCATTTTATCATGGCACGTGTGATGTAGTGTGCTGTGGGGAGCAGAGCGGTGATTTCGTCTTGAAGTTTTAGCTGCTGAAAATCCTCCAGTTTCATGGCTAAACTGGAGAAAGCTAAATTATCATGCTTTTGCGTGCAGTTGACTATGGAACAATATTGTTTGTCACAATGCAGATGCTTAAGCAGTTACCTAGCTCCGTGTTACGTCACGGCTTGTAAGTATTTCAGTGTTGTCTGAATCTGAGACCACTAGCGTTCTTATAGAAATATTTTATTATAAACTAGGTGTTTGACCAAATTCACTTAAGTTTTTCCCGCTCATTTGTGAAGGCACAAGAATGAACTCACGTAACATAGATTATGACCAAAGATTTGGTGTCATGGCCCCTTTAAGTACGCAGCCAAGCTTAGATAGATAAATCAGCGTTTTTTACTGATAACCACAGAAATGTTAGCCGAGTTTACCACCTGGCTTTGTATTTTAGGTGATAACTATGGCAGGTACAATGACCACATAAACATACACACTCACACATATAAATACACGAAGGAGTTATAAGCTTCTCATTCATGTCTATAAATAAGAAAACTTTCTGGTTGTTCTCCTGATCTCTGTTAAGAGCAGTCTACTTATAGCTAAGTGTAAAATACAGGCTGCTGATTAGCTAGTGTGACCTGCCTGGAAAGTATCACAACCTTCTTTCAATTTCTTTTCCGTGGTCTGGTTGTGATCCACATATGTTTACTCTAGTTCTGGTGGGTAGCGAGGTGTGGGCGAAAAGAAAGGCGTCCAATTGTCGGAAAGCAATCATTTCGTTTTACTGCTTGTAACTTGCATCATGAGGCTGCCTTTCAAATGCAAAGCATCTTATGAGCGAGATTGATCCTGTGGCATCCGCACTCCACTGTGCATGCGCCTACTTTCTCCCATACTCCCCCCTCTCTCACCTTGAAACGCCGATGCAGGCAGCGTCTGCCAGCGAGTTTCTTGGTTGAAAAAACCAACTGCTCGTGCTGCACAACCGTTCACTGGCCACACCGTATATGTAGGCACTGGATGTTGACTTCTAGGGTAGTGCCGGTGGGAGATTTCTCATGCGCATTGTCGAGCAATACAAATTTGCAGCTTGCTTGTTAACTAAAAATGGACTGTGGGCCTCTGTGTTGAATAGGAGTCGTCCGTCTCTCATTGCCCATTAGCAGCGATTGACATGTTCTAGTAAGAAACAGCAGTCCACCACTGCATGCTTTGCGCCTCCCCAGGTTTCTCTCCTGTGCAGCACCATAATGAATGGCATCGTCAATGCCGCCACCAGTGTAAGCGTTAGTGCCGGCTGTTTCGCATCTACACATGGTTCCCTTAAGCGGGAGCTGGTGTAATTTTATGTAGTAAGCGATGCATGAAATCTAATTACAGGCTCAATTTAGCTGTGCAAATAATCAACACACATGCACAAGAGAAGGCACGTAGACAACACGAGCACTAGGCATCTGCGAAGGGGACTCCAATATGTTTGCAAACATGTTCAACATGTACGCACGTGCAAATACTATGCTCCTAAGGGAACCTTTTTGTGAACTTTCTTCGCTGTTTCATTGTTTGTGCATGTGCACATCTGTAAAAGAGCACTAAATTGAAACAATGAAATAGTTTAGATATGTAAATTATACTCTGAGAAATCCAGTATTGTCAAATTCACCATCATAGCTTTATTAATGCAGCAGGAAATCAACGTCAAAGAATCATTTTGAAATTTCGGGGCAAACTCGTCACATGCGACATTGGCTCAATGAAATTTCCTAAAACTTGATATACTAATTCTAGGACACCCGCGGAGGAAAATGTATCTTCATACTTACTGAATGAGAACTACGTAGCAGCTATAGTAGATGTTGCTAAAATATGTTAGGTCATGAAGTTTGGTGCAGGAATATTAAGGAGGTGTCAACACCCATATTTTCTTATTGGGCATTTTCTTGTTTACTAGGCATCATCTCTTGGCAAGCATAGCAGTTTCGTAATTGTGAAAGAGTACTTAATAATAATGGTACAATTGTCTGTCTCTTTTTTTGTGGAATAAAACCAATTGATGACTAGTGTTCGGTCTCTCTTCGTGTCTTCTCTTGTGTATGTGCATTTGTAATTTGTTCTGCAAACAAAGATTGCCAGGTCCAGCAACTAACTAGACCACATTACCGCTTTGACTGTCCAATAACGCAGTCCGAGCGAGAGGAACTGATGTCCAAACTGAGCGAGTTGGAGCGCGACCGTGATGAGGTTGCAGCCGAGCTGGACAAGCACAAAGACTGCGACCCGGAGGTTCTGGAAGAGGTCAAGAAGCAGACACTCGTGGCGAAGGAGGCTGTCAACAGATGGACAGGTCAGTCACCGACGTACGGATGTGGCTTCGACATTATTGTGTGGGCTGTCATGCAAGGAAAAGGGCGCAATAATCTTTCCACTTACGTTGTACCACCCTCGTGCTACAAACATTGCTGGACAATGACTTTCCTTTGCCTTGCAGGTTTACCCATAACTAATGCACCACTTCTTTATTGTGATAGCAATTATATGGACACTCTCGGCTGGATTTTGCCACCGGCGTTGGCGTCGCCGTCATCCACCGTATATGTATGCGTATCTGTATATCAGAACGCAAGAAAAAAAAATAATCCAGGAAAAGACCCCGGATCGCGGAATCGAACCTGCAACATCTGAATTGTGAGTGTGAGGCAACGAAGGAGCACCTCCTTGAACGTTGAAATCGCAAGCTATTTATATCTACCACACTCCTGGTGGCGGGCATCTCAGAGGATAACTATTGTGTTTGTAGCATTGCCAACAAGAAGTTGCAATGAGTGCGCATCGCCACATTGCGCAGCGGCACGAGCTTTCATCTCCCACGCATGCTTTGCCCCATGGAGAGGAGGTAGTAGACGCTTGCTTGCGTGCCCGCATCTCGCGGTGGGGAGGATCCCATGTCTTGGCTGTCCTTGGTTTTTTACTGGAACGGTTCTGTAGTAGTTATCGGGTGCACAAAGGTCACTGTAATCGTTGCACAGTCTCCATTTGCGAAAAGAGAGCGCTTTTTAGACACAGCGAAATGACAACTGAGACGCTTATTCGCGTTCATTTGTACCTGTTAGTATGTTTGGTGTGTAATTTATGCGGGAAAAACGTGGGGCACGTTTCGATCTGCTTGCTATTTTCATGTGACCTTCCAATTCGTTGCTATCGTGTTCATTGCTTCACTTTTGCAGCAAAGCTGTGACTTTTTTTAACAAAGTGAAAACAAGATAAGTAGAAGCCACAGGATGTGGCTTCTACTCATCTTGTTCTTCTGCATGCATGTTTGTTCCTTCTGTTGGATGGCCCTATATGTAAAATGATTTTCTTACTAATTTTTACCGTACTTTTGTTTTTTTGTGTTCAGCTATTACATTGTTTCTGTATTTTTTTGTATATTACGTGAAGTTCAGTTTGCTTGATCTAAAATTATGGCAGTGTTTCAACAATAAATAAAAGTTAGCATAAATGAATGTGGATGCAAGGATGAGGCATAAAAGGAGCGGTTCCTGGTGTTATTGTCTGTCTTCATTAATGTTAATTTTGCTACACTCTAGTGCTTAAGTAATACTGAAAGATAAGCTAGTTGTTACGTATACATCATAATAACTTTTTTCTAGCACGGAGTGACACATGGACAAAGACAGGGAACGACGCCAGCGCTGCTGTTGTTCCCTCTTTTTGTCTGTGTGTCAGTCTGCACTAGAAAAAAGTTAATACATTGTACACCTGAGTGCTCTTCAGTGAAATATTTTAGCTGGCTATTATAGTATAGATATACTGGGAAAATATGGTTTATACTGAACATTCTCTGTATAATATAACTTCTTCTATTTACATGTATAAAGAGAATTGTCTGGTTAATTTTCCTACGAATATGTACAGATGGCACATGGTGCTAGATAAGCCTGGTGGTTTGTGACAGCAGTGTGGCAGTCATGTCTTCGTGTGTTGTCAAATGGATGCATTGCCATACAAATTCATACACTCAGTTTCCAGCCATGGCACAGCAGGCATCTTTGAGCAGAATACGAAAAATACCTGAGTGCTTCAAATCGGTGGATTCTGAAGGGGTACTAGAAACACATTTAATTGCTTCAGTCATGCATCTTGTACATGAATAGTGTTGCAATATATTAATTTCAGCTGAAGCCACTAGGTCGCCAGTCCTTGTGACCACTGAAACAGTTAGCTGGACGAGTTACTTGAGGTCAAGTGCCTGAAACACATGGCCCGTGTACTTTTCGGTAGCGGCCTTGCCCGCACATAACTGTTTTCGTCTCGTATTTCTTTATGACCAAAGTTTTCCCGCATTGTTAAATGTTACTTGGATTATTTTTTCACCTACTGCGATTATCAACGCTTTGTTCAGGCATGCTATGTAGGTGTGTCGAGCGCCGTTTTCGTGAAAAACCTCACGCGCAAACATGACTGTGCCATAGAACTTGTACTTTTCAGAATCCTATCCAGTTTCAGTAATTCTAGAATCGGGTGTCAGTATGTTGTTCAAATCCTGATTCCAGATTCCCTTCGGATTTGACTAACATGAAAGATATGTCAAAGATCTCGCCTTAAAAGGAAGCGTTAGCAGACTCCTTGTTCAAATCAGTCCCTCTCCCCCATTGCCCTCTACCTTTATTTTTGTCCTAGCCTATGCGGTACAAAATTTTGTGATTGCGGCCCACTAGCTGAAGTTAGTTTGGAATGCTTGATTCAGGTCAACCGGAATATTTGTGTATATATATGTGTTTGTGTGTGACGAGTTGTAGCAGGATGCACAGTTGTAGAGGCATTTACTTGGACGATCATAATTTAGATTAATCTAAATCTGTATGGATGCTGACCTTATAATGGAGATTTAAAGTGCTCTTATTAGTTCACCATGAAACTTTTTAATGAAAATAGAGGACTTTAGATCAATGGAAGCAACAATATACTAATTTTTTGTGCTCATAACCCTGTATACTCGAGTTTTCCACCGTTTCACATTGCAGCTTGACTTGATAAAGTAGAGTAATCAATAAAGGTGGCTGGACAGCCATTTTGCCGAAGTGGCACTTTCCTGTTATTACTGATGGTATAATTTTGCAAGCCTACACATACTGTAATTTGGAAGGTTGATGAGGGTCACCTCATCATGGTCACCTCACCTTTCAAGAACTGAGTGATGAACATTTTGTCAGTTAAAGGTGGAATTGTGGGACTAGAGTAGTTAAAGGTTTTAAGGGGATGTTTGTTTGAGCCTGCCGATAATTTTGGTTATGTTTGACCAGTTTAACACAATCTTAAGCAGTACTTTGAAAAGTGTCAGGAAATAAAAAAATTAATATCAGCCAAATGCAGTCTTGTTTATCTTACCAGTGAAGACATGTTAGTGCTGTGGGCTGACACGTTTCGTTGGCATGTGATAAAACATGGAAATTGTTCAAGACTTTCACAATGTTCTGTCTTATTGACTGGAACAGGACTTAATTGATTTGTTACACCAGTCATTGATTTACTGCTTGGAGTCTTGAAGGACACGACGTGCGTGCTCAATCACCATTGCAGTAAATCTTTCAGTATTCATGAGTAACTGTATTACACATTACGATGTCTGTGATCGCTGACAAATTGGCCGTTTAAAGGCTGATATAAACTATGTTCCGTAATGCGATACATCCAGATGGAGTACTTATCTATTTCGCCCAGTTACGACACGCGCAGACATGTATGTGTACTGTTTAGGTGTAATGTAATAAAAAAAAAAAAAACAGCCGATAAGAGAGATAGCACTGGGATCCAAAGTGGTCACTTGGCAACCTCGATTACAGAGGCCCGAGTAATCGTAGGGAGGGTCCCGTGTTTAGTTCCGCGTTTGCATTCCCGGTTGGATAACACGCACGGGTCACGTGGAATATGGTGGAGTTCAGTTGCAGTGGTCGTGCCACTTGATACAATTAAATGCAATATCATAACGCGCAGAAGAGAGGTTTTAAAATGTATCAATTATCAAATATCGGTCTTGCTTCCCATGCACACCACGTAGTACCTCCGAAAGAGATGGCAAAATGCGGTGTTAACAAACATTGATATGTTGTCTTTCCAGATAACATATTTTCCATCAAGTCCTGGGTAAAGAACAAGTTCTTCATCGAAGAGTCTGTGCTCAACAAACAGTTCGGCATCCCGGAAGAACTGGACTATGTTTAAACACCGCGAAGAAAAAGAAAACATACAACTTTATTATACGGCTGACGCAACAGCTGTTGCGTCAGCCGTATTACTCGACGCTCGAAATGTAAATAAAGATGTATCAGTGTGTTTCCAGTGCGTGGTTTAATGCCGGCCGGCCTTAGGCGTTATTGCAGCTATGAAACCAGCGAACTCGACTTGTAAACAATTGTTTATAGCGCGAGACCAGAACTAAAACACAGGGACAAGAAGAAGACAAACGCTAACTTTCAACTTTGTTTGTAGCTTCTAATCCATGGCTCATACCCACTCTGAGGGATTGGCCAAGAGAACATAGTCTCATATGGACGGTAACTGCACTTTTGCTTACAACAAAAAAATAAAAAAAGCCGTAGAATGAAGAAAGCATATTAAAAAAAAGGGAAACAAAGATTCAGAGAGTGAGAAAAAAAAAAAATCAACTGCTTAGCGCTCGTCTTCTTGTCCCTTCGTCGTTGTTCGGATTTCGCGCAATAAACAATCTTCATGTCACACCAACCAGCCCAAACCATGGCCCAAACTGCCATGCCTCGACTTGCAGCATTAGTTGTTGTTGTTGGTCGACACGATGCAACATTCAGAGGCGTCTTGCATAAGAAGATTTGAGAACGCACAGCCGAAGCGCGGGCGAAACAAAAGTTAGGTGGCGCAAAAGACGTCTGTTGTAAACAGCTGGTCCAACGCCTCCTCTAGAAAGATGCCTGAGGAATGGCTCGCGCTCCCAGCGGAGTTGGCCTGCCTTCAGTTTTAAACAAGCTCCGTGCGGTAGCGCTCGCGACCAACCCTATTATTACGGCGACGGGCGGTACCAGTTAAGCGTTCTTCATCTGCGGCCCATAGGGGCGCGTTAGTCGAGAGCTGTTCAAGATCTGCAACTGTGCATCACTGTTTTGGAGGCTATGCAAAGTGTTGCGTTGTTGCACCGTCCGCCACAGGTGACGCTAGCGACCGAGAACATTTTCAAGTTGAAAGAGAGAAAGGATGTGGCAGCTGTTTTTTTTCTCATGCGGCAGGCATCTTCCTAGAAGAGGCGTTGGCTGGTCCACCCCATGACATCATTTTCTATCGAGCCAATGGGAGCGCGCGCTAAAAGTTGCGTCTCGTCCAATCCGCGAACGCCACGATCGGTCCCTGGCTCTGCTCTCAGTCCGGTTTTCGACGACGCAGCGGAATGGTGTCGTAGGGTGTACGCGACTTTTGGCGTAGTTTCAGCTATGCTGCGATCGACTCCGTTTGTGTCATACTCACTCTAAAGTGATGTCTCTCTGAAGTATTTCGGCGTGTTTACACGTCTCCTGACAACCACCACCTCTACCTTTGTCTCATCATGGGTGTTCCCAAGAGAATCGTCATCACCGCAGTTCGCGACCGTTCATCTTCGGAGAAAGCTACCATCATTGCACCTCGGGATTGGCACGTCAAGTCCGAAATGGAAGTCGCCGAGCCCGTCGTCACCGCCGCTGCTCCGGTGAGGAAAAGGCAGCGGCTCGACCATCTGACGCGGGAAGAAAAGATCATGAGAAGGTGAGTGGAGATTTCTTCCGCTGTTTGCGGAAAACTTGCGGTGAGGAAATGGAATGTAGCTTGAGAATGTTTCGGGCGGACAGGAAACCGGTTAGCGACCGCTGCCTTCGGAGAGAAAGCTGACCCTTTTTATCTGATGTGCGAGCTACTTTCGCAAACGTGTTTACGTCAGACGCGTAATTCGTTGCACCTCTCGCTTTTCACGTATTCGGTTTGGTTTTCCCTAACCCTACGGCTTGCGTTCCCCGTTCTAAAGACGTATTTTATCGGCGAACGCGGTGGCTAGCCTCTACGCGCAAAATTATGCGTCTCATCGCAGTTCACAAACAGGCCTAACAAAATTGTGTTGGTCGCCACGTCGACAGGACGCGCTAGCCGCGTTGGCAGCCTTCGTGGCTTGATCTATCTCTGACGTCAAGCGACATTCGTGTTTTGTATCCGCCGTTGCCGTGGCGACGACGCCCCGGTGTTGCTTTCGTTGCGTCAGCCGCAGGAACGCTTACGCCGCCCCTTTGGGTTCCGTGAAGCGTGTGTTGTGTTCAGACGTGCCGAGTGATTTGATTGCGGGAGATCGTGCTTTGGCAATCGCGTGAGCCGCAATGCGCAACCTTAATGCCGAGGTTGCAGTAGCGCTGTGCCGCAGGTTTCCGACTTTTGTGAAGAGATGTTGTGCGGCTCCTGCGGCAATCTTAAGCAATAAAAGGGACACTCTTGCATCAACTTCATTACCACGATAAACTTCATTCCTTCCTGTCTTGGACAAATTTTGTGCATTTCTTACCTTCAGTTAATCTGGCATTACATTTGTGCAATATGATTTTATCAGGTTGCTGCATTATAACCGTATTTATAAGTACCATAACTTATTCAAGTTATTTGATCCTGCTGACAGTGTAGTGTTCACAATGAACCGAGTGATTGGTTAATATATTCGGCCAAACATTAGAGTACCGATATATACACCATTTTACCAGGCTATTGCCGTCTAATCAGATTTGTGGATACCGTAAAGTAGTATCAACTTGTTTGATCCTGCTAACAGTGTGTCTTGCACAGCACTACATGAACTCTGATGGCTTGGATAGTCGTTAAGTGCATTTTTGCCCATTGTACAACATATGCGTAATGTCATCCTCGCGTGTACTTTGTTGTTTCCCTGCATATGAGAAGGAATACTTGAGTGCTCGACGGTGCAAACGTGTCTGCTCCCAGGAAACTGAAGAACCGCGTGGCAGCACAGAGTGCCAGAGACCGGAAGAAAGCAAGGATGGATGAACTCGAGGAGCAGGTCACTCGGCTGCAGGCAGATGTGAGTGACATTTTGTTTTCTTCCAGCATGTGCACGTGTATGTCATGCTCTTTGTGATTTGAAGGACACCCTAGACGTGTTCATGGAACTGTCATACAGGCAAGACAGCCTGTGTAATTAACAGGAAGCTTTTTAGGCTGTTGGCACAGTAGTGGTGCAATGTCATTGTGCACTAACATAAGCAGATGTTTGTGGAGTTCCTTCATTAATGCATTCATGGCTATTTTTCGGAAACCATCTTCACTTACTAAAACCAAGGCATGCGAGATGAAATGCTACTTTTTGTGGCAGTAAAAATTGAACTCATGCTGCGCTCACAACCAACATTTTGAATAAATTTTACTATGTGCTTCAGTTGATACATACTGAAATTGAATATGTTAATGAGGCTGTCGCCAGGGGGTGGCACACTTAACACGTGCCCCCCTCCCCCGTGAAATAATGTTTCACCATTGCGTAGAGAGCGAAAAATGGGCCATTTTAAGAGGTTGCCCCTCCCTAAATCTAGGTGGCACCCTCCCCCCAAATTTTTCTATGTGCCTGGCTGTCGCTCAAAAAATCTCAAAAACATTACCCAAAAGGAATGCCACAACAGCTATGATATTGAAAGCACAATGTTTTCCTTTTTTTGTTTATATATTTTCTTCGTATTTCTTCAAGTAAGGCAGGCTGGTGTTTGCTGTGGTTAAAATACACTATTGATAAGTGTAAAAGGACAAAACTATAATTTGGGATGTTTTTTCTCTAGTTACCAACACCATCACATTAGATTGTAGCATTTTCCATTGTGCAACCGGAATACTGCACCAAACTGCCGCTCTGTGCAGTGACATGTGTGTGTGCGTGCTTCCCGTCTACTCCTTTACTCTTCTTCCAATCTCCCCTTTCCCTTTGCAGAGTAGCATAGCGGTTATGTTAAACTGGTTAACATCCCTGCCTTTCCTCCACTCCTTTTTCTTTTCTTCTATTAAGCAAACTGCTTGCTTGGAGGCATATGCAGTCTAATTATGCATTCCAAGATATTTTAACTCCGTTAAGCTTTCACGAGATGTCACAATAGTACTGATATTTATAGTACTAGCTTTTACCTGCTAGTTTATATGGGCAAAAAACCAGTGAAAACCAAAACTGAAAAAAAATATGGTGCACTTTCACACACCGGCAATGATATTTGAATAGTGTGCCCTCTTTATTGTCGTATTGGGTTTTTGCTGCTTTTTCTGCATTTAAACATGAACCAATGCTTCCTATCTACAGGTCCAGCTAATTTCTGTAAGCACCCTTTGTTTATTTTATTCATTCGAGGGGTTTCAGCTAGTTTCAGAACACAGCCATAAGCAAAAATCCTGCGAACTGACTTTGCTTTCTTCTCTCTCTTCTTTTTCAATCTAGAGGACGGCCCTGATTGAAGAGAACCGCCTTCTGCGCAAACGGCTGGAGGAATGCCAGAGGGAGAATCAGCAACTCGTTCAGAGGCTGGAAGCCAAGCCCAGCACCCAACCACCCAGTCCCATTTGCACAGTCACTACCACTCCATCCCTCCCTGCACCAGTCATCAAAGTCGAGGTGAGAAAATGAGTACACTTTACGCTGTAGGATTGAAAGAGAGTTCAAAAGCTTGTTCTGTTATTGGCACGTGGGAGCCTTTAATGCATGCGGTAGCCCTCCAAAATTTTTACCACAGTATGCAACTCATTGTCGTTGCCTACAAAGTTGGTGGCATTTTACAACACGTCAATCTGCAGTTTGTCGGCCCATATTATGTAATTCACAATTTTTAGGAAGTGCGAGGCAGTGCAGGCCATGTTTTTGTAGTTGTACTTATTGGATGGCACAACCAAGCTTGAGATGTATAAATTGTAAGGTTTTATAAAACACTTCCTTGTGCGGGATTACAGATTATTTTGACCACCAAGAATTTTTAAATGTGCACCTAGTTTTAAAGAGGCCCTGTAACACTGTAATGCCTGTTTTCTGGATGGAGATGTGTAAAAACGCTTATCTTCATCCAAATTAGGGGGGCATGGATACGAGTTCGATGCTGCTACACTGCTTCATCAATCATTATGAGTTCGAACATAAGATGCCGTCAAGTGAGCCAGAGCAAGTACTGGGCCTTTGCAATGTCGTGCTGTCTAGTGATCGCCTTTTCTATGATGTCATTATACATTATCCTTGTGCAAATGAAAGTGAAACTTGGTGCAAGAAAAGTGTGCGCTGTGAATCGCCAGTATATATTAGTTCGGCACTCTTTGCCCTTTACTAAATTGGAAAAAATAAAAGTACATAAAGAGGCACGTCATTGCTCATTCAAGGGCTTGTATGATGGCTGTGTTGTGTGTGGCTTTCCTAAATTTAAATTTAGGCACTGTCTAATTTTGTCCTTTTTTTTTTTCATGGACCGAATGCAGCCGTGTTCACCACCAGAGATCGAAGCTAGCAGCAGTTCCTTTGAGTATGCATCGCTCATCAGTGGACCTCTGCAGCAGGACCAGGTTCCGCTGCGAGCTCTTGCTCTCTGGATGATGCAATTCGGCTTCTGGCAGCTGATGACGAGTGCGACGACCTCTTTGCCCTGCTCCAAGAGTGCAGTCAAAACCTCCTCGGTGGCATACCCCTCAACGAGGATGTCGCTCCTCTGCCTGTGCCTCCTGCTGCTCCTGCTCCATCGGCAGCAGCAAAGCCCGGGCAGTCGCCTGTTCGAAAACGGAGTGCCTCCTCGCGAATGGTGGGGGCCTCACCAGAAGAGCTGGACTCCATCAAAGAATTGATCCACTTCGACCATGTCTACTACAAACAGGAAGATGGCAGCACCAGCGCAGGCACAGCTGATGTTGTCATGGAAGATGTCTCAACAACCGTAGCAGCAGCAGTGACAGCGTCGGCTGCCCCTTCCCCTTGCACTCAGGTTTCGACGTCGGCCCCAGTGTCCCCTGCATCGGTCGTCGAGGTCGAGGACACCGTGGTTGTCGTCGAGGACTGCCCGTCCCCACTTCCTGGAAGCCCCGATTTGGCCCCTTTCGATCTGAATTCGGTTTCTGTCAAGGGCGGTGCCGCACAGGGGTCTGTCCATCCACCGCAGGAGGCTCTGTCATTGCCACAGTCATTCAAGACAGCTGCCAGCCCGTCAGCACACAGCACGGAGACCGGCTACGAGTCTGCGATGTCCCCGCTGAGCGACTGCAGCTTCCGGGAAGACAGTCTTTTCGACGACTCTCCTCCTTGGGTGGACCCCTTGTCGGAACTGTTCCCGGCACTGGTGTGAAAACAAAAGTGGACTAATATAACAAAAAAAGACTGAATGTGCGTGGAATAACGGACAGTGAAAAGGTCGATCGTTTTCTTCTGTCGCTGTCTACGTGCACCATTTTATTTATAGACTTTCCGTGGAAAGCAAAAAGCTGTACATAGTGTAAATATAATGCAAACAAAGGTCATGTTACTGGCAGTGGTGCTGTTACTGCTGCTACTATTTTGTTGATGATCTTGTATGATAATTAAAGCTGACTTGCATATACCTGTTCCTGAATGTTGGCTGCACCTTTTTTTTTGGAAGGAAAGCTCTATCTATAAATATGGCAGTAGTTAAGGCACTCACTCCATGGCCTTTTTGTGTTGTCATTAGCCATTTCTGCTCTGGTATTCTTGTTGGGGGTCCGAGGTGGTGTCTACTGGTGTGCGTTTTCCAATAGTTGGGGCCTTGGAAAACCACAAACTGAGGATTGAGCCACTGGTCTAAGTATTGGTGTATTTGCAAAAGAGACGTTATATGGCTGTGAAAAGAGAACAATGGTTTCTTTTTACCTGATACTCGCTGGGATACACAATATCGAACTGACGACTTATTTGGCATTGCAGAAGACTTTGAAACCACTTTGAGACTTTTTCCCAATAACTGCTTCTGAATGCCCTGTTTCAACTGCTATGGTGTCACCCGTGGCTTTGATCAGGCTTTTTTGTAGATTCCAGCTCCGCAAAGATGCCGCAATGGTGGTTTCAGTATCGGGTCATAGAAAAAATATTACTCCAAAAGTTGTGCTCTGGTTTCATTGTTGAGGTGCTCAGGTCTTGTTGACGTGCAAATGTCTTGTGTCAATTAACGAGGCCAGGGCCGAAAGGGTCAAGAGGAGATGCACCTCCGAAGTCTACATTGATTAATTTCACTAACTGTAAGAAAGTTCTGCGAATGTCTCGCTGCTTTTCTGAGCCTCCAGCATGTGGGAAATTCGGTTGCACTGCTTTGTGTCATGACAATGTTTTAAATGCGAAGCATTTCTTAGCGAACTTCGGCGACTTTGGGCGTATCTATCTATCTATCTATCTATCTATCTATCTATCTATCTATCTATCTATCTATCTATCTATCTGCCTATCTACCTATCTATCAATGTATCTAGCTGCTATGACTTAGCTCTCTTGGCCGTTTCAGTAATGGTATCGATACCAAACTTGGTATGGCATTACATGACTCTATGAAGAACATATTTGACTAGTTATAACATGAAAAACATGGATGTCATGATTTACATTTCGTGGTCATGCAGCGCTTGTGGTGGTTTCGTTCACATGGCATATTGCAAAAGTGGTATGGTATGACCTTTTTGCATTACGAACACATGTGACAGACCCTAACATGAAAATCATGGCATGCATGTCATGGAACATGACTACATGCCATGCTCATTATGCACTAGCCTCCGTTTCGCTAGCATCGCATATACCAAATTTGGTATTACAGTACGTGAATGGATGACGAAGATATGCGAGTGGTGCAAACCTGATAATCATGAGATGCATGCCATGTAACTACATGATCACATGCCACGTTCCCGATGCCATGGCAGCCGTTTTGCTAGCTTCACTTATACCAAATTTCGTATTACGAGACGTGAATGGTGGATGGAGGTATGATACTGGTGCAAACATAATAAACATGAGATGCCTGTCATGTAACAACATGCTACGCTCATGATGCGCTCGCGGCCGTTTCGCTAGCTTCACATGTACAAACTCGCTATTACATGACCTGAATGGACGACATATGTAAATGACACATCCAAACATGATAATCAAGACATGCGTGTCATGTAACAACATGACTACATGCCACATTCATGATGCTCTCGCAGTCGTTTCGCTAGCTTCGTATATGCCAAATTTGGCATTACATGACGTCAATGGACGATGAAGGTATGTGACTGGTGCAAACATAATAATCATGAGATGCGTGTCTTGTGAAGCATGACTACACGCCACGGTCAAGGCACCAATACATTTCGACGTTACGCAGTGCGCGGGCCCGCCGACGTTCGTTTCATTGCGTCACGCCTGCGTTGCGACGCCATGCGCTGGTTTCGCCACATACTCGCAGGCGTGCGCCGCGCTGCGTTGCTTTGACGCATGCGCGTTTCAGCGCGTCCGGCGTCCCTTCGTCACGGAAAAAAGGGAGACGCAGTGTTGTCTGGGTAACGCATCGGCGCGAATCGCGCGCCGACAGACGCTGGTCGCGCCGGTCGCACCTGCATGGCGTTAGACTATAGATTGCTCGCGTTTTGCTTATGTAGCGTCGCTGTACCCAGTGTGCGCGCGCGTCAACGCTACGTTGGAGTATTATTGGGTCCTTTATGATGCGCTCGCGACCGTTTTACTAGCTCCACATATACCAAATTTGGTGTTATATGACGTCAATCGATGATGAAATGTATGACTGGTGCAAAAATGATAACGCTGACACGCGTGTCATGTGAGAACATGACAACATACCACGCTAATAGCGTGCTCGCGGCCTATTGGCTAGCTCCACACATACTAAATTTGGTAGCACGTGACGTGAAGAGATGATGAAGGTAAACGACACAACCAAACATGATAATCATGACACGGAAGTCATGTACGGCATCGTTTACCTCCACTTCGTAACGTTGTGCTGATTTTAAAGTGACATATCAACCTTTATTCGTACTTCGCATATCATCGACTCCCACTGTACGTGGGATCTGCCAATTTTTTGATACAATATCTTGGTATAGAGTTTGTGTTGCGCTGTTGCATAGTATTTGGGGCTTTTCATCTCAGCAGATGTTTTGAGGAACTCTGTTCACATTCCAAAGAGAAATGTATCTCTGTCGATGAAACTAACTAGGTCCTTGCATTCCACACGTCCTTAATCACCTTCCGTTCTAGCTGGTGTTCGTACAGAGAGGGTAACTGCAGTTGCTGCGCGTGCAAACGCAGTTCATTTTTTTGCAAACGCAGTTCAAAGTTTGACAACCTGGTAGCCAGAATGTTGAGACAGTTTTTTTTTTCTTTTTTAAGCTTGAATGAGCTGTACCAGATACACGTGCTGCAGGCACGTAAAATAGCCTGTGCATGACAGGAACTTGGGCTACGTTATAGTCATAGATGTGCCCACGTAAAGGGCTGCTCCCTGGCAATTTTACAATGTATATGCGCATATGTACATGCATGAGGATATACAGGTGGGGATTTGGCACCCTTTCTGAAATTTGGGGATCCTAAAGCTCGGCTTTAGGAGTGGAACGCGATAGGGATATCCTGTTCCTAGTGCATACTTAGTGCATGAAACTTTTTCGAACTTGCTATGCCCCCACCAAATTAGGCGCAGTAGTGTGTGTGCCTTTTGTAGTGGGTGACCAGGCTTTCACGAAGGTTTTCGAAGTCGTTGTGGTACGTGTTCTAACGCCTGGTGGCAATGGTTGCTTGTACCATGCATTATTATTCAATAAAAGCCTCCGCATAAAGCAATGACAGCCGCAGGGCTTGAAGAGGATACCCGCCATTATCGAAAAGTTGTGGGCCCCGACTGGCATTCCCTTTTATTGCTACGGAAATTTCGTGCCACTTCTCCACCCTGTACGTGTCAAACGCACGAGCGGCATGTAAACGAGCAACGGGGAGAGTGAACTCCTGTAAACCTTCAAAGCTCCTGTTTGATGGCGGCATGTAAAAGATTCAGCGGCGGAGACATCATCACCAGCAGAACGAGGGCTTTTCCCAATGATCTGCCACTGTGTATAACCCTTATTGTGCGAGCTCTTCCTATTACATGCTTCGAAATTCCCCAATTTCATTACGTGACCTGCCCAGGTCATTTTGAAGCGAAATTCAGTACATGGCTAGCCATTCCTTTTGTTAGCGAGCAAAGACGCAGGCATAAATTGAGATGATTTGTGGGGTTTAACGCCCCAAAACCACTATATGATTATGAGAGACGCCGTAGTGGAGGGCTCCGGAAATTTTGATCACCTGGGGCTCTTTAACGTGCACCCAAATCTGAGCACACGTGTCTACAACATTTCCGCCTCCATCGGAAATGGAGCCGCCACAGCCGGGATTCGATCCAGCGACCTGCGGGTCAGCAGCCGAGTACCTTAGCCACTAGACCACCGTGGCGGGGTGCATAAACTGAGCAAGCCTGTTAGCTTTGGTAGGTCACCAAACAATTGAAGAAGCGAACACACTGGTGGCAAACAGCCACGTACGTACGCGCCACACAAATGGAGCAAATTCCACCTGCGTAATATTTTGAGGAAATGCCCCACCCCCCCCTTAACAAACCCCCCTCCCTTACTCAATCTCAATTCCTAATTTCAAGTTTCCAAGCCGTTCTCTTTGTCTCCCTTCCAGTTTCGTTCTCCGATCATGCACCACTTCTACCCAACACTGTCAGTGGTGGATCCAGAGGAAAGGCGGTAGGGGGTGACCCCCCCCCCCCCTCCTCCAAAAGTCCGTGCAAGCACCCGCCCCTCCTTCCTCATTTTAGTGCTTGTAGTCCGCCTCCTATCGCCAATTAGGACAAATGAGTGAGACCACGCATGGTGAGCACACATTAAGAGTATTTATGCTATGAAGAGGTTTTTCTGCTAGTAAAAGCAGAGCCGTGACCAAGCTCCCTTCTCCAGTGTTAAGCTCCCTTCTCCAGGCGATCCCCCCCCCCCTCCAAAATGGTTGCCTGGATCCGCCCCTCACTGTCTGGCATGCATCGCATCAAGTCCTGCTTAACTACCGAACCTTAAAGCGCCTACATATGTGCCTGAAATGTTTTGTGAACATTTGATCTCTTTCCCCCCGCGTAACGATCGCTCCCTGAACTTAGCGCAATACACAATTTCCGGGTTCCGCGAGAAAACGCATTCATAGAGATAGTTCGAAATTCGAAAATGGTGCCTATGAAACAATATTCATGCAATATATGACGCAGTACGTATAGCCTCCGAAATGTTTGTTTCTTACTTGGAAGAGTCAAATAATAATAATAATAATAATAATAATAATAATAATAATAATAATAATAATAATAATAATAATAATATCTGGGGTTTAACGCGCCAAAACCACAATATAATTATGAGGGCTTGAGGAATTTCAACCACCTGGGGTTCTTTTACCGTGCACCTAAATTAAGTACCAAGCTGGCCCTCAAACATTTTCGCCTCCATTGAGAAGAGTTCAAGAGTTGCGTTGGCTCGTCATTGAATACACTCCCGTGCCATGCTTCTCGGAGTCTGACCGTGCTGCGACTGCGTTTCTTGTTTTTCTGGCCAATTGTAGTGCGCCGAGCTGTGAAAGAACGTGAGATGATTTCTGTGGAGATCCACATGCATTCCATTTCTCATAGCGACAGCTGCGATTGGGGGGGTCATTTCGGGAAAGCTCCTCCCACTATTAGCGTAGCCAGGCAGTGGCACAATAAACATGGGGTCCTACCGGAGTCATGGCGCACTGCGGTCGTCGCCCCGATCCTGAAGCCCCGGAAGAAAGCCATGGCACTCTCCTCGTACAGGCCAGTCTCTCTCACCTCGGCTCCCTGCAAGGTGCTGGAGAAGGTGGCCTTGGAGCGACTTGAGTGGATTGCTGGCCAACTCGAGTTCTTCCCGGAACAACTGACTGGCTTCAGGCGCCACCGGTGCACAGCTGATTCCATTTCCGACGTCGTCGCCACCCTTGAGGATGCCAAGAGCTGTGGTGACGTGGCCATGCTGCTCCTGCTGGACGTGGAGAGTGCCTTTGACAGTCTCCCACACGAGGTCGTCGAGACGTCTCTGGACCGACTTGGCGTTCACGGGTGCCTCCGCAGCTTCGTGACTGCCTTCCTGACCGGCAGGACCTTCCGGGTTCGAGTTGGCAAGGAGACCAGCAAACCCAGAGACATCACTGCAGGTGTACCACAGGGCTCCGTGCTGAGCCCCTTCCTGTTCAACCTGGCGATGGCTGGACTCCCCGCTTCTCTTCCGACAGGCACCAGGTTCGCGGCCCGCTGCTCTGTTTACGCCGACGACGTGGCACTCTGGGCCCGGGGACCGAGGCGGTCCATTCCAGCCATCAGGACGTCACTGCAGACGGCCCTGGATGCGGTGTCCGCCTACCTGAGTGGCATCGGACTCAAGGTCTCCGCAACCAAGACCGAGGCCCTGCTGATCCACCCGCTGGCCGCAGCACGACGCTACGTGAAGCAGCTGAGAGTGGGCAACCGCAACCTGCCTTGGAAGCTGACAGTGAAGTACCTGGGGCTCACCATCGACCACCGTCTCACCTGGGTCCCAGCTGCCAAGGTCGCCTGCACACAAGTACGGCGAGTCCAGGGAGCCATCAGCAAGCTGCAGCAGCGTGGACATGGCTGCTCGACCAAGCTGGCGCTTCGACTCAACCAGGCTTCAGCGTCCTCAGTCCTGCTATACGCCTTTCCACTGGTGGACCTGACGCCTGCCAGGAGACTGGACCTGGAGGGACATCACAGGAGAGCAGTGAGGGCCATCCTGGGGCTCCCCAGGTACTCCCCCGTGGCAGCGACCCTGGCCGAGGCTGGAGAGTGGCCCCTGTCTCTGCACATGCTCCAGCGTGCTCTGGGGCACGTAGACCGCCTACACCGTGCCGCCGACGGCAGAACCCTCCTGGAGCGACTTCGCAGCCAGCCGAGGTCACGGATGGGTGGTCTCTGTGCACTCTACCACCAGATGGTCCCGGACCCGCCAGTCCCGGTGGCCCCTCCACCACCCCACCACCAGCCGCCTGAGGTGCACCTGCACCTGGACGGGGTAACCAAGCGCCGAACACCTGCTGCAGCACTGCAACAGGCCGCCGTCTCCAAGCTCCAGCAGCAACTGGCAGGGCGGCTCCAGGTCTTCACCGACGGATCCGTCATGCCAGACGGTTCAGCGGCGGCCGCCTGCGTCATACCATCCCGGGCCATCAGCAGGCAGTGCCGACTGCCCTTCCCGGCGAGCTCGACGGCTGCGGAGCTGGCAGGGCTACACCTGGTGGCGGACCTGCTGGCCGAGGACGTTCCCGCTCAACCGGTCGCAGTCCTTTGTGACAGCAAGGCAGCCCTGCAGACACTGGCCAACCATCGCCATGCCGGGCTCACGGGGAGTCTCCTGGCAACCAAGTATCGGGCCCTAGCAGCAGCCGGGACGTCCGTCTCCTTCCACTGGCTGCCCTCTCACGTGGGTATAGCTGGCAACGAGGAGACGGACACGCTGGCCAAGGCAGCACATCAGCTGGGAGCCCCCATCACCCAAACCGTGGCGGTGAGAGACTACTCGCAGGCCCGTATCAAGAAGCTCCTCGCCTCAGTCCACCCAGACCAGAGGGTGGCCAATGGGCGGGGACCCAGGCGTCTTCCTGAGGCAGGCCTAACCAGGAGAGAACGAGCCAACCTGCTGCGGCTGCGAACCGTATGCGTGTGGACTGCGGCCCGACGCTACCTCAAGGGATGCAGCGCCTCCCCAGCCTGCAGCCGCTGCGGCGACCCCGAGACCCTCGAGCACCTCCTCTGTGCCTGCCCTGCCTTGGCCCAGGAACGCTCGAGGGTCACCACAGCCTACCGGAGACATGGCCTTCCTGCCACCACCCTAGAGCACCTACTGTTCCCATCTCGTCCCCATCTACCAGCACTCCGGAGCCTGGTGGAGTTCCTGGACGAGACGGGAATCGTGGCCTACCGCTGAGGATGGGGCCCTTGCCACCCCTACCTTTGCTTCTGGACTGCTGCTTCTGTTGATGACGACCGCTCCACTGCTCAATTAATCTTTCCTCTTCTTTCCACTTTTCTCCCTTTTTCCCTTCCCCGCAGGCACTGCGCCGTGCTCCCGACCGGGTTGCAGAAATTAGGTGCCTTTTCTCATCTTCTAACCACTACCACCACCACAATAAACACGTGCGCCTGACATTTTTCGTCATGGCATACATAGCACAAAATAACCGTTTCAAAAAGCAAGCCCCCCCCTCCCTTCCAGTGGGAAATTTCTGCCTGCGCCCCTGCTCACAATTAACCCTTTATTTTGCCGGTAATTTTGACTTTCCGCATGAGGGGAGGGGGCTGTGCTTGCTCGAGATTTTACAGTAATCCCTGGCCCTATTAAAATGAAGGAGGGAAAACATGGATGTAAAATTGTTCGCGAAATGTGGCGGCTGTGTTTTCGATGGAGGCGAAAAGGCATGAGGCCTGTGCACTTATAATTAGGTGCAAGTTAAAGATCCCCAGAAGTGGAAACTTCCGGATATTACCACTACGGCGTCTCTCATAATCATATCCTGGTCTCAGGATGTTAAAGACCAAACATTGTTATTATATTGGACAATACTATACGCGGCTTCAACTTATCATGCCTTGATGAACTGTAAGCAGCACTCCGAAAGAAATAATCCATTTTTAAGCCATACCTGCATTGTCACTGTTTAATGTTTGGAGCTAACTTCTATGCAAGTTTCAGGCGGTAATGGCCGCCGTAGACCCCTCATGGTACATTCCAAGAACTGTTTACTTCCCGGGGCTGCCCCCTGGAAAGCCGGAAACGAAAGGCAAGCCGTGAGAAGCACGTTATCGCGTCATTTTCATTTTGGGTTTGCTTGCGGAGCTTGTTTCCTTTAATACTTGAGCAACCGGGAGAAGAGGGGGGGGGAATGAAACGTAGCTTTTACGATAGGCAAGACGCGCGCCCATGCGTACTGCAGAGACCTTGGGAGACTCGCTCTCTGAATTTCGTGCCGACCAGTTGTGCCCCCGCGATCTCCGACGACAGCGCAGCTCTGGCCGACTGGCTCGCCCTACGCCATCTCCATCTCCTGACGCCGACAAGAGCTATCGCTGAGTGGGGCAGCGTCCTTGGACTCCTGCGACCGTGCCCATCTTTCCTATCTTCTTTGCTTACTTCTGGGTGTCGCTGTCCCTGCGCCACTCTCTCTCCTTCCCCCTATCCATATCTCTTTTACTTCTCCATATACCTTTTATTCCCTCCGTACCTCATCCCTCGTGATCTGCTGTTGAAGTGTCGCACTCTGATGCAGACAGTTACGGGGCTCACTTTTATCTTCTTTTCTCTCTTGAGAATCACATAAGAGATTTTGCTTCTATTGAGATATTTGAAACGCAACCAGTTGATTGCAATCGAATGATTCGTATTGTCCAATGATTATAGGCGCATGAACGCCGTTGGTGATGCAAGGGTTGAGCCTATACAACGCCTACCATTTTGAGGATTTGGCGAGAAATCTCAAGTATAAAATGCGCATGCAAACTGTCCTACGATGGCTAATGCCGACGCGGATCATATCATATGGGGTTTTGTTTTGTTGCACGTGTAAGGAATCGAATTAGAATGATACGCAACGCGGCATCCCTTAAATAATAAAAAGAAAACAAATGAAACACCGCCAAGCCCTGTCTACAGATGGTTAACTAGAGAAGCTGAAACCTGCGGCCTTATAGTGTTTATGACCTGGTAAGTCCCGATGATTCTGTAAAATCTTCTCAATTATTGGTAACGTCTATCGAGAAATCATAACTGGTTTTTGTCGCCCTTTTGGTGGACCATTGAGAAATAGTAGGAATGACATAATTTCTGTGGCATTATATGAGTATTCGCTGCATGACATAGGAAGGGGGAATTTTGGTTTCACCTAGCTGTACATACAACCTCGCTGAAAAGAGGCCCTTAACAATAGCTAGATCAACTGCGCACTACTACGCGGGAACATTGCCATTCTCTCAGCTGTGAGGCGAAGCTATTCCGCGTAGGAGCGCTGAAGTACTGCTGTTATTCACAATTACGATGTCAATCATTTCAAAAAACCTATCCTACCCGTGAGAACACTTGTACAGTCGTGTTGCTCTGTTTTATTATTATTGTTTTTTGCAGCTTTTCTAACCAGATGTCAGTGCTCGCAGAATGGAAGGGTATCGTTCGTATAGCAGCTCATTATGTCTGCGTGAATGGAGCACATAGTCGTCTTATTGTTCTCTTTCGCACATGCGTACCCTTTCAAGGAGGAAGCTGGCTGCTCGCAGGCTCTGACGCGGAAGACAAGGATGTAGCAGCAGCTGCATTCACCGTAGTCCATCCATCGACTCGCCACGAGATGTGGATTGAAGACATCCGTATAACTTACACGCGAACATGTGTCAGCTGCGAACACATAGCGCGGCTGTCGTTTTATCGCTGTCGTTTTCTATGCATTTCACCAGACCTTGGGAGGAAGGTAGTGCCGGGACAGACGTACGGATAATGATGGGTCGATGTGTTGCATGAGACTCTGTGACTAAGCGCGTCCGGGCACTCCATCTCCTTCCCCTCTTATAACGGCAAGAAATCTTTTTCGCTTGAACTAACAGCCGTGCCAAGTGTCTCTAGTTAGTACCATTTTCGATCGACGTGAATATGCTTGAGGCCCGTGTGCTCAAATTTAGGCGCACGTTAAGGGACGCCAGGTGGTCGAAATTTCCTCAGCTGGTCCGCTACAGCATCTCCCATAATCATATGATGGTTTTAGGACGTTTAACCCTTATCAATTAATCTATATGGGTGCTTTCGTGATCACCTCCTTAACCTTGGGTAGACCTCTGGTAGTATGGCAGAGGAGAGTTGCACAGTTATGACTGTATAGTGATGATGCCAGTAATGTGAAAATCCCATCGCGTATGTCGCCAAACCTTTTCCTCCAGACAGGTGTGCCACATACGGCCATGGTATGCACCACATTTGTTTAACTGTTTATATTACCCAGAAATGGCGTGAACAGACACTGGTAACTTAAATGTAAGAGTGTTAAGAAAAACCAAAGTCGGGTGCGTTGAACATGTGTGTACCAAAAATAAATGTTATGGTGGTCCCACTAGGAATTAAACCGAACCATTTTGCGTAGCAATCAAGTATACTTTACCGCAGAGTTACCCAAGGTCTCGAAACGTCTTTATAAGAAACACCCTATATATGCAGGCGTAATGTTGGTGAAACGTCAATTGTGGTTTCAGTCCTGCCCATCTGATTTTACAAATATTACATACATACTCCAATTATACCGGTGGATCAACGTCTGTTGTAATCGCGAGAAACGCGTCTGTGATGTTACCTGCCCTCTTGCTGTTTTTTGCGTAGAGTTGACGCTGTTATCTTGCTAAATGTGCGGTGACCAAACTGAGGTTCAGTTGTGTTCCTGCCATCAGATGCAATAAACGGCTTTCTGACATTGGCACTTGTTTTTTGTTATTTCTCTATGCACCGTCGTCTTCGTTCTAACATTGGCGGCGCAGATGGGATAAAGCGGCACAGAAGCTAAGGCCACCACTTTCGGGAAGCTGCCGGAGTTCTGTACGGGCTCGGGTAACATCAAGGTCTACTTGGAAAGTTTTGAGCTCTTTGCGAAAGCAAATGGAATGGACGCCCTAAAGGAGCTTGAAGTCTTCCTGACCATCATTGGAAAGAAGGCCTACGTGGCGCTACGTACTTACTGCTACCGAAAACAGATGCGCTACAACACCACTACGCCCTGAAGGGGTCTGTGGTCACCGAGAAATACCGCTTCTACCGACGAAACCAGGAATCAAATGAAACCAGAAATACCGCTTCTACCGACGAAACCAGGAGTCAAATGAAACCATTGCGCAGTTTCTCGTGGAATTGAAGACATGCTCCTTTGAAACTTTCTTGAAAGAAAGCGCTACGGTATTGCCTCATTGCTGGAATATGGACGGAGCAACATCATCTGGTGCCACCTACTCGCGTTGCCCGACAAAGAGGTCTCCTGGGACAGGGTGTGCAAGGTATCCACCGCCATGGAAACTACACAGAGGACAACCAGAACATGCTGTTCAGCAACGCTGGAGTTAGGAACGCTGAACGGCCCTGGCAAGGAAGTCAAGTGAAGTCTACTGCAACAAGCAAGGTACACGAAGAAAAAAAAACCTATACTCGAGAAACTGAAGTAATCTGACATAGGTGCCGTCAACGGTACACTTCTAGAAGGTGTCCATTTTCAAAAAGTGCATATTTAAGGGCTCTAAGCTTCGCCATGCCGCAAAAAAAAAGTGCAAAACGAGAATTGTTCTTGCTGTATAAGTACCGGTGACAGCGCAGAATTTGCTTACTATATGCCAAACGAACAGAGCAGGCAGTTCTGTAGGCCCGTGTGCTCAGATTTGGGTGCACGTTAAAGAACCCCAAGTGGTCGAAATTTCCGGAGCCCTCCACTACGTCTTCTCTCATAATCATAACGTGGTTTTAGAGCGTTAAACCCCACGTATCAAACAAATCAGAGCAGGCAGTTCGCCTCCCATAAAAAGTAATCATAAATGGTCACGGAGTACCGATAGAACTGGACACAGAGGCTGCCGTAACAATTACGTATGAAAAAGACTTTGCAAAAAAATTCCCTGGCCTATCGTACTACAGTGACGAAATAAAACCGAAAATTTACAGTGGCGCCCCAATCAGTCTAAAGGGTGATGCGCATGTCGACGTTAGGTGTGATAAGTCACAGCGTACCACTTGTCATTACCAAGTACGAAGGAGGTATGCGCGTGCCGGCGATTCTCGGTCATGACTGGCTCACAAAGATAAAGGTAGACTTGTCTGATGCTCTGCAGAAACTGCACGAGGTTGAGTTTAGGGTTCAATAAGTCGCTCCCTTAAAATCACAAGAAGCTGTAGAATAATTAAAACAGCAGTATGCTGACGCCCCGCCGTGGGGGTCAAGTGGCTAAGGAACTTGGCTGCTGACCCGCAGGTCGCGGGATCGAATCCCGGCAGTGGCGGCTACATTTTCGATGGCGGCGAAAATGCTGTAGGTGCGTGTGCTCAGGTTTGGGTGCACGTTAAAGAACCCCAGGTGGTCGAAATTTCTGGAGCCCTCTACAACAGCGTCTCACATAACCATATGATGGTTTTGTGACGTTGAACCTCACATATCAATCAAAGCGGTATGCTGACGTTTTCCAAGCAGGGTAAGGTGCTATATAGACAGGGGCAGCATTCGCATGAAAGATAGTACCACTTCAGTTTTCTGTAAAGCCAGGCCTGTAACGTATGCTTTGCCAGAAGTCGAGAAAGGGCTGATGGAATTAGACAAGGCTAAGGTAATTTATGCCGCACCCGGGCAACGCCGCTAGGTATTGTGCCGAAGAAAAATGACCAAGAGATAATGGGTACTACAATCAGTGTACACACGTCCATCGATGTAGATCCCTATCCCTACCTGTTCCGGAGGACATTTTTGCGTCCCTGGTGGGAGGAACCATGTACACTGCGTTATACTTGGCCAAAGCTTATTTATAGCTGAAGTGAGCATGCCGAAGAACTTTTAACGTTTAACACGCACGTGGGTCTCTTTCAATTTTGGCGGTAGCCGTTCGGCGTTGCGGGGGCACTTGCAATGTTTGAGGTGGTCAGGAATCACATTATGAAGGCATGCCTGGCACAACCTGTTACTTAAGCGGCGTGCTGATTGCTGAAAAAAAATCTAAGAGTGCTACAGTTGAACGAAGTACTAAATGCTCTGTGCAAACACGGAATGCAAGTAAATGTTGCGTTTTATTCCAAGAAAAAGTACAGTACCCGTGGACAAAATAGACTAGCATGGTCTGCACCCCACAGCGGAGATAGCGAAAGTGATCCTCGAAGCACCGAAACCTAGCCATGTTACCCAGATGAAGGCATTTTTGGGCTTAGTAAATTTCTATGCAATATTTTTGCCCAACTTCGCCGGACAGCAGAACCGCTTCAGTATGCTTCTATTCAACGGAAGCATGTTGGACTGGTCGCGTGATTGTGACGAATGTTTCACGCGGTGTAAGCATGCAGTTACCAACTGTATAAATAGGGTTGGTGCTATATGACGTAAAAGAAAAAGAAATCCAGCTGACGGGTGACGCTTCTGCTTACGGGCTGGGCACGGTCATATTGCGCATGGCGTTGAACGTCGCATCCACTTTCAGATCAATGTCGCAAGCAGTAAGAAACGGTGCCCACATCGAGAAAGAAGCACTCGCTATCATTATCGGCATAAAGAAATTTCATAAGTATCTTCACGGCTGCAGCCTCGCTGTTGTCACTGATCACTAGCCACTCACGGCAATATTTGAAGCTAAACATCACAGCAGTGTTGTGGCAGCAGAGCGAGTCTACCACTGTGCCATTTTTCTGTCAAACCACCGCTTCAACATTGTACACAAATTAGGGGCAAATATTATCAATGCTGGCGGCTTGTCGCGTCTGCCATTGTCGGAAAAATACTGACTGTGTAGACAAGATTTTTTTTTACTTTTCCCCTGTCAGAGAATTGCCCACGATTACAAAGGACGTCGCACATGAAATGTCTGAAGACTCTCTTGAGTACTGCGTGTGAAATGACATGGCCTGACTGACCGTGGTCTGTAGATGGGCAGTATCAAGGTTTCTTTGAGGGACGGTTTGAACTTGCGGTAGAAGGGGGCCTGCCTAATTTGGGAGTACCGAGTAATTATACCCCGCGTTCGTAAGAAGGAAGCACAGTCGTCTCTACATGAACAACACATAGGCATATGTAAAATGAAGGCTTTGGTGATATCAATGGTATGGTGGCCCGGCATCGATACAGCTGCCTCGAATAAACCGTAAAATGATGTCACATCTGTCAGAGTGTGTGGCCAGCAGGCCAGCCAGTGCCACTGACCCCGTGGAGGTGGTGTACTAACAGCTAAGAGCAAGTGCACCTTGACTTTGCAGAGAAAGCGAACAAGATGTTTCTGGTCACAGTGAGAATCACACTCAAAGTGGGTATAGATGTAAAAATAATGACTTCAACTACTGTGCAACAGACTTTTGACACCGTAAGGTCACTGTTTGCAAGCTACGGGTTGCCTCATCAGATGGTTAAGGACAATGGGCCACAGTTTCGGGCAAAGGCGCTTGAGGTTTTCTTGCAGGCGAATGGCGTCAAGTACACTTTTGACTCCGCCTTATCATACTCAATCGGACGGTGGAGCAGAACGAACAGTGCAAACTGTTAGTCATTGCTCAAGCAGCTGCTAGAGTATGAACGGAGCCAAAGTGCCAGATTATTGCGATGTAAAGTTGGAACTACGCCACACGCATTCATTGGTAACACACCAGTGAAGTAGTTGTTAAATAGAATGTTTCACAATAGCATATCTCTGCTCAAACCAGACATGGAAGCTATATGATCAATACCAAGTTCGAGAAGGAAGTGCGCAGTGCAAATTGGTGTAGGGCCAAGCATATTTTCTGTTGGCGATCGTGTGCTCGTGCACACTGTTCGTAGTGAACATGAAGTGGTGGCCCACAAAGGTTGTGAGCGTGCAATGTCCGGTAACGTATCTGGTTTACGTTGACAAACAAACGTGGTTTGTGCATGCCGATTTCCTTCGTTGTATACTTCTTTCAAATATGACAAACGTGTGGAAGGCTGCGGTGATGAAATGTCGTTGCCGCATGCCAGTCATGTTTTTGAAGGTGCTAATTGTTCCGTACAACCAACAGTGTCGGCACCGAAACTGCTGGCCGCCTTTTCTGTATTTAGACGTTGCACTCGGGTGACGCGTCCCCGAGATTGACTGATGTACAATCGAGTGCATAATTTTATAGACCACGGGAGCGCGTGCAGAGGTGCGTCGCTGCGCCTTCTGGCGGCTGCACGGCTCTGTCCGGGAGCGCGCACTGCGCACGCTCGCCTCATATCACCCGGCAGCCTGCCCTTTCGCTCGTTTCAACGGCGCGCATGTCGAAACGATGCGGACGGTGCAAGCTGCCACTTCTGCAGTCGCTGTGAAGACAATGAAAAAAGCCGAGCGCAAATGTGACGACAGCACATCATTTGCTGGTTTTGGCGTGCTGCACATAGTGCACGTTACTCTTAGGTGATCCGCGGCGTGATCACATTTTGAATGTCGTGTTAGGTAATCAATAAGCTCAGCCAGCAGTGTTGCCTTTCGCGCTCTCATTCGCCGAACTAACGCACGTAGTAATACTCGGTTCAAATATCATGTGTCTATGAACATGCATGAAACCACCAAACGTCCAACAGCTGCAGAAAAGAGCCGAGGAAGAAAGGTGAAAACAAACTCGGCTTATTAAAGATAAATCCTTTATTAAGGCCGCTGCGGTGGTGCAGTGGTTTCGATGCTCGGCTGCTGACCAGAAAGACGCATCTTCAAGTCTAGTCGCGCATGCCGTATTTCGATAGAGGAGAGATACTTGAAACTAGTATACTGAGTGGACGTTAAAGAACCCCTAATGAGCAAACATTCCCAAGACGTTACTTTGGTGGAGCTCTATGTCATATCTATATAATAAAATTTATTTCTCTCTCTATATCGTGGTTCTATCACGTGGAGAGCCCGCACTTATTATTGGTAGGAGTCAAGCCTCGACCCAAGAGTTTCTAGGATTCGAATTGCAGATATTCATGTGTCGTCTTCTACTACTCGAACCATAAACCCCGATTGAAGTCAACCCATTAATTGGATGCATTATAGTAGATTATGACAAGTAAGCGTTAATTAATGCGGATTGAGACGTGCAAGAGATGTCATAGGCTTTCACTTTCGAGTCTTTTCATATTTGGGAGTATCTGGGAATGTTTTTTTTCCGGAAACCAGAGAAAATCACGAAGGTTGAAAGGGGCGTCACCACTTTCAGTATTTCAATAGAACTCTACCCATGACATATGCACGGAACATTCTCGAACGCGAAGTAGTCGGGAATTGAAACTGCCTCCATTAACATCCGTCGCTCGAGCATCAGTGTGTATTCTGGTATTCTGGTCACGTTGTTTTGTAAAATACTGCAGTGAATTACAGGCGAGCACATTTCAGTTCGAAGTGCTCAAATGTTAGAGGCCCCACAAGGAAACAAAAGTTAATTCCTTAACTAACGTGGTTGCTTGGGCGAGTTGGTACGACATGATTCACATAAAAAACAGCGCCAAAAACGAGAGACAAGAAAAAGAGGGAGACAGACAGCGGCACTGAACTTACAACAAGATTTATTTGCCAGAACCGCACAATATATACTTGGGCAGCTTCTAACAAAAAAAGAAAATACAAAACAAACAATACAGAATCCACCTAACAACCACATAGTCATCTTCACAACGCACCATGAGCAGCACGTGTGCTAACGTGCCGAAGGCATCGGGACCAGTTGATACGTGAAATTTATGAGGCTTCAGAAATAGAAAGGCTGGGCAGTGCATGTGTCAGCAGGCCTTCGATTGCGCTATCATTAAAAGAAATAGATTTCCTTCGGCACGTTAGCACACGTGCTGCTCATGGTGCGTTGTGAAGATGACTATGTGGTTGTTAGGTGGATTCTGTATTGTTCGTTTTGTATTTTCTTTTTTTGTTAGAAGCTGCCCAAGTATATATTGTGCGGTTCTGGCAAATAAATCTTGTTGTAAGTTCAGTGCCGCTGTCTGTCTCCCTCTTTTTCTTGTCTCTCGTTTTTGGCGCTGTTTTTTATGTGAGTAATTCCTTAAGCTGTTAGACCAAATACCTCGCATGGCGGCACACCGCTCCTTTTGTACACATTACTCACTGCGTGGAAATGCGATTCTTTATTATAACTCTCTCAGAAAAATTGGGCACTCGGAAGGTTCACGCGTGCTTGTGACGCAGACGCAGTGGCATTTTGTCATTTTTGTCAATTCTTTGCCTTGTTTCGTGGTCTTTCGGGCTCGGTGACGATAAGAAATTATCTCGTACAGCAAATGTTGAATGGCAGCATATCGCGGCATAGCACAGCTATTAGACATCTATTGGACAGTGCCATTCTCGAAAGAGTATAAGATCGGGGGTTTCAAGGCCCCCACATTCGTCTTCAAAAATGTCGCCACGAGTACCAGCTGATGGAAGGAGACGCATCGTAGAGTTAAGCATCCAAGGGTTTTCTCAGCGGGTCATCTGCCGGCTCCTTCAAAGGTCAAGAAATGCGGTGAGTCGGGCCATCCAAGCGTACCGACAAACAGGGGGGATCAGTGACAGAGACCGTGCTGGAAGGTCAAGATGCACAGATGACGTAGTGGACAGGCTAATTATTGCCGCCGTAGTAGCTGATCCCCGTATAACAGCGAAAGGCATAAAAGATGCATTGCATCTCAACGCGTCCGTCTCGACTATCCGTAGGATGTTGGCAGAAGCAGGGCTTGCCAACTGCGTCGCGGCCGAGAAGCCCCACATCACGGACAGGCAAAGATCCATGCGACTGCAGTTTGCGCGTTCTGTGCAGACATGGGAATCAGAAGAGTGGGGAGAAGTCGGGTTCAGCGACGAATCAACGTTTTCAAGTCGCTGGGATCGGGAACGGCGAGCATGGCGTCCAATGAACTCGACAACACCACGTTCTTCAAGTGGTTCACCAGCTCGCTTCGCAAGGGCGCCTCGCTCGCGGTGTCCGCCAATGTCAAAACGCTCCGAGACGGCGATGATCTACGCCCGGTGCAGTATACAATCTAACGTCTTCAGACACGTGGTATACTTCGTCTTACAGCTCGTTTTGTCTTATAAGGCCACTCCATTTTATAATTCAACGCCTGGCCAGGACACCTCTCTTGCGAATACAAGAACATGTGGGTGCCCTTCGCCACTCAATGCCGAACCCAGCACCTATACATCATTGAAGGCGGACGCTATCGCCACTCGAAAATCACTGTGGTATTGCAGCACGCTTGACATCTTCCACATTCATCAGCGCATGTCACATTGCTGCACCATGTTTTTTCTATTGAATTAGTGGTTTGTGGTACTGTTATTCTGCTCTTTATTGCCACAGTGAAAAATATAGCGTGCCTATGTGTGCCCGCCGTAACGTCCTTTCACACTTGCTGATGCTTCGAAGGTGTCCTTCATGGGGAGAAGGAGAAGACGGGTAGGTCCAAAGCGTTTGAGGAGGCGTGAGCTTTAGTTGGCTTCGTTATAGCATGCACGTTCGTATCTCAGACACCACTTTTTATTAGTGCAGCCGGCCTGAAAAAGGCGAGGCAACAGAGCTCAACCAGATGAAAGCAATAATGTGGCAGAAACAGACACGGTACCATGGGCGACGGGGATGATTTTGAAGAACTACAAGAAGCAGTTTAGGAACAGATACGTGCGCTATTACGCGGATAGGAGAAGATATTCGTTCTGTCATAAAAAAACAAAAAAAAAAAACAGTTGAGCCTTGAAGGAAAAGAGGGCCGCCTTTTCGCTCGCCTCATGTTCCCTCTATTGTTCTTTAAGATTAAAAGGATGAAAAACTCACCCCCCCCTCCACCACACACACACACACACACACACACACACACACACACACACACACACACACACACACACACACACACACACACACACACACACACACACACACACACACACACGCACGCACGCACGCACGCACACGCACGCACGCACACGCACGCACGCACACGCACGCACGCACACGCACACGCACACGCACACGCACACGCACACACACACACACACACACACACACACACACACACACACACACACACACACACACACACACACACACACACACACACACACGGCTCCTTCCGAAACTCCTATAAATGTGTGGAATTAGTGGTAAACCTTTTCACAAGGTGACGCTGCTAGATGTGTATGCAGCTTTGAAAGTCTCACTGAGGGCGACATGTGTATAAATATAGCCAGCTCTTGAAAAGCGCGTCTGTCGCGGCTGGATCTGCAGCGAAGAAGACGCATGCGATCTTCTTTTCTTTTTCAGGGTGAGAGCTGCTCTTGCTCACAACCCATTACATGAAGGTGACATCATCCCCCTTCCAAAAAAAACAAAACATAAATAAAATAGAGGAAAAGAAAATACATAGCATTGCCTCGATGCTATAACTTAGGCACGGGAAGAAAAAAAGAAGAAAATAGGAATCCCAAATAAACGGAAAGTAGAAAGTAAAGCTCGTGACAATAAAAAAAGTCAATGAACGAGCAAGAAAGTTCACGAAATGAATGAAGAACACAAAGACCGGTGAATGATAAAAAAAAAAGAAGTTATGAACGCGCAATGAACGGTTTCATGCGCACAACATGAACGACGTCCGGGCTCGGTCGTGTGCTGGTCCGTGCCTGCGATGTTGTTGAGCCCGGGACCACTTCGTAGTTAACGTCCCTGACGTGGCGTAGCACTTTGTATGGGCCGAAATACTAGCTAAGTTGCTTTTCACTGAAGCCTCCGCGGCGAACGGGCGTCCACACCCAAACTTGGTCGCCGGGGTCGTAGACCACGTCCCTGTGGCGGGTATTACAGCGTCGTGCGTCTGCCTGCTGGTGGTGGCCGATGTGCAGTCGTGAAAGCTGTCGAGTTTCTTCAGCATGCTCTGCGAATCCTCGGTGTCAGTGGTTAACTAACTCATCGTTGTCTTGATATGGTAGCATGAAGTCGAGCATGGTCTTCACTTAGCGGCCGTAAAAAGCCGAAATAGCGTGAATCACGTGGTCTCTTGCACGGCGGTGTTATACGTGAAGGTCACGTAAGGCAAAATCCAGTCCCATGACTTGTGCTATACGTCGATGTACATTGTGATCATGTCTGGGAGCGTCTTATTCAGCCGCTCGGTAAGCCCGTTCGTTTGCAGATGGTACGCGGTGGTCTTTTGATGCCTGGTGTTGCTTAGTTCAAAAACTTCTTCCATAAGCTGTGCCGTGAATGCTGTGTCTCTGTCTGTTATGACGCAAGAAGGTGCACCATGATGCAACACGATGTGGCGCATGAGAAATTGCGCTACCTCAGAGGCCGTGTGTCGTGGGATCACCTGTGTCTCCGCGCAGCTGGATCAAATAATCGGTCGCTACGATCACCCTTTTTTTGCCGTCAGAATACAGGGGAAATGGGCCGAGAATGTCCATGCCAACTTGTTCGAACGGCGTAAAGTGTGCTTCAAATGGCTGAACTAAGTCAGCCGGCTTAACAGATGTTTGCTTTCGGCACTGGCGTTTCCGACAGCCTTTGGCGTACTGTTTGACGTAAGTCGAAAGTCTAGGCCAATAGTACTTCTCGCTCACTCTGGCAAGTGTACGTGAGTCGCCTACGTGGCCAGACGTGGGTTCATCATGGCAAGCAAAAAGGGCATCGTCTCGTATGTCCCGAGGAGCCACCGGAAGGTAGGCACGGTCGTTCGAACGGGCGTTATTCTTGTATAGCACGCCGTCTCGCAGGCAAAACGACGTCAACGAGCGGGAGAAATGACGTGGTATGGTTGTGTTGTGGCCTTCCAAGTGATCAATGATTGGTCGAATTTCTTCGTCGTCACGCTGTCTCTGCTCAGGTCCGACAAGCTAATAGCTCCCAGGAACCCTTCATCGTGCTCTGCTCTCTGACAGACGAGACGACAGGGTGTGCGCGACAGTGTGTCAGCGTCTTCATGCTTACGGCCGGACTTATAAACGGTGGTGACGTCAAGTTCCTGCAGGCGCAAGATCCACCGTGCTAGTCGTTCCGAAAGGTCTCACATGTTTGCTGACCAACAGAGGGCATGGTGGTCTGTCACTATCTTGAAGGGACGACCATAAAGGTACGGGCGAAACTTGGTTATTGCCCACACTACTGCGAGGCACTCTTTCTCCGTAGTGGAATAATTCGCCTCGGCACAGGATAGGGAGCGGCTGGTGTAAGCTACGACTATTTAGATGCCATCTTGACGCTAAACGAGCACTGCACCGAGACCAACGTTGCTGGCGTCAGTATGCACCTCCATGTCAGCATCATCGTCGCAATGAGCGAGAACGGGCGCTGATTGCATGCGCTGTCACAGTTCAGCAAACGCTGCTTGTTCCTCGTTTTCCCACACAAACAGTGTGTCGTCCCTCGTGAGCCGAGTCAGGGGTTCCGCTATCCGAGAAAAGCCGTCAATGAACATGCGATAGTAGGCACACAAGCCAAGAAAGCGCCGGAGGGCCTTTTTGTCGACAGGAGCTGGAAATTCGGACACAGCAGTAAGTTTGTCTGGATCGGGACGGACTCCTTTGGTGCTAACTACACGTCCAAGAAAATTGAGTTCCTCATAACAGAAGTGGCACTTCTGTGACTTCAGTGTGAGGTTCACTGATCGAATAGTCTCCAGCCCACTGCGCAAGCGGTGAAGGTGCTGCTTGAACGTGGCAGAAAAGACCACCACATGGTCAAGGTAGACAAGACGAGTCTGCCACTTCAGCCCTGTGAGGACAGTGTCCATCATTCGCTGGAAGGTTGCTGGCGCTGAACACAAGCCAAAAGGAAGCACCCGAAATTGATAGAGACCGTTTGGAGTCACGAAGGCTGTTTCCTGGTGGTCTGAATCATCTACCACAATTTGCCAAGACCCACTTTTGAGATCAAAAAAAGAGAAATATTGGGCATGGCGAAGTCTATCCAATGAGTCGTCGATACGCGGCAGTGGGTACACGTTCCTTTGCTGCCGGCAGTCGACGCAAAAGCGTAGTTCTCTCTTTTTGACCAGGACAACCGGAGATGACGATGGGCTGTTGATGGCTCGATGACACCATCTTCAAGCATCTCTCGGACTTGCGTACGAATCGCTTGGCATTCTTTTATCGACACGCCGTAAGGATAAGGTACGGGCGTGCGTCGTCGTACGTGATTATTCTGTTCTGTGTTATTCTGTGCGCCTTAGAAGATTTTGCGAAGCAGGACCGGAATTCAGACAAGAGCGTACGCAGTGCAGTCTCATTACTAGTGGACAGCGCAGGATTAATGTCGACATTACCAAATACCGTGTCTGTGGCGTTAGTGGCCTCCGACACGGAACAGTTGACAATTTATTCTATTTATATGGCAAAAGCAATCGAAGTGCCACGGAAGAGGTGTCGGTGCTCATTGCTAAAGTTGGTAACAAGCAACTGCGATCGGCCACCACGAAGTTGTATGACACTTCTGGCTACACATGTCTTGTTTCAGTAGGGGCTCTAATTTCGTTTCGGCCACTGCTATGGAATCGCCCAGATTGCAGCATGTGACGTTGACCATGACGCTTGCTCGAGGAGGAAGCGAGACGCTGTCTGTAAAAACTCGAAGTACGTCGAGACACTGTTCGTCACCCTGTACATCAATTGCTTGGCCGGCTGAAAACATGACACGACACTCTTGCAGGTCAATAATAGCGCCATACTACTGACGAAAGTCAACTGCAAGCATAACGTCACGGGAGCACTCGTGTAGAACAAGGCAGCTGTGGACGAATGTATATCCTTGCATCTGAACTCTAGTAGTGCAGGCGCCCAGCGGAGTAATAACATGGCCACCAGCGCGCGAATCTGCGAGTTGTGCTATGGCGTGATTATTTTTATAGCTGCGAGGCCATTTTCCCACTCAATATTGAGTAGTAGGCGCCGGTGTCCACTAACGCGTCAACCGCGTAACCATCAATCGTCACTGGTAAATTAAGAGAAAGGCGGTCGTATTCTGCAGTATCGTTACGTCTCAGAGTCTGTCGGAGGTCTTTGGCACTTCGACGTTCAGTGGCCCCGCCCCCAGAAGTCACTGCAGCTAGTTTTCACGGCAGGGACTTGGAGACCGTGCGGTAGAATACCGCTGGGGCAGCGATGAAAATCGCCTTGGCGACAGTGAAAGTGACTGGCGCCCAGCGGACGGTGGTGCAGGGCGCTGGGTGAGGTAGCTTTCGATGTCGCGGGGTCGCTGCACACCCCGGAGTGGTGTCGAGTACGCAGAGAAGCCGCGAAGCCCCAAGGCAGTGGTATGGGCACTGTCGGTACAAGTGATCTGCTTCACCGCAGTGAAAGCACAGAGGCCAGCTGTCGGGTGAACGCCAAATATCTGATTTCCGAGGGAACTTGCGCTTATCATCCATGTAACTAACTGGCTGCTCCAAATAATGGCTCACTGGGGCGGCACGGACAAATGTTGGCGACGCATATAGTACTCTGTTGGCTGCGCCGACTGGAGCGACACGGTGGGAAGAGCGCGAACGAACAATGGCGGAGAGGCTGCAGGCCGCTTTAAGGCTTCCGCATGAGTGCTCGTCTCACGGTAGTATTCAGTGGGGGCTGGCGCGGAGCTTTCAGGAGGCGAGGGGCCCCGTAGTGCCTGGTGCAGCTCCTCTCTGATAACCGCTGCAATTGAGCCAGACGTGGGATCGGGTGTCACGCCGGGCTTCTGCAGCTCTTCGCGCACCACGGAACGAATTAGTTCTCGTAGGCTGTCGTTGGTTCCAGCTGTGGCGAGAATGCCCGCAGCGCACATGCCATTCCTTTGTCTGGCATACATGATGGAACGTTGCTGTAGCATCTTTTCTGTGGTCACAGCATCTGTCAAGAACTCCGCAACAGTCTTAGGAGGGCTCCGCACGAGGCCAGCAAAGAGCTTCTCTTTAACACCACGCGTCAGATGGTGCAACTTCTTATCCTCCGCCATTCGTGGGTCAGCTCGTCAGAAGAGGCGTGTCATGTCTTCCTCGTAAGTGGTAACCGTTTTATTTCACAACTGGACCCAAGCCTGAATCGCTCGTTCCGCTCGTTCTTGACGATCAGTACTTGTGTAGGTCTCCAGAAGCCTATGATGGAATTCGTGCTACGACATCAGGTGCTCCTTGCGATTCTGGTACCACGTACGTGCCCCGTCCTCCAGATAGAAGTAGACACGTCCCAGTTTGGCCACGTCGTCCCATTGGTTTAAGGCGATTACGCGCTCGAAATCAGCCAATTAGTCTTCGACGTCTTCGTGCTCCGTGCCCCGGAACGTCGTCGAGACCCGGGGCACGGAGCACGTATATTGTTTCCGGATCGCGGTTTTCGTGTTGGTTGAAGCTTTTTGAACCCAAGCATTCGTCATAACTGTTGAAGTGGTGGGATCTGTGTCGTTGACTTCCGGAGGCAACCACCAGAGTCGGTGGCTGGTCCGATGCACTGGGGTGTTAACTGGGACCAGACTCACAGGGCGACTCCCTGGAGGGGTCTGCAACATCCGTGAGGGCTACCCAGCACCTCTACTAGTTTGTCACGAGACTTCAGAAGTGCAAGGCGCTTTTAATTAGCCATGATGTAGCCAGCTCCTAAAGAGTGTTTCCATCGTGGCTGGATCTCGAGTGAAAAAGACGCATGTGATCTTCTTTTCTGTTTCACGGTGAAAGCCGCTCTTGCTCTCAACCCATTACATGCAGGTGCCAATACCGATGAGAACAAGTCCGGCGCCATTATAAATCGTTGTAGGCCGAAACAGCTGCATATTTACTGTAATCACGGATGATAAATAGCAACAATAATACATGGGTACAAATAAACTTCACAGACGGTGTACCTTCATACTGTAGCAAAGATCTGACAGCCAAAAAATTCACCCTGATCTTCATCCACAATATAACAGTTGCAGGAAGAGTTAATAAACACCTAACTACCGTGGTGTTTTGACTCTTGTCATTTCTTGTTATATACGATGAACAGCTGAATTTATTTTATATAGCAGTAGACCATTACCATAGGCAACATATCACAGGTAATACAGTGATCACAATGTGGGAAAAGTAAATAGTTAGATACTGAACGCTGTCTTCTACTATCGAAGCAACAACTAGGACTGCTGCGGGAAGCATTATTACCATCGTGACTTGCAGCTGGACGCCCTTCGGGTCTCCAGAGTGCACGTTGACCCTCTCTGAACCCTGTGGTGCGCGTGTCTCCCGTCGTCATGTTCGGCCCGTTCATGGAGGACAACGATGAGCCTTTAGACGGCGTGATCATAGGCGCCCTCGGCTTTACCGTGGGGACCCTGGTTGCCGCCTTCATGGACTCCATACGTGGACCGCTGGACGGAGTGAGCAGTACGAGGCCCAAGTACGAGAAGGGCACCGCCTCCAAGTACGACGAGGCACTCGAGTGTCTTGTTTCCAGGACCTCCAAAGACGGGCCTTTCGTCGTCGTCAAAGAAGAGGCATCGCAGGTATACGTGAGCATTTGTTTTGATGTATTTAGTACCTCAATAGGATGAATTGATGACAAATTTATTGTTTCGCCGGAGGAGTAAGAGGATGGAGGTTGCTCAGGTGGGTTTAAAACCTAGCGTTCCTTTCTCTTTTGTTTACGTCATGTGATTTCATCGTTATAATATGTGGATTGTCTCCTAGCACGTTTTGCTATATGCCATCGAATTCCATTTCTGACCTGTTTCGCTCGGCTGTCGTGAACGATGTATTAATTTTATTTCATTTAGGGCGTTTTGGTCAGCGCTAGTGGAGGCAACAGGGTGCAGCCAAGATGTGCGAAATCCTGATAGGCTAAACTTTTATTATGGACAGTGAGTGAGTAACCACTTTATTCACCAAAGGGGGGAGCAAGGGGAGGCTCAGCAGGATATGTACGCTGCCAGGTCCTGCTTCATGATGTGTACGCAGCTCTTGCCAGGACCCGTGTCTGGACGTCTTGGTCTGTACTGAAAAGAAGCGCCACCCATCGCTCCTCGGTGAGGGGTGGCGAGACGATGTCGGTGGGTGGCATGTCCTCCGACCAAGCCCACAGAATGTGGTTGAGCGAGGCAACGCCTCCACATAGACAGCATCGTGAATTGATAGCGCCCTGATAGCGAATGTACGAGTGCAAAAGAGGGCACGGAAAGGTGCGGGTCTGCGCGGCACCAAGAGATCTGAGACCTCTCGGGAAGGCTATCATGAGGGGGCGGATATGAGTACCGTTTAAGGCGATAGTGATGGACGATGTCGTGGTAGGTGACCAGGCGCTCCGGCACCAGGGCGTCTGACTCAGAGGAACCCACCCCTCGGTTGACACATCCTCGATCGTGTTGGTGAGCCGAATCGTTGCAGGAGTGGCTTGATTGGGTGGGGACCTAGGCCAGTGCAATGTGGCGTGGTTTGTCCCATAGTAAGAGCGGGCGAAGGAGCCGCAGTGTTGTAGGCGAAACCAGGCCTCGGGCGAATTTCGATATGGCGGGCTTAGAACTGCTAAGTACTACACCGGCTTTGGTGAAGATGGCAGCCAAGGCGATGACCACCCGATCCGCCTCGACGGTGTAGGTTGTGCACACGGTGCTGGTTATTACTGTTGTCTTCCTGTGCGGCAGTGAGGAGGGCGATACAGAGACGATGGCAAAGATGATGCCGGGTGAGGTGCTACGAGCCGTGTCCACGAAAGCAACGGCTAAGTGGTTGGCATAAGCTTGTTTCGAAGCATGATCATTCGTGCTTGGCGGCGGGCGTCATGGCGGCCTGCGAGCATGTTCTTGGGTAGCGGCTTGACGCAATAGACCGCCCGAAGGGCGTGCGGTAGTAATGCCAGGTGTGGTGGATGAGCAGAGTTGTCTTGGCCGGTGGAACAGAGGATTCAACGACTAGTCAGCGAACGACAAAGTCGTTGCACTTGAGAAGTGCGGTGGTCTTTAATAAACTCGTCGATAATGTTGTGTACACCGAGGCGGCAAAGGCGCTTCGTTGACGCGTTGGGGCGAAGACTGAGGGCAGTTTTGTAGGCCTGATGGATGAGCACGTCACTCTTGTCGCGTTCAAATTTGAGAAAGTGAGTGTAAGGTAGGCCATAGGTGAGACGGGTAATGACGAAAGCGTCAATCATGCGGAGTAGATCGCTTTCGTGCATATCCTCTCGCCGCGCTCGAACACGAGCTAGCATACACGCAGTCTGCTGAATAGAAAGCAAGGGCTGGTCAATAGTGTGAGTGTTGCAATGGTTGAACTGCAAGGCCAACCCCAGAAAGCGGAGGTGCGAGACGACGGGAATGGGATTGAAGTTGGCGTAAGCCATGATGATGGGTAAGTTGTCTTGTGGTGGCGGCGGTCAGGGGGCCGTGGGAGGAGAAGGGCTGATTTGGTCACCGAGCAGGTGAGACCAGTCGCGTATAAGTGGCATTGATTACGCGCTTTTCGGATAAATAATGAATGACGAGGTGAAAGCCTCTGTAGGGAGGGTAGCGAAGCTGAGAAAGATCCCATTATTTTGTCCCCGAACTCGTAGTGGCTCATGAGCCGTTTAAAACCTTCTTTGTTCTGGAAATGTGGTGAGCATACACCGTAACTATATAACAACATTTTTGCCACGTGTCTGAGGGTTATAAGTGATGAGGTAGAACATTCAATAAGCTGAGGCAGCAAAAGTAAAAATTTTTCAGCGCGCTACCAGGAAACGGAAGACGACGTAGACAGAACTACTGAAGACATCACAAGCTTCAACCAATAAGTGTTTATTTTACAAAATCATGTCCCGTTGCGGTGGTATAGTGGCTAAAGTACTTGGCTACTGATTCGCAGGTCGCGGGATCGGATCCCGACTGCCGCGGCTGCATTTTCGACGGAGGTGAAAATGCTGTAGGCCTGTGCGCTCAGATTTGGGAACATGTTAAAGACACCCAGGGGGTCGAAATTTCCGGAGCCCTTCACTATGGCGTCTGTCATAATTATATGGTGGTTTTGAGACGTTAAAACCCACAAATAAATAAACCAATTTTACAGAATCTTGACTAAATATACACACCGAGAAGGAGACGTCTATGATAATAGCCTATTGTTAAGCATTGTCTCTCACATCTTTGTCTCACTTCCACGCCAACAAGGCAAGACCCTAAGGAGCTTCATCCTTGAAACAGGGTCACTTGTTTGCATAAAACTAAGTGGTCAACTTGACGTGGCCCACCTTTTCTATGAATGCAGATCATAATAAACCAGCTGGGCGTGCGGATCGCTTACGGAGCCTTCAAGCGGACGCTCAACGCAAGGAGCACCAAGTCCGAGGAATCGTCGCTCATAGCTCAACTGTCTGAGCTGTTGGGCGGCGTGCAGCGTACCTTCGCGGCTTACTGCTTCCAGTGCTGCGAACACGAGGCGCCTAATGTGGCTGGGCGAGTCACGTCAGGTCGCTTCCGCGGTAATGCCGTTCTCAGAGACGTCGAGCCCTTCTGGACGGCCTTCATCTGCCCGGTGGGGAGCTCCATGCGGCCCATGAACGCATGTGCGATTTGAATAACGCTGTGTTTCTATGTACATTTGTCGTGACCAAACTTGGTGTAGTATATTTGCGTTAATAATATAATTGTTCATATATAGCATATCAACGGACATGGGCGTGAAACATAGCTGTACATTGCTCGTGTAAGCCTTGAAGGGTCCTTAAACCACCCCGAGGCCATATGCGAAACACCCGTTTCTCGGCTTCACTATCCATCCTACAAGCACTATCTCCTCCTCGCCACTCATATTTCCAAAAACAAAAACAAAAACAACACGTGGAGTGTCAACACTAAGTGTTGAGCCATTAAGGATTTCTCGATTTTTGACTACATGCTGCTAACTCTGCTTGCGCATTCACAAACGCAGAAAACGAAGATAAGCAAATTTATCACGCACGATAGTAATGCAATGCAAGTCGGAAAGTGCATGCCACAGAACGGTAAAGCAGATCACGAACCATTTTACAACATGTATTTTATTCATTGATACATGTTGACCAATTAAAAGTTGATTGACTGATTGACCAATTAAAAACCTATTTCATTCAGACGCCACGTGAGCGAACCGCTTACGTCACGATTTGGGCCACGAGAGTGGGAAACGCCTGAAAGAGAATGAAATGTTAGATATTTTGTATTTTCAGAGGCTGTTTATAGGGGCTCTTGAAGGGTCAAAATATTTTGAATGGCATTGGGCACAACGTGAACGTGAAGGAAACGGTTTGCAGCACCCCTTTGTTGCGTTAGAGCACTTCCGAGTAGTTAAAAGGACACTAAAGGCAACTATCAAGTCGACGTTGCTTGTTGATTGTTGAAATAGTGGTACAGAAACCTCTTAGTGTTACTTTCGTGCCAAGGAAGGGCCTGTCTTGAAGTAAAATCACGTTTGAGAGGTCCGCATTGGGCTAGCGCACTTCAAATTACCCGCCTCATAAAGCCGACCAACCGGACCTACTCACGTCACTGTTGCCATGTACAACGTTGCCCGGCTTTACTGCGTCAGTAGCAGCAGACCCAAAGCAGCGGAAACCAAAGCAGCAAGAGCCGCCATTGATCGATTTCCCGCCATTGACTTCGAGATTTCAGACGTCTTGCAGGCGCCCCACTAGATGACACAACATGTTCCGTGTAGCCACGCGAAAAGTGAATTTTCGAACCACTCGCGCCATTCCGCATAGTAACGTCCAGCGGTTCTTTTCTCCATGAGTCAAACAGAAACGAACAAGCAGATATTTATTGCGTCTCTTGATGCACGAAAGGTTCTGAATTTAGTGCAGCTAGATTGATTACTAGTGATTAATTGTAGGCGGTCCATCTGATGTCATCGGAATCATTTTGAAAATGTCCTACTGCAGCGCATGTGTTCTTGTGCAATTACCTTAATTTTTCGGCAAGCAGGGCACTGTTGTTGATAATATTGTCGTTTTAGATGTCCTACATTTAGCTTTCACTCTGACGTTAATTGTTATTTGACTTTAGTGTGCCTTTGAAAGCGGACAGAAACTGATCGTGCTACAGTTTGATTGCATGTATACTAGTGCTACCTGAAATAATGGAAGTAGGCAGAACGCTTTCACTATGCCGGATCATTGACGAAAGAGGAAATCATTATCATGCCATACAGATAAAATAGATGACGTTTGTTTTTTGAATATGCCTAAATATATGCGTGGCACTGAGTACGAAGTGTTAATTGTTCTCTGCAGCACCTTCTGACGTCGATGTGCAGAATAAAGTCGAGTTGCCGTGAAACTTCACTTCCCCCCCCTCCCCCCCCCCCCCCCAATCATGCGACGCAGATTGCGCTTTTGCGCACTTCCCTACTGGACACAGTCACGGAAATACTTCAGCTAGATGGCAGACCACCTTTCACGGGGTGTGGAAATGTACGCGAATTTAACGTCACTTCATTTCGCGACAAAGGTGTTAGTCTATGAGCACCGCATTCGCAAGCAGACAGTTTGAAAAAAAACAAAAACAAAAAAACGTCTGACTACATTCACTTTGGGTTTCATGGAAATTTCGGCAATGTAGAATCACAAAACTAGATTTTGATGACGGTATTCAACTTTTCAGTGCAAATTTCTACTGTAGTGTTCGTGCCCCGCGCAGTGCATGGTCTATAGTGACTAAGCTATACTCGGCTGCTGACCCGCAGGTCACGGGATCGAATCCCGGTTGCGGCGGCTGCATTTTCGATGGAGGCGAAAATGCTAGGCCCGTGTGCTCAGATTTAGGTGCACGTTAAAAAACCCCAGGTGGTCAAAATCTCTGGAGCTCTCCACTACGTCTCTCATAATCATATGGTGGTTTTGGGACGTTGAACCAAACATATCAATTACTGTAGTGTTTGCAATCGGAAAATAAATAATTGTATGTTTCAAGCTGATACAGTTGTGAAAGTTAACGTAATTTGCTAAATGCACTGTTCTGAGTGAAAAAAAAAACTTGATATATAAAATAAAAACACAGTACTAACTGACCTGCACTGTTTCTCAATTCTGCTTACGGAATTCGAAGAGCCGCAGTATACCTCCTGGTCCATTTCTCTTTTTTTGAAAATTTGTGCAGTGACGGGCATGCGCAAGCCGGCAACTTGGCGAAGGAAGAAGTCTGCTCTGCTAATTGCGCTCGCAACACTCGCGTTATATGTGCTGTTTCACCGCGTTGGGGCTATAGAGAGGAGCTCCGCTTTAATAGCGTGACAGTGAGCTCTAAGTGGCTCACGAATGGATGGTGTTCTCAATTTCTTTACGCGCAGCACTCTACTAGAAGTATCCACGTGAAGTCATTCAGATTAAATAAGTGGTCATTCAGATTAAGGAGCACCACAACCAATGCACTGGGAAGTCGAAGCACGGCGAAATTTCTTATTTGGAATGACCATTGTAACATCGTAAAAACCACTTTGTCTTTCTTGCACCTGTGCCTTTCGATTATGGGTTTTAAAATGAGTAGCTGTACGCCCCGCCGCGGTGGTCTAGTGGCTAAGGTACTCGGCTGCTAACCCGCAGGTCGCGGGATCGAATCCTGGGTGCGGCAGCTGCATTTCTGATGGAGGCGGAAATGTTGTAGGCCCGTGTGCTCAGATTTGGGTGCACGTTAAAGAACCCCAGGTGGTCAAAATTTCCGGAGCCCTCCACTACGGCGTCTCTCATAATCATATGGCGGTTTTGGGACGTTAAACCCCACAAATCATCCAATCAATCAATCAATCAATCAATCAATCAAAATGAGTAGCGGTACGGTTTACACCACGCCTAAATACTTTGCCGATTCAGTTACATAGTGTCGCGTGGACGTGACGTTGACGAAGGCAGCAGTCGGCGTGTTTAATAAGAAATTTTTATGTGGGTGAAAGTGTGGCCGGAAAATTGAAGTACGAGGAATTCGCGCTGTCACAGCTCGGGTGAACTCGCCCGTCAGTCGACCCACTTGGACTCGCTCAGGCTCAGATCGAGCCATGAGTCTGATTGAGCACAGGTGAGCCATACATTTCGGTGTGTTAGAGTCTGAGTAATTTTCGTGAATGGGAATAGAAGTGAGTCTAATGCGCAAAATACATTTTTTTCAGTTAGTCTGAGTCAGTTCTACTTTTATTGGCCGACCTATGCTCACTGTACGCTGATAGCGGCGCCGGCAGTCGATCAACTGATCATGGCTGGAACGTGCCTTCTTTTATACATCACACATCGAACTTTCCAGCGTTATTGCTGGCACTCGTGTGAGCTCTGGAGTAAACAACTTTTCGCGTTCTGTGCGTAATCTTGACAAATCACCCTCAAACCAACCGCGAAGCTTCCCCAACGGCGAGACGTGGCCTGCGCTAAGCTAACAGTTCCTATGGTTGAAACCCGGATACGATGAAAACGAAACAAGAACCGCGTGCGGCAGATTCCCAATTCTTGCTAATTCAAGCGCGTGAAATTGTGATTGATGCCTTGCTGATTCAGGTACACTGTACATGCGGCGGCAAAATTATAGAAAAGCCAAATAAGTCACAACGCGCGATGCCGACCTCGATAAGATAGAGCTGCATCGCTGCGCTACGCCGCCTGACGTTGAGCGTCTTGGTGTCAAGACATCGCAGTGCGCGTGCGCATCTTTTCATGCCTGCAGTCCTGTTTTTTTACTCGCTCGCAACGTACTGGGCCCCGGAAACCGAGCGCCAGTTTTGGTTTGAAGGAACATGCGCGCTTATAGCGTTTGCCTGGCGTCCTAAGATCTTGGTGAATGAAGGAAGGTTGATTTTTATAAGTGTTCACATATAAGGAAACTTCAAATACGGCGAGGCGCAGATACTGGTCAACCTGTGTTTGTAGCGCTTCGTTCCGCACACTCTTGCAACTCACTCAGCGATATTACAAGTTGAGTCACGTTTAGTTATCTCACCTTGTTGGCGTGTAAATCCTTATGAACACGGAAAAGATAGGACATTCGATATTGTGTGTAGCAAACGGAAACTGCAGTAGGCCATCTCGAGCAATTCAACCATGCTTTAGACAAGAATGAATAAATCGGGGCATCACATGTTTTATGCAGTGGTGTGGTGTGTGAACCCAGGTGTTTCCAGTTCTACGCGAGCGTGCTTGAGGTTCCATTGTGACAACGGGCAAGCAAATGTATTTGAGTGTAATATTTAGGGCAGGGTATTCACTTTTGCTTGAGTACATGAGTAAACCTTGTCCTCTCCATGGCGACAAGGTCACTAGACTAATTCATCATGAGCCTGTCTACTGTCGAAAAAAAAAGAGAAAGCGTTTATTGAAAGGCTTAAATGCGCGTTGTTCTTCACCTTTCACGTTTATCATGTAGTTGAAACGATGTATAACAATTATAGGCTGCTCCCTCTTCATGAGAATTCCTGTAGCCAAGTTCGAAACTCAAACGAAACTGCAGCTAGCAACTGCAAAACGTGTGTCGAAAGCAAAGAAAGCTTGATTTCGATTTTACAGGTATTACAAGCGCATATTTGATCATGTGTGCAGTGAAGTTTTAGTCAAACAGTGTGCACTAAACATTGTAAAAACAAATGCTGTGCGTGCGAATATAGACCTCTTGTCAGCGTGTAAACTTTTGAAGCATTGAAGTCACCCATCGGAAATGTAACATCTGTAACGTCATGCACTTTTATGTTGATTCACTGCACCACTGCTACGCCAAAATGAAAGACGTAAAGTGGAGTACGTTTGAACTTCGCCTTCAAGAGTAGATCGCGATAGCGTAATTAGTCCTCGTGTACGTCACGTTATTTCTGACCTGCTAGCCTGCTTCGGTCCGTGGTGCATGCCTAAATCGTGGCGTAAGAAAACCGATGATTGTGACCGTGACGTAGGTCATTTAGGGTACAATTGAATGCCTACTACAAGCATAGCTGTTTAGTGCCCACTGCGCCATAGTTATTTATTTTGCGAATAGGCGAGGGTTCCAGTATACGCTCTCATAGGGCAGCACACACACTTAAGGCTGGTGCACATCGGTGACTAGCCGCGGTCGCGTGACCATTTGCGACTGGTCGCAAACGGTCGCAAAGCGACTACTTTGACTAGTCGCTTCCTGACTGATTTTTCAGTCGCGTGACTGTGGTCACAAAGCTGCTGGAACCAGTCAGCGATGCTCATTTTTTGTTGTTTGTTTTTTCATTGCGCTGGTGAGAATGGATAAAAACGCGAAATGCGGCGCGCTTGGTTTGCTCCGCTCACTCAGCTGGCGGTGATCAGCTGATCGGCGCCGGTCTCTAGAGTTCTCTTTGATAACGAGATCCGGACGTGACTCTCTGCTATTGCGACTTCCGGTCAGTCGCATGCAGCCTCTGCCGGTGTGAACATCAGTCGCTTTTTGGTCACCAGTCGCAAATGGTCGCGCGACCGCTGCTAGTCGCCTGTGTGCACCAGCCTTTACGCTGCTGTTCACTTGGTCGACGGTTCTGCTGCTAATGAGAGGTAAATTTGGCCAAGAGCTTTGTAATGGGTTGGATTTTAAAACACCCCTCTTTCTTCAGTTCACATTTTTTCATGCCTGGCGCGATTATAAGTTTGTGCTACGCAATATAGGATGCATTAAAGAGACTTCTTAAACTTCTTAATATTGATATATTGTTTCCTTCTGCAAAGAAGTTTGACCAAATCTCGTTAGTCTGTGATAGGACACTTGTTTGACACGCAAGCGGCCTGGGTTCAATCTTCACTTTGACAGAGAAATTTTTATTATTTATTTTGATGACATTTTTAAAAATTTTTGGGTCATGGACAAAATGATTTTTTACTAAAAACCAGTGACGCCCACGCCTCTCCTACAGAATCTCATATGTTAAGATTATCGAGCTTACTTGTCCCACGTCATGAGCGAAACCTGTGATTAACTTGGGTGCCGGGGCAAAAAGTAATAGTATTGAATGTAGCGGTGGACACTTTTGTAAAGGCTTCTATGTCAAGTCCAGTTCTTTTTCTCCTTACAGTTACGGCGTTTTTCGAGGCGGCCCGATTTCGAAAGTACGCTTTGTCAGTGCTTATTTCAAGTCTCGTTTCGTCATCAGATTTTCAGCACGTTCTCTTTTCTTGGAGCAGGACATGGTGGGAAACAAGACGCACAGAAGTAGTAATGACCAGACTACGATTCAGAATCCCAAATCTTAATTTATTCATACACAGAGTGGGTCCGATCTCGTTCTTCCTCTTTTTGCAATGAGACGTGAGCTATAAAACACCTCTGGCTAAACTGCCGACGTTTTTCCTCACACAGAAAACAAACTACGAAATGTATTGCGGCAACATGACCTATCAGCTATACGTTGACCATTCTGTTATCATTTGGGGCCTCTGCACTGAGACACTCCGAGAGGAATATATCCAAGGTTGTTGAAAAGTTCATGAGCGACTCAAGTAGATTTATTATTTGAATTATGTCATCGCAGTGAAACAATCTTTGGTCAATTGGAGGTTATGCAAAATTATGTTATCATCTGGTAGGATTCGTCATAATTAACGCTTCATTATAATCGCATCTGAACCCTCTATTAGCCCTTAAAAATGATAGAACTACTGAATCCAGACTACAGGATCCACCTGAATATTGGCTGATCCCCTTGAGTGGGTAGGTGCCAATCTACGAAGGATCATCATTACCATCAGATTCAGCGGAGATCTGAAGCAGCTGTAGAGGCAATGAATCGTCTGTATACTGCATCAAGAGGGAGATATGTGCATGCACGACGACACCTGTGCTTTGAAACAAACGATAGCGGAATGGTTTTGGGAGACAGCCGCTTTGAAGGTGGTCTGGCATTGCGTAATGACGTGCAGCTGTTGCGTGTGGTGGAGGCATGAAGTGCGTCCGCTATCACGTCGTACTGAAGCTAGACGCCTTAGCCAACATGCATCCAAGTGCCCAACTATAGAAATGTTAGAGATTTATCCACTGTGTCTGCCACGTGGGACTAAATCATGACATCATGTCGAAGAAAATAAAATAAAAGTCAAATGTTTACGCTAAAGCGCGTCATATGTGTGATCCTCGAAGAAGCGTGGCTGTTTGCTTTGGTGGTCCAGCAAACTACTCGTCTGGCAAGAGCCCTGTGCTGCAACCATGATCTTATTTTAAAGGTGTGGGCAGGATTGTGACCCCCTTATTGGTATGCACGCGCTCATGCTTTCTTGTGCACGTTTATGTAAACTATAATGTTGTTACGTAAAAATGACACGGCCGTAAAAATGACACGTAACGGGGAACGGAGCGGGTGAGACCGCGCCAAAAGAAGCGGCGACGCACGCGGTCGTACGTCCGAGATACACCCAGATGACCAGCAGTTGGTTCATCGTGAAGCTCGTGCAGCACGGTTGAACGCAAATTTTTCGGCACGACAAGAAGGAGCTCAGGGCCATCTGGCTGGAGGCTACGACGGCACAGCGTGCCATTCAGGAGGACGTACATGCGAAGTGACGTGTCGTTCGGAGCAGATTCGAGACGGTCAATAAGTTGTCGCAGAGAAGCATCACGACGTTGTTCATCACCAATCTGAAGAAACTGGGACATTGACATGACGCTGAGGCTAGGCTCGATGTCTGGTTCGTCGGGCTGATCAACAGGGTAGCGGGATAAACAATCGGCGTCCAGAAGGAGACGTCCAGACTTATAAGCAACCGAGTAGGAGTACTCCTGTAGGCGTAATGCCAAATGACCAAGTCGTCCAATGGGGTCCTTCAGAGAAGAAAGCCAACAGAGCGCGTGATGATCTGTGATGACACGGAAAGGGCGGCCATACAAGTAGGGACGGAATTTTGAAACCGCCCAAGCAAGAGCGAGACATTCCCGTTCTGTTATAGAATAATTGCGTTCAGACAGACAGCAGACGGCTTGCGTACGCGATTACACGGTCGTTGCCCCGCTGAATTTGCGCCAAAACTGCACCAATTCTGTGATCACTCGCGTCTGTTCTCACTTCTGTAGGAGCATCGGGGTCGAAATGTGCAAGAATAGGAGGTGTCGTTAGAGCGGTGATTAGCTGAGAGAAGGCATCAGCTTGAGGAGGGCCCCAAGAAAATGGGACGTCTTGTTTGAGAAGGTCGGTGAGTGGCCGTGCGAGTGCCGCAAAGTTTTTAACGAACCGGCGAAAGTAGGAGCAGAGGCCCACAAAACTGCGAACATCATGGACAGAGCGTGGGACTGGGAAGTTTGTTACAGCGCGTACTTTCGCCGGGTCTGGCCGTACGCCGGCAGCGTCAACAAGGTGACCCAATACGGTAATCTGACGAAGACCGAAGTGGCACTTGGAGGAATTGAGCTGCAGGCCGGCCCGTCGAAATATGGATAGAATGGTCGAAAGACGTTCAAGGTGGGTTGCAAAGGTAGGTGAGAAAATGATCACGTAGTCCAGATAACACAAATATGCCGACCATTTAAATCCTTGTAGGAGCGTGTCCATCATTCTCTCGAAGGTCGCTGGAGCGTTGCAGAGCCCGAATGGCATGACCTTGAGTTAGTAAAGACCGTCAGGGGTAACGAAGGCGGTCTTTTCTCGGTCCATGTCATCTACAGCAATCTGCCAGTAGCCAGATCGGAGGTCGAGAGATGAAAAGAAGGTGGCGCCATGGAGGCAATCAAGGGCTTCGTCAATGCGTGGTAGAGGGTACACGTACGTCTTTTTTGGTAATTTTGATGAGGTGGCGATAATCAACGCAGAAACGCCATGAGCCGTCTTTCTTTTTTACTAATACCACGGAAGATGCCCAAGGGCTCATTGATGGTTCGATTATGTTTTTCGCAAGCATTTTGACCACTTCTTTCTGAATCACTTCTCGCTTGGACGCTGACACGCGGTACGGCCGACGGTGAATGGGCGCAGAGTCACCAGTGTTCATTAGGTGAGTGACGATTTTAGTCTGGCCCAAGGGACGATCGTCGGTGTGGAAAATGTCCTTTCCACAGAGATCTGGTAGTAGATTTTTTAATGATTCGTATATGTGCATCGCGTTATTTTTTCGCCCAGCTTGCGAGATAGCTTTGTATTTATTTGACTATACCGTCAATTATTTCTGAAAGTGGCTGCGGAGAGGACGACCTCTTCATGTGCGCGCCTCAGGCGGAAGCAGAGGCGCGCGCATGAAGGCTTCGTAGACCTCCCTGGCAGCAGTCATAGAAGAAACGATGACCTGCGCGGTGATATTCACGGGAACTTGCCGCGACATGATGACTCGCTGGACCAACGCCGCTAGCTTCCTTCACATTGCGAAAGGCTCCTCCAGAGTTTTTTCAGTTATGCTTGCTATGGACGACTGCACCGTCTGCATGCAACCGTTATTGAGGACGGTGCTACGCACTACTTCGACGTGGCCAATGTGACGAGCTTTTGGCATTGGTCACACACTCCTGGTTGATCGTTTTCCTGTGCTAGCAATGTGTACCTGTAGAGTACATAGGTACATATACAAATATGCAAATGCGGAGCACCACGTGGTGCCGTGAAATTGCAGCATAAACGCAGGAACCAAGCGAAAAGACCTGCAGGATGTGAATAAAGTTATTCACTGACTCACTCCCCACACTCTTCTAAGAGGAACACATTGAAAGTGCTTCCATTATTCAACCCGGAGGTAGTTTCATATTCTCGGAGGAGCAAGGCTACTTGGATGAATCGTGGATTTCATGGCACATTTGTTTCGGCCGTGGGCAATGTCAATGTTTTAAGTGCGGAACACTCCAGGACGTCGGGCTGCCGTATACTCTAATTTGCTGTCGTCATTACTCGGCATAATGCTCCATGTGTAGTATATGAAGCACGCTCAGGTGCCAATGAGAAGTCCCCTTCCTCTCGTTCTTCGAGCTGCTTGATGATCATCATTTATTAACTGCGTAGCTGCATTGGCTGGTAGGCGCTGAATCCTTAAAAGACCCCCCCCCCCCACCCTTTTTGTTTTGTGCTCAAAATGCCCCCCAAAAATTTAGATAGGACAAAGCGCACTGCACAGTGCGCTCTGTCCTATCTCATTTTTTTTTCTGAAACATTCCGAGCACACACACAAAAAAGTGTTTTCCTTTAGAAATCTCTTATAATCATCAGAAAGAAAAAAAACTGACAAGTGCGCTTGCCGTAACGCAGGAAGTACCACGCGCAAAAAATAGAAAAAAAAGGAAAGCAAGCGTGGGCTAGAAAGACAGAGAAAGAGAGAAAAATGGGCAGAAAGGTTGAAAAAGCTAGAAAGGAAGGGAGATAAAAACAAATAGAAATAAACAGAAAAAAAGAAAAAAACGCAAGGGGAAAAAAGAAAAAGAGTGGAGGAAAAAAAACACCGTCGAAGCACTCCATGCAGATTGCTAACCAGTGAACCTGAAACATGCGGCCACAGGCGCTCGCAGAACTCACAAACGAAGCCTAAGTGCCACTCGAGAAACTCCTGTCGAAAGCAGGTGTTGGCCTTGGTGCATGCGTTCCTGCCAGTGCCACGTTGGCGCTACTCTGCTAGTAACACCGTTTCCTCGGCTCGCCATTGTCGCTCACACTCTGCTCTGAATGATGGATCCTCGGTGCACATTTGGTGCTTGCGTTTTACGGCCCGGACCTGTTCTTGTACCAGGACTGCTGCATCAGCCCAGCGAACGTTCTCTCACGGCCTAGCTATCGGTGCTTTGATTGGAAAGTTGTTTGCCGTTTGGGCCTTCGTATGACCGTGCCTTCCCCATGTTTAAGTTGTCCACGTCCTCTCCGTGTGCAGAAGTTAAAACTTCTGCACGCGGTCGCGCTGGCATGGCTGCAAGAGAATGAACGACAGCGCTTCCAATGGTGTGAGAGCATGGGTCCGTCCGTCCGCGCGACCATCTATGCCCCCATGCATGTGTCCATCTGTCTGTCCATGCGTCCATCCGCGAGTCCATCCATTCGTCTGTCCGTCCGTTCGTTCGTTCGTCCGTCCGTCCGCCCGTGCGTTCATGCATCCGTCTATTGGTCTGCTAATCCATCCGTCCGTCCGTGCGTCCTTTTAGTGAACACTCCAAGTACCGTCATCTCGAATCCTCTGTGGCACATACCCACTCTAAAGCGGGTATGTGCCACCGGTAACTACCTACTACTACTAGATACATCGGAGGAAGTACAAACCCACGCCTTAAGGAGCTTCGCCCCTAAAAGAAGCGAGATGGTGGTACTTGAAGGGTTCACTAGATGGACGGTCGGACGCACGGATGGACAAGCAGATAGACAGACAGACGGACGGACGGATGGATGGATGGATGGATGGATGGACGCACAGGCGGATGCACGGATGGACGCAAGAGCGGGCACGCAGGCGGATGGATGGAAGTGCGGACGGATTGATGAACGCTTCGCCCCACTAGTCACCATTCATCGCGTGGGTATGCTGTGATTTTTTTATTTCGTCTAGCCACATACAGCTTTCGCTGTAAAAAGAAAACAGAAGAGAAACAACGAAAGCAGCCCAGCTGCACCCTTCCTACAGGTTTTGGAACCCCTTGTGTGAAGCTGTCTTCATTTAGTTTTTAAGAGGGATGGCTGACTAATAAATGATAACGACCCCGAAATAAGTGCCATACAATCTGGGAACTGTGACACCTTGGACCCTGTTTTGCAACAATCTTTCCTGAGAACGATATTTCACCCGTTTTGTCATGTGGCTCATCTTCGGAAAAACGGAGATGTGGCTTTGTGCTACCCGGTATTTCAGTAGCGATATATTTATAAGAAAAACTGTTACAATTGTAATGATACAGGCAAAACGCATTATTTACTAAGGGATACATTTATTGATCGGGAAACATTTATGACCGTTTTTTCAACTTGCAAAGACAATATAATTGGATTTTACTTTCTACAAGTCAAAAGGTCTCCAAGATGAACGTGAATTTATATTTAATGGGGCAGATGCACGAATCAGTTCCGACCGGATCGTTTAAAGAACTCACATGAATTTGTCGGATAAACTTAGTTCGACGTCGTACCTGCGTACATTGGTCGGTATCATTACCTGATTAGTCTGTGCCGAATTCCCATGCCAAGGAAATTGCGAACAAGTCTTCTAGGTGCACCCACTCCACCGGTCACTGGAGAAGTGATGGCTGCTCTGAATCCTTGAATCTTTGATAATATAGGGGATGACATTCCTTCCGATTTGCCACTAGTAACGGGCGTTTCTTTAGACCTTGAAACTGTTGATGTGCTGCCGGGCAGTAATACTGAACTTGAAGTTGGTCCTAGCGGAACACTTCCCTCTGTGCCACGTATTGCTGTGCTCAAAGAGCTTACCACCGCGCCTCCTACTGGAGGACCAAGGCTTGGTGTAGCTTTTGCAGGTTACTTCCCTGCTACGCCTTCAATGGATGAAACAGCAGTCTCATGCGGTGTTTTGATTAAGGTCGACCCCCCTGCTTCAGATGCCCGGGCAGAACTAGATTCCGTTACTGGAGGCGTTGCGGAGGGGGTAATCGAACTTTCGGACGTCATCGAAGGCACCGGGAGTGCGTGCGATACTCGCGTTGTCTCCGGTTTTGCAGAATGTGGAGGCGTTGCATTGATTCCAGGAATTTCGACAACCTGTACAAGTGAGGCACCACCTTGTACTTTAGTCGATGTAGTCGCTACTGACGGATTTGCTACACCGGTGCCAGATGCCGCCAAGCTTGGGTTCGTTGGAGAAATGCCCAATTGAGTCTTCGCCTCTGGAAGTTCACTAGAGCTTTTGTTTACCGCTAGTACAGTACTACGCTCGGACGTTGTTACTGTTGATAAAGTCAACTGAGGCGCGCCTGATATTGTGTTTTTGTTACCACTGCGTGCAGGTGTCGTCAGCGGCGTGGCATTTGATGGACTAGTTGCATAGTTTGTAAACGTACTGGGGGTTGAACCTACTTTTATAGAGAGTTCATTATTACTCGCTCCGCTTCCCGCATCTATTTCAGTTGCGGAATTGTTCGTGCTCTTCACTACCGTACTTGATCCTGGGTTCTTACCATGTGAAGTGCTTGGTATTTTACCCGGTGCTCTTGTCGACGTAGGTCCTAATGATGTTCCGGGTGAGCTGAACTGTTGTGGTGTCCCTAAGGCTGGGACATCTTTATTGTTGCCTTGTGCCGTCAGTGATGGCAGGGCTGGCACACCTCGATCAACGTCGGGAGAATTCACCGGTGTTGCAACACTTGATGCTCCAGCTATTGCATTCGTCCCCGTCACCCTTTGACTTGCACGAGAACTCGAGACCGGCGGAGCACCGCTGGATTCGGAACTTTTATGTTTCAATTTACTTAGAGCACTTCTTATTGCTGCAGTGCTCCGAAGTTTTGATATAAGTCGAAGCGATCGTAACGCTGGCAGTGTACCTGATGGTATGTTTCTGTTGCTGCTTTCATCTGGCGCCGCTGGAGCAGATACTGGTGGACCTCTCACAGAGTTCGCATTTGGGGGCGACATTCCACCCACAATACCAGTCATTCCATCACTGCTATTCGGTGAATTTTGAACGTCAGTGGCACTTGTGGTAGGCATAGGACTCCCTAAAATACCTGCTCTCTTGTTCCCGCCTAGCGGTGTCGCTAGTCGTCTCCCTAATACTATTGCTGACAAAAGTCCGGGTATTACTCTGCGAGACCCCAATCCTGGCGGCACCGCTGGGGTCGATATTTCACTGGTGTTACCAAGCGCTGGTGGCACCGACGTTTGCAGACTTTTCCCGGTCTTGACTGAATTTGTTCCTGTCGTTAAACTTGATGCTCCAGGCACCCCTTTCTTGATTGTCGTCGCATTTATCGCGTCCATTTCAGCTACGGGAGAAATAGGACTCCCTGTGACAACAGCTGGCGCTGAACCTTTGCCTGGTAATTTCAATAATTTGTTGGTGAAAGTCAATGTTGGGGACAGTCGTGAAATTCGGCTAAAAAGTTTCGACCCTAAGATATTGTTTGTAGGCGGGCTGTGGTTGCTGCTGCCCTCTGTTGGCGATGGTGGCACAACTGGTGCAGCTCCACCAACATCGGCAATGCTCGTTCCGCCACTGCTGGTTGCTGTCGATTCACCTGGTTCCTGCTGAGGGGTGCTTGACGGTGTCTTATTGGCAGCAGTAGGCCGCCTGGGAGGTCCGGCTTTGAGGTTAAAAGGAAATGCTTGCACCCAGATACTCGTGAGTGCAGAGCCCACTGATCTGACCAAGGAGCTAGTGCTGTTGCTGAAGGATGGTAAAACTGAAGAGCTGGGCGGTTGGCTGCTCGCAGGGGGCGACGTGCCGTTTACAGTGTCCTTCGAACTGATTCCGCGCAGGGAAGGATTGACGGACACAATGGGTCCAGATTGTGTGCCTGGTTTATCGATGGCTTTTTTGTAGGAACCGGAGGCAAACTTGTCGATGTTTGTGATTACTCGTCTGAAAATTCCTTTGCGCTTTTGACCCTCAGGTTCAAAAGGATAGCATGCTCCATTCTTGCATACTCCTCGCCGGCGTAACAGGAGCGTCTGCAAAAATAAAAAAAAAGAGAGAGAGAACTGATTGATTTTATTTTTGCTCAGATTTCATATGCCTTATATTGCGAATCAATATTTACCTGTGGCTATGGTGGTTTGATTTCAAATGGAGTGTGAAAAAGTAATTTAAATTGAATTGCGAAGTACTGAAATGGGGAAATGAAAGCTCCGGCTTTTGGCACATGTTTGCTTAAAATGGATGGACAGATATGGAAACACTATAGTCCTGAGAGACGCGACAAGCACGCAGTCCATGGGCTTCGCCCACGTTGGGATGGGCACGCTAAGCCTGAACGCCGCATCGTGGGCTCCTTGGATGTGCTGATCCCCGTTGTTCGGGATTCTGATGGCAGAGCACCACTTGACCGGGTTGGCTTGATCGCGGCCTAGGAACGAGGCCAAACGCCAGAGCATATGCTCTAAGTTAGCTACTTCCCCACAACAGGGACATGACCTGGTAGTGCAAGTATCCGGGTAAACCTTGTGAAAGAAGGTCAAACTTTGATATGAATCCGTTTGTAGGAGTCTAAGTGTTATTGCCTGGACTTTGTGTAGTTTTTTGTGATGAGGGGGGTAGACCCTCCTGCTTTGGTAGAAGTGCTTCGTAATATCATTGTATGTGGCGCGCTTATCTCTATTGTATAGTGTTGTGGGCTGGGAAGAACCACCGTGGTTGCGGAACGTGATACTTGGTGCCTTGGAGTAGACCAGCTTGTTAAGATATCCTCGAAAAATTCACGTCAGTATTTGAGCTCTACTACATAGATGCGCAGCCCCGCCGCGGTGGTCTAGTGGCTAAGGTACTCGGCTGCTGACCCGCAGGGCGCGGGTTCGAATCCCGGCTGCGGCGGCTGCATTTCCGATGGAGGCGGAAATGTTGTAGGCCCGTGTGCTCAGATTTGGGTGCACGTTAAAGAACCCCAGGTGGTCTAAATTTCCGGAGCCCTCCACTACGGCGTCTCTCATAATCATATAGTGGTTTTGGGACGTTAAACCCCACATATCAATCAATCATAGATGCGCAAAAATCATACGACTAATTGTGTTTGAAGTGACACTAATTGAGTGCTTTGGCCTCATTTGTGGACCAGCACATACATACATACATACATACATACATACATACATACATACATACATACATACATACATACATACATCTAGATAACTACAGCAAAAGTGAAGTTAGATTGTTAAGAAACGTTTCGCTCTGTAAAGCATTAGGTTAATGTGGGCACAGTAATTCAATGCTCCTCATAGTCATGAACCTATGAAGAAGAAGAAGAAGAAGAAGAAGAACGAGGAGAGGCCGTCTTGAAAAGCTGGTTACTAGCCTGCTATTTTTCACGGGGGCAAGAGAAAAAGGCAAACAATGAAACCTCCTGTTGCTTCATACGGCCAATACATACGCTTTCGAAAGCAACCACGACGCTGCGCCACTCTACCACAGATGCCATCGTTCACGCGTCGAAGGGCTTGCGCGGTGCGACACGAGCTGATCACTGTTGTGCCTTCTGTGCGTCTACGGCGTTATGTTTAAGACAATTGAAGTGTGAGTGTGGGGCGATGACGTAGAACACGTTTTGCATGCAGGTGGGTGGTTCTGTTTACAAGAAAACAACCGAAAGACGCGTTTCGTTTACCGAGTAACAAGGAGCAGCACGGCATGTTGAATTGTGACCTACGCTGCTAAACAGTGGTGAATACAATTTCGAATCGATGTGCAGAAGTATGTGCACAAAACTCATTGATACCTCGAGATTGTCGTTTCCTGCGATTCTAATTTTAATTGCCTAAACTGGGTAGGGAATCGGTATCACGTTGGCGAAACCTTTGCAGTTGGCTAAGCTCTTTATCTTCATTTTCATGCTCGTTAGGCTAATGCTACCTACCGGAGCGGACATCGCAGCAATGATACGTAGACTTCCCGTTTACGTACTTCTCACATTTTAACAGATAATTGAACAGCCCTGCTGCATTAACAATCGGTTGTTTGCGTAAACAATGGATTGGAATTTCTCACTGGTGAATCTGAATGCAATAGCTCAGATGACAGATGTACAAGTGGCACCTCCGAGACATTGTTCGAGCTACGTAGCACTTGATTTTAACAAAATAATAAATTTATTATTTTAGGAAAAAAGTATTATGTACATATACGATCGTCAGCGTACAAGGAATATCTTTTTAGGCATGCCCTGAAATGTACAGAGCAGTCCAACAACATACTGCGAATAGAATCTATGAAAGGTGACCTCGAGATATATCCGTTAGGAACATGAATGTAAGGGAGAGAAACAGCTATGCCAGTTACTAATAGTTCATGATATAACTTCTTTAGCGTGCACAAAAAAAAAAAACAGGAGAAGAAAAAGACAGACGAGTGCTAACGAGTGCTAAATGTATGGCATCGGTGTTGTTTTGAGCGCCCCTATTAGGACGCAACATTTGTGCCAGGCCATTGGCGAAAAGCTCAAAACAGGATAAAGAAAATGTGGCTGTGGCCTAAAAGAACAATTGAAGTTCATAAAATGCCGAGAAAGAGTGGTATATCTGATACCACTAATTTGTGGGAATGTATACATAGGAAAGACTGGCCGCTGCAACAATACATGACTAAAAAAGCAGGGTAACTAAAAAAAACATTTTCACACTTGTCAGATCATTGTAAATCATGCAATTGTGATCCCGTGTTTCGCGATACACATATTTAGAGATAAACTAACACGTGAACTGACGGAAGCCTTTCATATACATAGGTGTAAAAACAAATGTCTTAGTCAACCATCGGTGGCTCTAACAGATAGAGAGCATAGTTTTCAAATTTTATTTAGCGATGTCTTTGTATGTCTGCCTGTCGCATGACTTGCACATGTAACGTACTGATTTTCAGGTCTTTATATGTTTTCTTCCTTTCAAAAATTAATTAGTTGTGAGTTAGCGCTCGTCTGCCTCTTTCTTGTCCCGTTTTTTTGTGTGTGCGCTAAATAAAGTTATACTTACATACAAACTCGCCTAGCTATCCGTTCTACTACTAATAGTCAATTAGGCTTGTGCCGTATAAAGACTCGCGAAGAGCTGTAAACTGAGAGGGTACGAATGAAAGAAATGTTGCAAAAAAGTTACAAAGAGCGTGTTCGTGCGCCTTCTTCGTTTTTCGTTTGTCTTGTTAACAGTTATGTTTTACGAACTAGCCCTACCAGAAACACTTTTTTACTATTTTTAAGGAGGAAGACACGGAACGTCTATGCTATTTAGGGCAACACCACAGAACAAGCACTACAATAAATGCAATGGGCAGTGTATCCAGGCTGCTTTCTTGATTGGATTCACTCTACACAGGGGTTTAGAACTTATCTCAGGCCACGTGCCACAGTCACAGAATTTATTCCCTCAGGGGCCGAGTTAAAGAAGCCCTTGCCAGCGAAAAGATGACAGGCAGGGAGTCTTGGCACAATACGTCGCCAAACTCAGTCATCAGTAGACTCGCTGGGACTCGCTCAGAATCAGATCAAGCCATGAGCCTTACCCTGAGTTAGTCCGGGTGAATATATGTGAGTTTGAGCCCCAGTGAGTTCGGTCTAAGAATATTTTCGTGAGTGTGAGTCCCAGCGATTCCGGCCCAAGAAAACTTTGGTGAATCTCACTCTGAATGAGCCGAAAGCGCAAAATATATTTAATGAGTAAATCTGATTGAGCTGCACGTTTTTGGCCGACCTGTGGGACTCCTATCTACTCGTTTCTAGAATTTTTATCAGCCTAACTTCAATTCACGCTTATGCTCACGTCGACTCTGATGTAATTCAAAGTAGTGTTGTGCATACACCATTTAAAATTTAGGAAGTTTTTGAATACTTTTGGGGCCCAAACAATTAGCGTCAAGGCCACTGCGCGTGCGCAAAACCCAAACCGCGTTTTGCTTTCGGGTTGGGAACGCAATTTCTTGAATTGAGTGGGAGCCCTAAAACCTGCCCCGAAAGTTTTAGGTCAGACAAACGTGACGGCACCCACCAAAGTGATGGCTCTCGGTCAAGACTAGAGTGACATAAAATAGGAGTGTCCAAAACACCGCAGACCCTATTTGAAAACTCCTCACTCCTGCTTGACCCAAAGCGTCCATACGCGAAGGGCTTTGATTTGGGGCCCCTATTCGAAAACTCCCTATTTACTTATCATAAGCGTAAATAACGTAGGGGTGGTGCCTCGAGCTCCCACCCACCGACTCTTCCGAGGAAGTTCTTGATAAATATATTTTCCCTTGTAATTTTTAAAAACATTTCCTTAGTCGTCTGAAACCACTCGTAGTTCGTTTTCCTGGGCACCACAATAAAAAGCATCAAGAAGATCACTGATTATGAGAGATATTTGTGGTGAAGAACATTGACACCATGGTCAAACAAGCTAATTCTAGGCTAAGGGACTCGCGAGTCGACTCACACAGATTCACTCAGACTAAGGTTGAGCCATGAGCCTGAGTTTGAGTGAATCTGGGCGAGTAATATTTTGGTGAGCTTGAGTTCTAGTGAGTCCAGTCCAACGTTTTTAGATACTGTACAGTATCTAAAAACGTTGGTCCAGTCAAAGAAAATTTTGGTGATTCCGAGTCCGAGTGAGCCTTAAGCGCAAGCTATATTTAATGAGTGAGTCTAAGTGAAGTCACATTTTTTACCAACCTATAGTTGACCCACAGTGTTAGAAAACGTTGCCAATTCCCATATCTTATAGATGGGTCATTTCTGAAGAATATTTCTGACAAGGATTTCGTTCACCAATATGTCGGTACTGATCTCCAACATGAGCTAAGTCTGGACGCCGATAATATTGTTTTTATTTAACGGTTACGCTTCAACACATGGTAACCATATGACCTCACGAAAGCAACGCTTTATATCAGTCGTGTCCGTGTTTTTATGCACATGCCTATTGTGAAAATAAAGTAAACATATAGGGCGAACACAGCCATGTCTGGGCCGAGGGCCGCAGGTGAGAGATTCGCGTGCCACATGCGGCCAGCGGGTCGCCTGTTCGAGAGTGCTGCTCCATGACAACACGTTTCGCATGATGCGTCCGAAATGTCAAATGAACTGAGGGGAGTGTTTGTCGTTTTTCGCTTGCTGCTGAGTTCTGTCGAAGTTCTCAAAATAAACATTACGAGGGAGGAGAGCTCTCGTGTTGAATTAGCATGGCTTGTAATTATATATATATATATATATATATATATATATATATGGCGTTCAGTAATAATTGGGACTTCTCACGAAACTGGTACAGCTCCAGCGGCACATGTAGAGGCAGAAAGTACTATGCATATTGTGGAAGAAATAGTACTTATTTTAGACTTTGTGTTGGGTAAAGCGGGAACACGAAGCTCTACGCATTTGCACATAAGTATTCATTATACCTTCCTGTCCTTGAAAAGTCTAGCACTTTAAATAACGCCAGAATTGTCAAAGTCATCATTACACTGTTATCACAGCTGAATGATTGAAATAAAGTGGATCAGTTGATCGGCTTTGTGGTGATAGATATCATAAGTGTTACGCGGGTAATGGAAAAAAAGCTCTTGTTCATCGTATCAGTAAAATGACCTTTAGCAATGCCAAAAAAAAATAACCCTTCCGCCGAGAAGACGTCTGTTGAATCCGAAAACGCGCAGAAAAGCAATTATAAGTGGTGTTACCACCTCGACTTTCGAGCACTAGCTTTTTGTGAGGTTCTGAATTTTGATGACGTGTATAAAGGATCACGCAACGTTTTGTTACAAAATTGAAGTGCATTGCATTCTGCGAGAGGGAGATACGTAACATAGCCAGAATAAACATCTTTATTTCGAAAGTTAGCTGAAATTTCATTCAGCCAGCATAAATGGTACTTAAGAAAACGAAAAAATCTTGACCAAAGCGTACTCGCTTCCCTTGAAAAGTTGCTTTCACCTCATGGCGTCTACGCGTTGGGTGGACCGGCTTCACAGCGGTTGCCTGCGCGGCAAGTTAACGCCGCCTTCCGAGGTACGATGCTGCTGCTCATGATGATAATGATAATGATTTGAGGCTGATCCTTTTGTATTGGGCGGGCCAGATTAATCTGCCCTAGCCAGAGAAAAACACTTAAAAAGTAGATAAATAAAACGCTCCACTGGCGTACACACCCGCATCTGCACGCCTTCAATTTTGTCCACATAAATCATTACCGCTGCGTCGCACGCCACCACTACACCAGCCTTGTTTTGGCGGTGCGTACTGCCGCATAGTTCACTGTGCCAGCCGCTCCATCGAGTGCGGGTGGCCCCGGGTCATCTTTGTGAACAAACTCCATAGCCTCGGGCAGTGTGGTGCCCTTTCGTTGGTGTGGGCCCAAACACGTACAGCATAGCACTAGATGGGACATGGTTTCTTCTTCCTGCCCGCACACCCGGCACATCGCACTCGTGTCATCGGTATTTTCATCGAATCGGCGACGGTACACAAGGGTTCGTAGTGCCCCAGCCCTCGGTTCGAACAGAAGGCCAGTACCGCCATTGTTGTCGTACATGCGCTCCTTTTCTATTTCATCGTTGCAACTTCGATATACCGTCAAGGTTGCCTTGGAACGCATCGCCCTCGGCCACTGCTCGTTCTCTTCCTCCCGTACCTGTTCTTGGACGGCACGGGCCCATCCGCACTCTGTGCTTGCCTTCACGGGTTTCGCGAAGAAACTATACTCCCGTGGTGACGCCACCTGGCGGATGTGCTTTGCGGACTCATGGGAAAAGCGCTCTCTCAGAAACCTGGTACTTCTCCGGGACGGTAGACTTTGGTGACGTGTCCGTGGAATGGCTCTGCGGTTTGCCCTTACGAACTTCTTGCCATGGTTAGTCGAGTGGGAACAACACCACATTGGAGTGTCAGGGTGTGTGCGTTGTTTTGTGTGTGTGTGTTTGTGTGTGTGTGTGTTTGTGTGTGTGTGTGTGTGTGTGTGTGTGTGTGTGCATGCGTGCGTGCTATGTTGGCTCGATATGGTGCTATTTTTTGTGTCACTGTAAAATTTTTAATGATTCCGCTGGCTGGTTTGCTGTTGGGTAAACAGTTCTAGGATATTCCCAGGTGTCAGCGTGTCCAACTGCGTGTACTGTGTCGGAGGCTCCATGAACGTGTGAGAGAGATTTCACTATGTGTCACGTCACACTGACTTCAAGGTGCTGAAGTTTCAGCTGGAAGTTACTCAGTGAAATAGTCTTCGATTATTTATTTTAAGAACGAAGTTTTGGTGGAAAATAGAGATCACTCAGTATTTAAAACTACTTTTCATGAACTTATTTGCAATCCTCAAAAACAATATTGATTCACTTAGTGTCTCAGTGCAGTGAAGAAGCTTCTGACTGAAGTGGCAAAGAGCATGACACCTTTTGAGTAGAATCTATTCAATGGTCAGATGATTCTTTTTGAGCACTGATTGCTGTGTGCATAAGGCCACAAGCATGTCTCCACATATAATTCTACGCTCAACGTTATTGTGCCTATCTTTCTTAGCATTATCATTTTGCCCCGAATTGCGAATTTCTCAACCTGCTCAAGATTGTTCAGAAAACGGGCAGGAGAAGCTCTTTGTGTAAGATCTATCAATTGCAGGGCAGTAAATGTATCAATTGCATACTGAAAGACACGAAGTCGAGAAACCTTGGAAGGCCTCATATGTATCGGTACATTTATTGGCAATTTGATCAAAATAGTCCAAAAGTATGTGAAAAAGACACTAAAAGACCAGAACGCACGTGGTAAGATATGATACCGGAATCGCCTAAGATTGATGAGCGTGTGTAATGCCAACTATCCGGCCAAGTGAGGATGTGCATTGGGCGTCCCCTCTTTGAAAGAAATATGGCTGTACTGAGTAAGCCAACATGGCCTATTAAAATGGATTACTTGTGGTATAATTAAAATGTTGTTTAGTGGTTGAGGTAAAGCTGAAATTGTCGCGCAGAGGACACATGAAGAAGAGACCGCTGTATCCTCGTGCATCTTTTTTTTGTGTGCCCGGTTCAATACTGCTGGAACCAGCTAACAATGTTGTTCTAGACAAGTCTACAAGTGACCTTGGGAGAAAGTTCGTGTGTCATTGCAGTGGCGTCATGTTGTCCGCGTTCTTGCGCTAATATTGCATACTTGTCTTCACCATGCATCGAAGTCTAAATAGTATTGCGGTGACCATTATGTCATGCTGTAATTACTTAAAAAACAAGTAGCAAGCATTCTTAGGAATGAAGACAGGTGTGTTTTGTAACTTCAAGCAGAACGAGCTGTCGCACTTTTATGATTTTATTTCGAGGAACATCGGTATATATTCGAACTTGACAATGACGCCGTAATGTGACAACTGCATCGAGATGACGTAGCGAAACAAATCGGCAGCCGTATTCGGAGTTCCCAGATTCTGGTACCACTGGTAGTAGAGAAAATTTCATCTGTCCAGGAAGTTGCGTGCCCTGGTAGTGTACTTCAAGAAGGTGATACTCCTTCCGTTGTCTTAAGACGGTAAACCATAAATGCTGGCCAGCGAAGTGGGCTCTGCGTTCGTGCCCCGCGACGCTGCGCCTCCTACTTTGGACACTCCTCCGCTCCCTTCTCTCACGCTTCCATCCGCACTTTTCCCTGTGGGTGAACTCAGACTTGATGCAACACTCGGTGGTACTGATGGGATTGCACTGACAGGAAAACTTGGGGATGGGAGACTACTGCTGGACCCCAATCCTGGTGAAGCCCCTGGGGCTCCTAGTGCTGTCGGTGTCGGCGAAGCCTGGTTTGCACCTTTGCCTTCTGGTCCTGCAAACGGTGAGGCTACTGGTGTACCTCCACTTAAAGAGACGGTACCGATGCGTGCCGTTTTCGGACTTGGTCTCAGATTTGGATAGATCGAAGGAATCTTGCCGGTCTCGGAGGATTTGACCGTGGGCACGATCTTGGTCGTTGGCAGAAACGGGAGACCAGTGTTGGTTGGCGGGACACCCACCATGGGCCTTGCTGACGATGAACTAGGCGTGGTGCTGCCAACCGGAACTGCCGGAGCAGCCACGGTGTTCGAGGCTCCAGTGTACAAACGGGTGTCCACAATCGGTCCGGAAGGCTCACCCGATGTGGGGGCTATCTTCCTGAATACTCCTGAGGCCAACTTGTCGACGGCTGAAAATGCCTTGCCAAAAGCCCCCTTGTACTCGTCGGCATCGAAAGGAATGCAGCCCCCGTTTTTGCAGACTCCGCGCCTGCGTAGGAGGAGCGTCTGGAAAGAGCAGGATAATCATGTTGCTTGCCTGCTCCAAACATTGGAAATTCCAAATATTCATATTGTGAGTGATAAGTTCAACTTGCTGCTTTAATTACTTCTGTGTGGGTATATGGAAGCGGGAACAGCAGGTTCGCTAGTTTTCGACATGCCCAGCGGCCGCCCCTCGGGGAACAACGGCGTTAGATCTCTGTGTCAAACTGTGACATGCCATGGTCGTCGCTTTGCATATCACCGATTTATTTTGGCGTTACCTGTAATATTCAGTACTTGGTCGAGACCACTTGTAGCTTGTGCGTACTCGATTGATCACGGTTGATAATTTGAGTAGGGCAACAGGAATTGAACTACGACCAAAACGGTAAGGCCAAAACGTTTGTCAATACGACTAATTTACTGCTAAAATGTTTCCCATGCTGAAGACGTCATTAGATTCAACGGTGGCGTTAAATGAGTGCATGAACAAGCTGAACACCTGGGATGCTTTAGCGTTGGTCAGTTTGGTCAAGGCCCATGATAGCTTATGTTCGTTTACTGGCGGCAAGAGCAATATACCTTCCACCATCGAATTATTAAAAGAATTAGTTCTTCGAATTCTACTGTTTGCAGCAAAAAAGAAACAGCATAAATATTTTCACAGTTCTTGACCACGATTTTAAAACAGACGTTTAGAGGAGGCTTGAAGCTCGGCAAGCTTGCAGACCCGTTGTGCAGGTAACAAAAAACACAAAACCTACATAAATGGGCCAAGTATTTATCCGTTTTCCTCATGTGATCTTTTTTTTCAGTTTTACGTTTTATGTCACAGAAAAGCCTTAGGGTAAAAAAGACTGATAAGATGGGCAAGTGCTGTAAGCATAACAGAAGCTTTTACCCTTATGATCAAAATCACTTCAAAAGGGAACAGCGTAGTCCAGTGTGCTGGCTTATTTCAAATAAAGTGCGACTTCTGTTCAAGATTACGCTTCACGTGCGACACTTAGTGAAGATTCAATTTCGAGGAGTAAAGATATCTTCATTCTTATTTCCCATAGCGTCGCCATGAAGTTTATTGGCCGGAACACACAATTCGGTAGACTGTCATAATTAGCTAAGTATATGCGCTGTTTTCTGAACACTTTCACTCAGCAAGAAGTCCCACTATCTTTATGCAATCAAGGTTTGCGGTGCAAAACGTTTCTGTATACATATAGGTCGTTTATTGAGAGGTGTGGGGTTACGATATTAAGATGTGCATATAAATAATGCCAAGCCGAGAGTAATCGTTGAACGATGGCGTAAAATAATTGGTAGGTAATTGTAAGGGCCACAAGAGAACGTATACAGTAGACCACAGCCCAGAGTGGAGCAGCGAAACTGTAGGACGTAACCAAAAGGTAACTTTTATGCCTGAGTTTACATTTTAATCACTAGATCTTAGTTAGTGACCTAACTATTCTCACTTCCTGTGTTGGATATCTTTCCTGAATTCAAGAAAAACAGCTCGTACAAATCACTAAATAATTAAGTTAAAACATACGGTACACCTACACTGGTTTACTTTTGTCGCCTGCTGTGCCTTTTGATTGTGATACTTGGACTGTGTTGCCAGTTTGAAAAGTAGCAGTTACTAAGTTGTACGCCCTTGCTAGGTACATATTTTGATAACCGTGTAACAAAGTAGACTTACGTTTGCCGTCATATTTCGAATTTATAGAGAAAGGACTCTGCTAACAAAACATTAAACTTTAAAACCTGAATGCATATCTCAACGAAGCGCAAGATCTTCTGCGTAGTCCAAAAAAATTTGCGCACATTCTGTTCATAAACGTTGCGTAGATTAGCGTCGTAACTTACACATGTGGATTTAGGCAGTGCGTAAGTGATTTCGCACGTTCAAGTGACGCGTGCTCGCAAGCAAGCATGTAGTGCCTGCACTGTCAAACAGGTGCGTCGAATTCGTGTTAGGATAAATTTAGTGTGACCGCAATCACTGCTACGATTGTTAGGATGTATTTAGATTCACTGACTTTGATGTGAGTCTTTTGCTTTATGCGGAGGACTGTCGGAGTGCACTGAAAACACTGAAATACTTACACTATAAACTTCAAAAAGGCAGCTAATTTACGGCTTCATTACTTGAAGTAAGTACAGAAAGAATGTCTACAATGAGTGCCCTTCCTCAGATAGAGCAACTAATTAACAATCGCAATAGCTCGGTACATTAACCATTTATACAGGTTAACGGCTGCCCATGTAGCATTGCTAAGAAAGAATGATGCGTTTTATTGCGCTACGACAACATAGAAGAGCGAATTACGTATAAATAAAACACGACAGGCCGGCGTTAATTTTGTTGAAAATGAACATTTTCATTTTCTTACCGAACAAAGGACTCCATCCCGCTCTGTTGATAAGATGATTGAGGGCAACTCGAAGAAACTGATCCTGACGCATAGGTAGCGGCACGGAATAACCTTCCCACTCTGTAAAGAAATGACAAGTGTGAACATTGCGATTTTTTGTTCTTTTTCTTTATTTATTGAAGCAATTGTTTGAGTTTGTGTACTCGTATAGATGGCTGTGAACGTGTAAATAAAGTTAATCATTTTCAGCTGGATCGCCTTAAGATATGGGCACACACAAAAAAGCCCACTGTCTATTAAAGCTGCTTAAAAGTATTCCCGTAGGTTGCTGTTCGTTCAATCAGGCAATTTGTTGTATTTGGTAAATTTAAGCCAGCTAGAGTTTAAGTAATATTTAATTTTTAAATAGCCAGTTTTAAAGGCAAACAGATATTGGTACTGACGCTTACAGTTTCGCTCTCACTTTTAATGTACCTGTTAAGAATGCGGTCGTTACGCCTGTTATTTCGTGGCTGTAGTTATGGCATGGTCGGTCCTAGTCACCAAACTTTCCATTTCTTAACATCAAAGATAGGTGATGCGAGAAAATTTGTACATTGTGTACGGCCCTTATGTCTATGGTGGTTGAACGGCACCGAATGCCGCAGGTGCTCTGTAATAAATATGGAAAGGCTAGTGGGAATGGCACTTAAATATGGTATCTTCTGTGAACGTACGTATGTCCACCAGAACTCTTGTATTTATGCAAATGGACCTTTATTGTTTTTGCATATCGAGGCGCGAGCACAGCAGCAGTTGCGATAACCGCATAGACAGGCTTGCCCCAGTACCCGCAGCCGTGGAGTTTCCCAAAAATACACTGGAGGCAACTCTGGCGCTCGTGTTTATATATATGGGAGCTGCCCCGTACGCCGCTTCAGCCAGCATGGGAATGACGGATAGTACAGATATTTGCCTAATCTTGCCTAGTTTTCGTTCTTTTCGCTTTGTTCAGCTCCCTGTGGCCTGAATCCATTTTTCGCAACACGGAGTTGAGCAAAGGTTTGCAGTTACGCTTCAACACCTTGACCCTTCAAGGTTAATGAATTCTAAACGCATCTCGTAAAGTTCACAATGATCCTTTATTTAGTCCGAAACAGAACCGAAACACAACAATAAACAAAGCCAAGAGTGCGTTCCAAGCCACAAGCACGAAGACTATACTCGCGGACAACGTTTCTTGTAAATGAAGGGAAGGCTACCGCGTAAAGTTGGCGTGTGTCACCGCTCTTATAGTCCCAGAGTTGCTTCCGTGTTTTTTACGAAAACATCATGAAAAAACAACAACATAATACTTTATTATCTACTGGATGCTGTTTATAAAGAGACGTTGCACTAACTAAAATATATTACTATTTGTTTTACGTGATACAGTGTAATTTTTCGTTTTTGAACATGCAAAACGTCGCAAGTTTGACGTATACCTCACAGTCAAAATGGCGTCGTCATGGTTAAGTGAGCGCTCGTCACCCTCAAGCTATTTAAACGACTCGCCGAAGAAGCTTGAGACAAATTTCACCTACTAATGGCTGTTTAATGGTTGTAGAATATAGTATTCGGCGTTTTTATTCGAATATGGCCATAAAAAATTCGAAGCGTTAGCGAAACCAGACCCTGCACTTCGAGGAAGAGCACATGTGCTGTAGCTCCGCCCCCATAGCTTTCCCTTTATTGCCAATAAAATTTGTCCACAATTGTAGGCAAATTTGTCTACTACAACTCATTCCCATGGTGGCTTAACGATTGCAGCGCCAGTTTCCACTAGTTAATATTAAGAAACTCTATGCCCACAGCGAACAGATCCCAGGGCGCAACAGGACGTTTTTGGAGTTTCACATAATTTCCCGGGAGGGCGACGGCCACAATGGTGCGAAACATTCGCCTGCAGTGTCCTTATAATCGCTGAAGCAGTATTCAATAATAAGGACGTCACTAAACCTATATCGACGCTAGCGGGCGAGTACTTCAGTGAAGCTGGGCATTTCCAACGCAGCTTAGCACAAGAAATGCCGCCAAAATTATTTTTTACCTTTGATATCATTTCCAGGTACCTGAGTATTAGATAGACTGAACGATTATAATTTTTTACGCTGAGCAGCTGAGCACGCTGTAATGTAACAGCCGCTATATGTAACTAGTTTGGCTACTCATAATATTGTAAAATGGTTGGATATGACGAGATCTTAATTTAAGTACGAATCGTTAAGAAGTTTCTGTGAGGACCCTGTCGGCCATGCACATTAAAAAATGAAATATCGCAATGAAGACTACTTGCACAGAAAATATACAGAGAAAAAAAAAGCCACATGAATGAAAACATCAATGTGTTGTTGTGCCAGAACTTGTGAATATTGCATATGGATGAAACTCGATTACTGATGGTAAGAGATGTGCTGCTGAAAAGCAAACTACATCCTGCGGCAAACTCTTGTGAACCTAATATCAAGGATGGTGCGGAAAGTGCAAGGCATGAATGGTACTGCGTGGCTTTTATTTCCACGTCCTGTTTTATGTCGGTCTTTTATGTGCGCAAGCTTACGTTGCTAGGTCAGTTGTTGAAGTGCTTCAACACACGGTGTTAAGCAAAAACTTACTATGGCGTTAGGGGCCAGACGTGGGCAGTAGGCTTCGAGCAGAGGCAGGGAGATCAGTGCTGCAATAAGGTGCATAAGGGTGTGGTTACGATGGCAAGTCATTGAAATGTGGCCTAACACAACAACGACTTCACAGACTCCTCGCTCTTTATGCGAAGAGAAAGAAAATGAAATGGCACAAGAAATCTCCACGAGTTGCTTCGACTAAATAAAATTTCAGTAATCAAATAAACAGTAGCTAAAATGAATATTTTTATTGGTGAATGAAACTCAAAAAGAAAAGGAAAAAATTGGCGGATCCCACGTACAGTGGGAATCGATGATATGTGAAGCACGAATGAAAAATGTTGAAATGTCACTTTGAAATCAGCACAACGTTACGAGGTGGAGGTAAATAATGCCGCACATGACTTCCGTGTCATGATTATCATGTTCGGATGTGTCATTTACCTTCGTCATCTATTCACGCCACGTGATACTAAATTTAGTATATGTGGAGCTAGCGAAACTGCCGTGAGCACGCTATGAGTGTGGTATGTTTTGATGTTCTTACATAACACGGGTTTCAGTATTATCAAGTTTGCATCAGTCATATATTTTGTCATCCACTGACGCCACGTAACACCAAATTTGGTATATGTGGAGCTAGCAAAATAACCACGAGCGCATCATGAAGGGCCCAATATACACCAATTCAGCGTTGACGCGCGTGCACGCTGGGCACAACGACGCTATACGTTAGCAAAACGCGAGTACTCAATGATATAGTCTGACGCCAGGCACGACCAGCGTCCGCCGGTGCGGCCCGACGGCATCCGGCGCGAAATTTGACATGCTGCATTTCGTGCCGATGCGTTACCCAGACAACACTGCGTCTCCCTCTTTTCGTGACAGAGGGACGCTGGACGCGCTCAAACGAGCATGCGTCAAAGCAACGCAGCTGGGCGCGCGCCTGCGAGTGTATGGCAGAACCAGCGCCTGGCGTGGCAACGCTGGCGTGGCAACGCTGGCGTGACGCTACGAAAGGAACGCCGGCAAGCACGCGCACCGCGTCACGTCGAAGTGTATTGGCGCCTTGACTGTGGCATGTAGTCATGTTCTCTTATGACACGCATCCCATGATTATCATGTTTGCATCAGTCCCATACCTTTGTCATCCATTGGTGTCACGTAATACCAAATTTGGCACATGTGAAGCTCGCGAAATGGCCGCGAGTGCATCAGCAGTGTGGCATGCACTCATGTTGTTACATGACACGCATGTCGTGAATATCATGTTTGGATGTGTAATTTACCTATGTCGTCCGTTCGCGTCACGTAATACCGAGTTTGGTACATGGAAAGCTAGCAAAACGGCCGCGAGCAAATCATGAGCGTGTCATGTAGTCATTTTGTTACATGACACGCATCTCATAATTATCATGTTTGGACCAGTCACATACCTTTGTCATTCATTCACGTACTGTAACACCAAATTCGGTATAAGAGACGCTAGCCAAACGGCATCGAGCGCAATATGAGCGTGGCATGTAGTCATGTTCTTACATGACACGCATGTAGCGATTTTCTTGTTACGGTCTGTCGCTTGTGTTCACCATGCAATCATGCAATACCATACCAGTTTTGCAACATGTCATGTGAACAAAACCACCGTAAAAAAGCTGCAGAACCATGAAATGTAAATCATGACATTCTTCACATACATGTCATGATTTCATGTTATGACTAGTCAAATATATTTTTTATGCAGTCTTGTTATGACATACCAAGTCTGGTATTGATACCATTATCGAAACGGCCTGGAGAGCTAAAAGTCGTAGGTGGCTAGATAGATAGATAGATAGATAGATAGATAGATAGATAGATAGATAGATAGATAGATAGATAGGTACGCTCAAAGTCGCCGAAGTTCACTAAGGAATGCTTCGCATTTAAAAGAACTGATGTGTACAGCTTGCACGGTTGGATAACATGAGCTACAAAATGCGAGCGCGGATGATAGTTTGGCTGAAAGGACAGTAATCTAGCATACAATTAATGGGATCAGACACGAAGCGTAAGCTCGTAAAATTTTTGAAGCCAATAGAAAAGCTAGAGCTCAGAAGTCGTGAATACGAACAGATACACAAAAAATTGAATGTTTCAATCTGACTGATAAAAAAATGTCGAGGCAAAGTGTTCAGGACTCCGTTTGTGTCCTTTTCATGCAGTTTCTGCCAAGAGCATATGAACTTTTGATGAAGATAGCTTGTCTATAAGGATAGTGTCAAAGATACACAAACACGTTTGACTTGTTCAAAAAGCTTCGCCCGGAACTATAACATGATCCATGTATTCAACCATCACTACATTCATAGTGAGCCACAAATAAGCTAAAGCGTAAGCAGTTTAAAATGCAGAATGACTGAATTGTTGCGCACATCAAACTAGCAGGCAATGAAGCAACAAACAGAAGTGACAAAATGGCTTGGTCTTTCACACTTTCGAAAGTGTTCTCTAATTGATAACGTGAATTGATGAATTTCACTGAATACAACTTGGAACCTTTCGAAGTGGTTAACTCTATGGGAGATATTGATTGGGCTTTGAAGTGCGTTTGAATAGCAAATGTTTTCACGATTTAGTTTTCGTAGTCAAATGAACAATACCAAACTAGGCAATGCCGAAAAATAAGAGCAATACAGAGACTGAATGTACAACGTCTGAGAGAAACAATAAACCCTTAAAATTTGAGTAGAGATGATCGCATCAGTAAAACGTAAGATAATTACTAAAAAAAAACATTGTGCCACACACAGTTCATGAGGTGGTGCCCTGCGTTACCTGATAATGCCAGAACATTTCTTATTGTAGAATCCATGATGTCTCAGTTTTTGTCCGCTTTGCTGAGGCCAGCAAGGCTACGCTCCGAGGTCATCGCAGCTGTTTGCGTCTAAACAGTCAGCCATGATGACGGCGGCCTGCAGAGAGCATATAGATAGCTTTCGGAGCATGGACAGCAAAGTGGACTGCGTCTCTTTCTAGATTGACGAGCTATTGTTTTAAGCAGAGGCATGACGAACGAAAAATATGGTTTTATTCGTACACAATGTTGTCCTATTTTGTCATGTCGATTGAAAAGGCTACAGGACTTGCTTACCACTGCCTTGTCAGAAGGGTAAATTTTATTCGTTGTAGGCGTTCAGCAAAACTATGTAAGGCGCACCTTTTTAACTAGATCAGTACCACGTTTGCTTCTAATTGTTCTATAAATATATTGCATAGAACATTTGCGTAACAATGCCTAGTGATGCAATGAGTAACTGCCCCCCCTCCCCCCTCTCCTGAGCCACGTATCGACATAAAACACCTCCATTTTAGGAGTTGACATAGACAAGATATGTAACAAGTGCAAACTAAGGGTTGCGCAAATTTCCGGACCTTGGAAGAGGTCATGGCTGGCAGCTTGTGAAAGTATTTGTTTGAAAGAGTCCATGTTCTCCGAACATCTGCGCGTGTTGAAAATGGGAAAGGTAGCGGAGTGCATACGTGCACTATGTGGCGAACGCTTTTTGGGTACCCCTGCACGGGGTCGTCCTGCGCTGTCTGCGTACTCTGTGTAATAATTATCTTTGAAGATATGAAAAAGAGTTGCACTTGTTGCTTTGTGGTCTTCATCTGTTGATCAAAGCTTACCTGATCAGCGCGCGAGAGAGATATAGACATAAGGGAGAGAAAGACCGGGAGGTAGACAAAATACTGTAGCATGCGGTTTGCTATCCTGCGTTAAGAGAAGTGTGAACGAAGAAGGAAGATAAGAAAGTGAGTATAAAAGTAGACGCGTGAAAGAAAAAAAAAGAGTGTGGGTGCTATAGCCCATTCAATAAGCCATAGCCAGCCTCAAAGAGGCGAGGCTTAGCGCGACAGCGTGGATGTCAGAGGCGCTTTCACTGGGTAATTCTCGAAGATTATGGCGCACATCCAAACTATGGTAGCCGGTAGTGTCCGTGCACTTTCTCGGACCCGTTGAGAGCCTTGGTGGTTTCACGGAAGGATATAACTGGGTACAGGAACCAGCAATTGACGGAAGTGATGTTATACGCACTGTTTGCTCTGGACCTCTATCGGCCAGACACCATTCCCGAAATGCAGAGTGCTTGTTCTCTGGGTTCTCCCACTTACAAATAATAAGGCAAACATAAGTAAACGGGATAGCCGAAAATAGAAAGAAATGTGAAAATGGAGCAAATATTACCAAGACGTAATGTAACCGGTGATATTGTGCGAGACATATGTGCATAACCGTGGAAACTCAGTGAAATGGAAAGCGACAAAACAGTAATACAAAAATAAAATAATAATAAATAAAATATATTAAAATAATAAAAAGTAGATGAAAAATAAAATAAATGAGAACAGTCATAACACAAAAATCGCGTATGTATTGTTTTATGACTGTTTTCATCTATTTTATTTTTTATTTTTATTTTTATTTATTTAGCACCGGTATGTGTCGTCACTGTATCGTCTCCGTCTTCAGTCGCTAAGTGTACGCCACCAGGAGGCTAATCCAATGTGCTTAAAGCCATTTTGAGTCCATATCTTACTCCTACGCAAGCTAATGACCTAATGGCTTTTTAACGAAACACCAGACTTGTTTTGACGTTTGTTCGGATGTCTTGGGTCAAACGACGACGGCCTTTCATCGCATCGCCACAGACGGGTGTATCATTCGCCATCGCCCTTACCGTGTGTCGTTCTCAGAACGCAAGGTTATCGAGGAACAATTTTGTCAATGACATTCTCGCACGCAACGTTATCAGGCCTTCAGTAAGCCTTTGGTCTTCTGTTGTCCTAGTTGAGAAAAATGACGGATCAGCGCGAATTTGCTTTGATTACAGGGCACTAAAGAAAATTACCCGGAAGGATGTATGTCCTATGTCTCCGTCTGACGGTGCCCTAGACACCTTACAGGGTGCAGAATATTTTTGAAGCCTCAACCTACGATCTGGCTATTGGGAGATTACAATGCATGCACCTGATAAAGAGAAAACAGCGTTTGCTACTCCTGATAGCCTTTCAAATTCAATGTGATGCCTTTTGGGTTCTGCAGTGCCCCCGTCACATTTGAGTGAATGATTGATTCGGTGCTGTGAGGCCTAAAATGGAAGACCTGTCTATGTTACATGGATGACATCGTCATCTTTTCATCCAGCTTATCGCAACACCTAGAACGTCTAGACGAGGTGTTCACATGTCTAGCCAAAGCTGGTCTCCAGCTAAATACCAAGAAGTGTCGGTTTGCGAGCCGTAGCATCAAAGGGTTAGGCCACGTTTTCAGGAAGCTTGCATCGAACCTGATCCCGACAATGTGGCCGCTGTGTTGCACTTTCCTAAGCCCACCACGCTAAAAGGCTTTCGCAGCTTCCTTGGCTTAGCCTCATACTTCCGATAGTTTGTCCGTGATTGCGCCAGTATCGCGGATCCTCTTCACAAACTCCTGACCTCAAGTGCACCATTTATTTGGACAGATGACTGTGAAGCTGCTTTTTAGACCCTGAAGCGATGCCTCACGTCAGGGCCAGTTCTTCAGCATTTTGATCACATATCCCCTACTACGACGCAAGCGGGCAGGAAATCGGCGCTGTCCTGCTGCAGCGTGGCCAGGCTTCGCAATAGCAAGTAATGGCTTACGCGAGCCGTACTCTATCTCCAGCGGCACGGAATTACAGCATCACTGAACAAGAATGTCTGGCTATCATGTGGTCCGTGCAAAAATTTCGCCCCTATTTGTATGGCCGCCATTTCACGATCGTCACGGATCATCATGCGCTCTGTTGGTTGCCCTCCTTGAAGAACCGGTCAGGATGCCTCGGTTGTTGGGTGCCCCGACTGCAGGAGTATGACTACAGTGTCACATATCGGTCGGGCCAAAAACACCTAGATGCCAACGCTTTGTCATGCTGTCCACTGATGCAAAATCATGGCGCATCTATCTGCTGCGCAGCACCTCCCAGCCAAGAGACCACACAGATGACCAGTATTAGTCCTATTGAGTTCACTGCACTGGATGACCTCCTTCAATCCGCAGACCTCACCTCACTCCAATGTGCAGACACATACTGCCGTACAAACATTGATTGGCTCAGCGGCTTGTTCCGTGCTCCTAACAGCCGCTTACGAGAAGTCACGTGTTTCAAACTTAATGACGGGGCGTTGCTTCGGCAAATTTACCATCCTCTCGGTAGCCGATGCGTCCCAGTCATACCTCCTTCACTTCGACTCCAAGTTTGGGAAGCTTTTCATGAGGACCCGACGTCTGGCAACTTGGGTTTTCATAAAACCTATGATCGCATCAATGTTCACTGCTTCTGGCCTGGCATCTCTACTACTGTTTACAAAAACAACATGTTTATCATGTCAGCACCGAAAACGTGCGACATCTCTTCCCGCCGACCCTCTACAACTTCTCCTGTGCCCGTCCACTCCCTTCGAGTTCGTCGGTATATTCTTATCACGGACGCCTTCCGCTTACCCCCGTCGGTCACCGCTGGATCGTTACTGCCGTAGACCATCTAATTCGCTACGCTGAGACGGCAGCTCTTCCCTCTGGCGCTGCCTCCAAAGTGGCCGACTTTGTTCAACGCGCCATTATCTTGCGCCACGACGCTCCTCGTGTTCTTCTGACTGAGTGACCTTGACAAGACTTTTCTTTCCCATATGCTCACTGAAGTCTTACAGGCCTCTGACATCATTCATAAAACCACCTCGGCATATCATCCGCAAACAAATGGTCTCACTGAGCATTTTCATAAACTTTGTCAGACGTGATCTCTATGTATGTCCAGCCCGATCACAAGCACTGGGACACAATACTACCTTTCTCCACGTTTGCCCATAACACTGTCATTCAACATACAAGTTACAGCCCGTTTTCCTAATGTACGGCCATGCACCGTTTTTTGTTCTGGACACCTACTTCTTGTCCACGCCCTCTGTCCCATCCGCGTTCCTTCCAGAAGAGTTCGCTGCCCGTGTAAACAACTGACGCACAATCGCCCGTGCGAACCTTTCTACCATTCAGGCCTAGCGAAAAGTTCATTGTGACGAGAGACGTCGCGTTGTGTCATTCTACCCAGGCGACGAATTGCTCCTCTGGACACCTGTTCGCACACCCGGCCTCCGTGAAAAATTTGTTCACAGATACCTAGGCCCTTACACCGTGCTTGAACGAACATCGGCCGTGAATTATCACGTCGCCCCGGTTACTTCGGCTTCTGATTGCCGTCGTCGCGTGACCGAGATTGTCCATGTGTCTAGCCTATAGCCTTATATCCGGTGCTCGTACCCTTACTAAATGGTCGTCTTGCTGACCGCTTTCGTGTAGGGGGGAAATAGTGTGAGCGCTGAATGTGTAGTTCATCATCTTCACCTGCGTATACAAATCATCATGATCATCATCATCGTAGTCTCTCGCCGCGTGTTCGGTTACGGGCTCTCGCGCCTGTGTTGGAAAATACAACGGTTACAACGGTCCTTCCTTCCTACCTAATGTCGTCGCACAACACACACACACACACACACACACATATATATATATATATATATATATATATATATATATATATATATACATACATATATATATATATATATATATATATATATATATATATATATATATATATATATATATATATATATATATATATATATATATATATATATATATATATATATGCAGGCATGGTGGCGAAAGTGGAAAGTGGCCGTAGCGTAGTAAATAGTCAATAGATCCGCCATGAGAACAGTAACAACGGAAGCGTTTAAACCGACAGTTCTGACCAGAGTCTGGCCTACGTCAAGAATGAGGGTACATTCTGTTCGCGCTCGCATTTTTAGTATTTTGAGTAAAGAATGAGGGAGAAAGAACGGCTAAGACAGAAAGAAAATATGACAAAAAGAAAGGGAGGGGAATCGAGAACGTTGGAGGGTTCACTGCGCTATGCGAGTGGCGTCATGAGTGTGTATTTTCTTAGAATTATTGCGTTTAGTGTAGTTGGGTGGTGGTTCCATTATTGTAGACGGTGGCTGGCTCAAGTAAGCGCTTGCGTGTCATGAAAGTTCTTTTTCTTTTTTTTTTCCCACCGGCCGTCACTAATCAGGCGTCGGAGACGGCTTCCCGAGGCTCCAGGGAGGCGGCGCGGAAGAAAAGGTTTTTTAAGGCGCCGTCTCGCTTTAAAGGGGTACCAGGCAGTGTGGCCGAAATGCGGGAATGGGCGTTTACAGTGAATATTACTTTGTTCTGAGAATCCGCGTTTGGGTGTTTTTAGCTGTGGATGCGGTGACTGTTCGTCTTGTCGGGCTTACAACCATTGATCAGTTAGTATGAGAGATAAAAATGAACGACAGCAGTACGTCAGAAATTGTAGTTAAATGAAACACGAAAAGATATGTGTGATTGTCTAGTCCTCGTCGCTGTTACACTGCGGCACTGTAAAGGACAGAAAAAAAATGCAAGGTCTGGGACTTAAAACCTCTACGTAAGTATTCGGCGGTGTGTTTTTTCAGCAGAAAATAGAGATGCGACGCATGATCGAAAGTGAGACGCTATGCATGAAACAGCGCTCTGCCGATGACCTGTTGCTGCCATCTGGCAGTGGACCCAGGTTCCACACAAGTTTATCTTTCTCAACGCCACTCCCAGAGGGCGTCCACATCTCACGCAGCGTAGAGTGCCTCGATGCGCGCGCCCCCGCTTAGAGTGGTGTCAGCTTTTGCAAGGGCAGATGCCGCCGCCTCGGCTTCGGCGCCAGCGCGACCGCCATTTTGGCGCCTCCGGCCGGTAGTTCGTGCTTGGCGTGTGAGGTGTTGTTGGGCAGTGTTCATTCCCTTACAGTTTTATGCACCCATCTCCGCATCACCATGCCCGGCTGCTGCGTGCCGCAGTGCTCGAATCACTCGAAAAACGGATGGAAGTTGTACCGGTTTCCAAGAGACCCAAAAAGAAGGCTTCTTTGGACCGTTAAAATCAAACGAGACAAGTGGCAACCGACTAATACGTCGCACGTATGCAGCGTAAGTAAACATTTTTTTTTAGTGCGTCGTATTCTGACTGGTCAGCATTATTTAGGGCGCCGTTGTTTTTTATTTAGGTGCGCAATGTAAACGCAGGACAGCCAAACGTCGTGCAGGGTACTGTGCGGCGTGCTCGTGTTAAAAGATCACGCTTTAAGAAAATGCGTCAAGTACGGGGGCTTCGGAAGCCCCCGTGTCGATAACATTTCATGCTGGTTCAAGGGCCTCGAGTGTGCTACTACATTCATAGGAATTGCGACTAGTTTCAGTGCCCTTGCACGGGAAAGTGTTGCCTTGGCAGCAGCGTTGTGAAATCCTTCCCACCCCCTACCCGAGGCTGTTAATTTCGTGCACTGCGCTTCGCAGCTATTGTGCTCGCGAGACCGGCTGCCGCTGTCGTGACCGTCCGCCTCGCAGCCCGAAGACAGACTTCGTGAAATTGCCGTACTCGCTCGCCAACTCGCCCCGACAGCGTACGCGTCGACCGGGTGCTGGCGGAGTTGAGCTGAACGAAAAGTAGGCAAGAGATGGGGACGCAGGAGGTGTAGTTAAACAGATGAGAATTTAGAAAGTGGAGGAGGGAGAAAATTATATGCAAGGGCAGAAAACGGGGAGTGAGTTCAGGCCGCGTGCCGGCGAGCGAGTACGGAAATCTGACGGCGCCTGACTGCTGCCGAACTTCAAGAGTACGGCACGTAGAGTTCACGTAATTCACATAAGAGGAAATTGGACGTGAAATGCGCGCATATGGCCTCGCAGGGAATTAACATAGGCTCGGGTGCGTGGTAGGGGGATTTCACAACGCTTACGAGGCCTGCCCATGTTTATTCGTGCACGCGTTGGCACTGATCGGTCGAAATTTGAACGCCTCTTGTGAAATCAAGCCGTTTGAACATAAACATGCTGTTCCTGCGAAAAACTCGTAATATTACGAGGCCGGACTTCTGCCCGTCTTGTGTGTATCGTCGTATGTATACTTGGGAATCAGGAACACTTCAGTGACGAACAAAACAAGCGCTGTTACGGAGTGTTGTCATTTTTACCTGACAAATAAATTCGATTGCATTAGGAACTTGGAGGCTTGGGTACAAAGCTTTCGATAGAACGAAATCTGTAACGCTCGCTATAAAATCAGACCTGGTCCTTTGTCGGCACAATCGACTAATATTTTATTCACATGAATTCAGGAATCCTTACAGATTTTCATTGCGAAAATTGAAAGGGTTATTATAACAGCAGGCTGGGTCTGTGATAGGCTCACTGAAGTGGCTTACGTGAAAGCGCGCGTGAGCTCAATTAGTTTCCTTCTTTTTGTGCTTCAAAGTTGCTGCTAGTTCCTGCTGCGAATCATACTGAATGCATACATGAAATCTTGTTTATTGACAGTGACAGACATTCGTTTTTCTTCTGCCAGTGTGTTAATTTCCAATTCTGATGTTATTTGCAGGCTCACTTTGAAGAGAACAACTATGAGCAACATCGTGCGGATGGCTGGAAGAAGTTGAAACCAAATGCCGTCCCAGCTTTGTTCACATTCAAACGTAAGATTGAACTTTTTTCTTGCATTACATAAAGCAGCACCAGTTGCAAGTACTCTATGTACCTGGGATTTCTACGAAGCTAACACCAAATAGGTCCTCATATGCTGCGTCCACATTAGTGCATAAATTCTGGAAATGCAGTCACGGACAAAGCTAGAAAATGCGAACACAAAAATGTGAACCAGACCACGCAAAATCGAAAAATACTGCTAATATTAGACGGTCAAATAATGGCACGCTATTAGTGCGTTTGGAAAGCTACATTTCCCAACTTTGTTTTTGTGATTACGTTGCATCACTTTGACTTGCATGTAAAAAAAAATTGCGATACTTGAGTGTTGTGGTTTATATTTCTTGTTTGCATTTTTTGGTCATGACTGTATATACGTCTGGATTTCAGTGTTTACAGGCATGACCCACTGCAGAACAGTTTTCCGCTACTTAGCACACGGTCGTGTACTGCTAGGATGTCAGGTGCAGTGGCTATGTTATTTACAAAGGGGGAAAACGGAAACCATTATGTATATGAGATCCACGATGCACGAGCCCCCACTATAGTGCGCCTCATTACCTGCGTTGCGTTGGCGTGTTAAGCCCTACAATCAAATAATCAATAAACTGCATAGGGAGCGAATGTCAGTTGAGCCCTCCACAACGGCGCACACGTGTAGCACTGGCATATGAAGCTCCAATTTGAATTAGAGCCATTTATTGTGGGGAGAAATTTTGAGCACAATTTAATTATGGTATTTTAAGACCTTCCCCTATCCCTTGTGGAAAGGGCGGGGGAAGGACAAGTGTCTTCCTCACGTCAATAACTAAGCCGGTATCTGCTGCATGTGTTACATTTGTAAAAGTAACAAGCTAGACATGAACTGGCATTGCTTGAATATGTTCATGAATACATACATTTCTGCTTGCAGCACTGCCTAAGGAACGAAAGTCACCAAAGGAAAGAACTGTGCCTGCACCCTCCAGCAACGAGACCAACAAATCTCCTCCTGGTCTGCGTCAATATCCAGCTGCAGTTAAAACTACCCTAGAGACCCCACAAAACCACGCCGTTCCTGAATCTACACGGCAAGGAACATCGTGTTATGGGCACGACACCATGGAAGTTGACGACGCCGTTGTTGAACTGTCAGCGAACACTAGTGATGCAGATTCAAGAGAAGTTAATGCAGCGGCTGGTGAGACATCAAATTCTACTGCAGAATCAGCAGAACTGAAGAAGAAGCTTGCTGACCTTACAAGAAAGTACTCTGAACTTCAGCAACATCATGACACAGCCAAGAACACCATTAGTGGTCTCAAGAAAAAAGTGCAAAAACTCGAGACTGAGGCAACAAATATTTCGCAAAATATGAAATTTCTCAACGACGATCAAGTACGCGCTCTCTCAAGGAGCAGCAGCTTGGGGAACTCTTGGTCTCCGCACACTGTCAAGCAAGGCCTTCAAATTAAGTTTGCTTGTGGAACAACCGGATATGAAACTTTGAGAAAAATGGGATATCCTCTCCCATCCAAAAGAACGCTCGCACGGAGGATTCAAAATTTGAAGTTTCTCCCAGGCGTTCTTCACGAAGTGATAGACGTTATGAAATGCAAAGCCGAGACCATGGAGGGTGTAGAAAAGGACTGCGTCCTTTTTTTGGATGAAATGGAGATAGTGCCGGGGTTTGAGCTAGATCGGGCTGAAGACGCACTTCTCGGAGGAATAACTCTTCCTCCGAAGCCTGAAGAGCCTGCGGTTCATGCTCTGGTATTTATGTTGGGCGGACTTAACCAGCGATGGAAGCAGGTGATTACATATGAATTTACCGGTAGAAACATCGATGGCGGCTTGCTGAAAAACTATGTGTTGGAACTAGTACAGCTGTGCAGTCAAATATATCTGAGAGTTCACGCAATCACATGTGACATGGGCTCGGCAAACCGCGCAATGTGGAGGGAATTCGCCTTTTCCAGTCACAGAGATTCTTCCACGGTGTGCTCCATACCTCATCCGTGCATGGACGGGAAGGAACTTTTTTTCATTGCTGATCCGGCTCACGTCTTGAAGAACCTCAGAGGCCAGCTCTTGAGCTCAGAAGTTTTCACGTTGAGTGAGGCTACAGTTGCCAAACATGGCCTGCCTTCTTCACAAGTCAACTTGGAATATGTTCAGGCTGTGCTCGAAGAAGATTCTAAAAGAGAACTGAAGGTAGCCCCAAACTTATCCGAAATGCACACCAGCGCAGGCCACTTCACCAAAATGAAGGTTGGTGTCGCTGTACAACTTTTTCGGGAAGCTCCCCCAGCTATCAGATTCCTTATAAAGGAAGGAGTTCTTAAACAGGAAGCAGAAACAACAGCTTGGTTCATGGAGCTGATTTCAAAATGGTATGCACTGATGTCTTCGCGGCATCCAACACTGGCCCTGAGTCGGAGAAGTAGGGCTAAGTACTCCGAAGCCCTAGATACATTACACACAGCAATAGAAACCATCAGAACTATGAAAATGGGTGCCACATCCCATTGGAAACCGTCGCAAGCAGGTGTACTCATATCAACTACAGTTGTACTTCGCCTCCAAGACGTTCTTTTAGGAGACGAAGGCTGTGAGTTTTTTCTTACGAGCAGGCTCCTGCAGGACTGCTTAGAGAACCTCTTTTCTGTGGTGCGGCTTATGAAGCCGGTTCCCAATGCCTACGATCTCAAGTGCGCTCTGAGACTGGTGAGCGTAAGCCAATTTTTGCATACACCGAGGACGACCAGCTACGAGCTTGATGACAGGGAGTACCTGGTGGACCTGCTATCCCAGGGGAAGGAAGCCTGCGTCGAGAAGGAAGCTCAAGAAATCGATGATTCAGAGATTTTGTTCATCGAAGGATTGTCGTCCACAGAATGCAGTATTCTCTTTTACCTAGGAGGATTTATTTTGAAGAGAATTTTGACATCTGTGAAGTGCGCAAAATGCAAAGATGCTCTCCTTGGAACTGCCAACGACGAGCATGCTTCGCTGACAGCACTGAAAGAGTACGTTTCAGATGGAGGCAACCTCATCTACCCCAGCAAGGGAGTTATGAAAGCCTTGATAGACTATGAGGAGCATTTTGCTGCCATAAACTCTTGGTGCACGGACAAAGTAGTCACGATGAAGTCGCCGCTTCGTTCACTCACCGCATACCTAAACAAGGTGCACCGCCGCAGCTTGTGTGTATGCGCGGAGCACGAGGACAGTATATACCGACTGCTCACAGAGAGGTACGCAAGAATAAGGCTGCGCATTCACCTTCGGCAGGTTCCAGTCGGGAGTTGCAATGGACATGGAAGCAAAACATGTGCCGGCGTCAACCTCTCATGAGAAATGGACACGCCAAGATAAGCTGTATGCTTAAAAGGTTTCGGCTCACGTGGGCACGCTTTTGACTCTTGCATTTTTTATTTTTAAACATTTCATTTCGTACTGCATTTGGTTTGTCTTGTATCTGACTTTGATTTTCACTAGTGGGACAGCGCAGCATTAAGGCGCACAAATAAATGGCCTGTTCACTGAAATCGTGGGTGTCGTTTCATAAAGGTACACTGGTAAAGCATGTTACTCTCGGGTATGCTGCCTGCACAGTGCATGAAATGGTGAGGCAGGGGAAGGTGGTACCGAATGTCAGATAATGTGTGTGTGTGTGTGTGCGTGTGTGTGTGCGTGCGTGCGTGTGTGTGTGTGTGTGTGTGTGTGTGTGTTATATATATACACACACACACGCAAGTATATAAAGTACAGCGATTCCTGCCTTTGCTATTCGGCTGATTCACAAAGACCCAAATATTGCATTCCTTTCAGCAAGCGTAGTAATAAAAGTTCATGCGCCCCTCCGTCTTAACGACGACAACGGTTTAACGCGAATCTTTCTGGTGTGGGAGTTCGTGGCTCATTTCATTCAGTCTATGTCAGCCCCTGGCGCATTGTACAAGCACAGGCCACCAGTTTGTATGACGTGCGTTGTTCCATTTAACAATTAGGCAACAACAGCACTAAGAGGTGTCCAAGTTGCACCAAAAAAAAAAAAGCTCGCCAACGAGTACTTCTTTCCTACCATACGCGAGCACCGCAAGCGGTAATGCGCTTCGCATGCTGCCCCACTACGGCAGGAGCCGTAATGGCGGCCGTCGTAGCAGACGACGCGGCTGTCCTCACCCTCAGCGGAGCGCGCGGGCATCAAGGCACCCTAACGCAGCGCCTCCTCTATTTTATCAATGTCAGTGCGATGCTGCCAATTCAACACAGAGGAGGCGCTGCAAGAGGCAAGACAACACATGAATGGCTGCTTGGCCGGTAAAACACTATCGTGTTTAGCCGACATTCGCAGTGAATCACGCTGATACACGGCCAACTTTTTATGTAGGCGAATTTCTTATTGTGTGGAGGGCACCATACCATGCTAGTGGTGACTTTTCTCATAATCTTAAGGAAAATGTCTTCTTGGACTTACGTCTGTGTTTGTCTTATGACAAATTCGTAGGGTCTTGAACTCTTCGCTGGTGGACTCTTCGCAGTGCTGGGCTAAGTTCAAGAATTAATCCCTGGTTTTCACATTCGGCGCCTGTCTTTTCAGTTGAAAAAAAATCAAGATGGACCATAACCGTGACAAATTTACCGCAAAAGGTAAAAGAAAATACTTGGTTTCGGACTAAACTGCGAGCAGTTTTCAATCGACTTCGTTAGCTTTAGTAGGTACAGGTACAGGTAGTGACTATTCCATGGCATCTGCCTAAGCAGTATAAGTAAAGGTTATATATTATCTATTACAAAAAACTGCATAGGATCGTAGCACGTAAGGATGGATGTTTCAGCTCCACTAACGTGAAATCTGGAGAGTGGAAAAGCTTGGAGTGTTTTGGGATAGTTATTTTTGTTGAAGCATTAGTGGGTGCCAAGCGTGATATCGGGGAGTATACAGGCAAGAGTGTTCCCGCTGCAGTAACGTCTCTGGAAAACAGCGTCGGAATGCTACTTACTAGAAGTCTCTTGTTTTTGTTGTTTTTCTCTTTCCTCTCTACATGCCCGGCTTCATTTCCTTGTGAAATGTAGGGACAATGTTTCCCTTGCCCTGGTATCCTTGGCTATTCGTTGGGCCAAGTGTTGCCTTCTTCATTTTTAGTGGACCGGTCGCAAGATGTGGGATTTACGCATTGTGATGCATGCCCATTTTTATGATAGACCGCGAACGCATGACACACCGTGATGACAGGAGATGCTTACATGCCAAGCCGCCAAGCTGCCTTGGACCTAATATACGAGACACTATGACCTATTTGCAGATTATCAATGGAGACCTGTGGTGGATCCTGCGCAGATAACCCCCTTCTCATTGCTGCTTCGGCTTGTCCTCTCAAGAAGAAACCTGAACATTATACCAGTTTGCACGCTTGTCAAAACATCACGGTACAGTAAACCTTTCACTAATGTGGAAGCGTTGGTGTTTTGGTTCCTGGCCATATCCTTGTAAGACCGAAGCAACGCGTCGCATTGTCGAGAGTGGCAGATAATAATGGGCGACCTATTTTTGATCGCCTTTATCCTTTATGCAGTGCAATTTACGTGCACAGAGAATTCCGCGCATACTTGTGCAACTGAAAGTATATCGATGTGAAACGGCGTTACAAAATCACTAAGCCACAACCCACTCACATAGGGCGTCCTCTAGCATTTTGCCATCAAAACAGAAAGATTTCTTGGCATGTAGCTAGTGATTATTGATATTTTATTTATTATTGGCACGCTGGTAGCAGTGTTGAAAGCATCAAAATGGCAAGATTCTTTCCCTATGCTGTGGCATTAAGGAACTTGTTTTGCTGAAATTTGGATGTAGGTGTCGGCTAATTGATCGTGAGCGAAACATCGGCGTTGTTCATGATCAGAAATTCGCGATTTGTGCAAATAATAAATATCAGGGCTCTGAATCGCAAATGAACCAAGGCTTTCTGAATGAAAATTTGTTACTCTTTCTGCACTGGAAGACATTTACTGTTGCCATAAGCTTTTCATGTTACAGGACTTGAATTTTATAGTATACGACCACAATAAAATGTGGCGCATGCATGCAGGTATCTGGCTTGTTTTTGCGTCAAGTTCGTTACACCAGGTTTATGGCATTGAAGAATTAAGGGCAAGAACAGTATTAGAAATGTTGTCGCTCAAGTAATTTCACAATTTCTCGTCCCCACTGCCATTATTCGGTTATAGCACTGATATCTTACTGCATGAAGATGGTTCCTAGCTTGCAGAGCGTGGGGACATGCAGAGCGTGAATACAAGTTATCATATGACCCCAGATCGAGATTAGTATTACGCTAAAAGCGTAAAGTTTTGACTATTACTTAATGCTAAAATGAATATTAGTTATCTTTTAGTTGAAGTAAGCATTGAAGACGCCGCCGAAAGAAATACACAATACTTGTGTCAGTTTTTTGTTTATTGAGTTTTAAACAAAACCTAATTCACTAAGAGCAAATAAATTTATTGCCACTTATATGCCGTTAGTACATATGCACATGCTCCACTGGACGGTGGGATGGGGAGAGGGCATGCTTTTCAAGGAGCTCGTGTTCATGTTTAGAGCTTCAGAAGAGAAGATCCGCTCGAACTATCAGAGAAAGATGAGCTGCCTGAATTCCTTGAAAGTCCACCTCCAGACCCTCCGAAGAAGCCCGAAGAATCACCCCCAAAGTCTCCGTAATTAAATCCTCCATCACCTTGAAGTGGTGAGCTCGACCAAACCATCCATCGCCGCGATGGACGTCTGTGTTGCGGAGCACCAAACCTTATGATTCTCCATGTGAATGGGCTGCCAATTCCTGAGCCTTGGCTACTCCATAAACTACCATAACCTGATCCACGCCTAAGACCTTCGGTACCTCTACCTCTCCGTACCGAATACAGGCCACCGTAGCCCGCACCGTCCTCAAACTGCTGTCCACTGGTGCCACCAAAACCGAAGCTTCCTTCACCCATTTCGTCACCTAATTGCCCTAAGAGGCCACCAGAACTTGCCCTGAAAGAACCAGGCATGTCAGCACCTTGACTCCATCGTGATCCGCGGAAACCGAATCGTCCTCCTATCTGGGGACCTCGCCCGAAAACGCCACCATATTCACCACCTCCATACAAACCTCCTTCCCCCAACATGCCTCTGCTTCCTTGTCCCGCCCCGATGCCATCAATACCACTGCCCGACAGGCTACTTCCTCCAAAGCGACTGCCTTGTGGTCCACCTATGAAACCAAAACTGCCTCCCGACGGGCTGCCTGACCCTAATGAGCCACCACTTCGTGACCCATCTTCGAAGTCACTTGGACCACCTAGCCCTAAGCCTCCCATTCCACTGGATCCTCCTCTTCTTTCAAAACTCATGAACCAAGGTCTACGACTTCTTCGGCGACGTCCTCCAATGCTCGAGGAACGAAACCCGCCTAAACTTTCCATTCCACCCAATCCGCCTTGTCCTAAGCCACCCAAACCCGATAAGCCACTTCCTCCAGAGCTGCTGCCTAGGCTTCCACTATTACCTAGAAAGCCCAATGAGCCTCGTCGTCCACTGAATCCTGATAGGCCTGATTCACTGACTGCATTAGTGTCGCCCTGCGCACTGCTAGAGTCGCCACTTTGCCCTCCTCTGCCCGAGGCGCCCCCTTGTGCACCCGGCTGTACTTGACGGCTAGTGGTGATTCCCAAGTCTAAGTCGCTACTGGTGCCTCTACTTGGTTCTCGTCCTCCTAAGATCGAGCTTCCTTGCCTTCCACTGGTTGACCCACCACCCATGCGCTCACCAAGTCCTAGGCCTCCTGTACCAGCTAATCTTCTGGTTCCTTCGTTCATGCCTCCCCACGGTCTTCCTTCTCGCATGTTTTGGTCCCAAGAAAAGAACATTTCATCACCGTCAGGGCCTCCTTGTACTGGACCCCATGGGCCTGCTTGTCCCATTCTACTTCTTCGGCCCCCTCCGCTTCCCATACCTGGGAAACCCCAATATCCTTCTAGGCCAGGCCCGAAGTTGGGTCCCATAGGCTCAATGTTTCCGACGGGACCGACATGGCCCTGCGGGATGCCAGTCTTTAGGCCACTCGTAACTCGCCTATCAATGCGGACACCCGTGGAAAGGTCAACTGTATGCCCGAAACCATACATTGGTAGCGGGATCCACAACCGACGTCCACCATGAATAACCCATGCTCCAGTCCTGATGACGCCCCAGCGGCCGCTATGCCTGGCGTCCGCTGGGCTGAGCCATGGGTGAGAGCCTAAGGTGCCTCCCCATAGACCACGACCTCCGTGGTTGCCGAGCCAGGTCCACACACGTGACGACTCCACTCCACTACGCTGAAGCTTGCGGCCTCCGGTCAGGGCGCCCAGATGAATGGGATGAACGCCTGCCAGGCCAAGCTCGATGAGTTCACGGCACACACGTGGCGCACGCCCGAACTGGAGTTCTGTAAGGGGTTCGGAAGATTGAAATATAATGGTAGCGGGTGTATTGAATTTGCTATGAATATATGTCAAAGAAACTGAGGTTAATTTAAATGGCAACACCACGCTAACTGGTGCGGAGTGAAATTGGTAACTGTTCAACTTCTAAGCAGATTTTGGGATCGGTCCGCAGAGCTAAAGCTCACGACTGCCAGAACCTGATAAGCACAGGAATTATGAAAACGAGCTGTTGTTTAAAATCATGACAGAAAGAAAGCAAGGTTCTTGAAGAGAAATGGTCAGCCTTTTACTGCATGGTTACAAGGCAGGCTTCCAGGGGTGTAGAAGCTCTGGTATCTATATATTTATTAGTTTACACAACTAATGAAGCAAACTACAAAAACTTAAGGTAATTAAGCATACCGGGGGCTACTCGTAATGTTTTTTGTTTGAACGTGATGTTCATGCAACAAATAGAAATTAGTGCAGGCCAGAGCAGCTTGACATTGCTATCGAGAAGCAAACCCGCAACATTTGCATTACGCTTGCGATATTCTACCTATTCAGGTACAGGTGGAGTTGTCCCGCATTAACTTTTTAAAAATCTGTTTTTGTACGTGCAAAGTAATAGCTAGTGGTTCTCACAACCATGGCAGTGGAAATAGGGAATTCTGTTTTTCACCCGACGGCGTCGTATATCACCTGCTCGAAGGCAGCTGGCAATGGAGAAAGAAACACTCACCTGGTGCCTAATAATGCCCCTACGACTTCTTTAATTTCATCATATGTTAACTTTGTAGTTTCACTCTAATAAAGAAAGCTTGAAGAGAGACATGGGTCGCTTCATTGTTTTTTTCCCTTTCGTTTGTTTCATAGCGATTGTTCTGACACGGCCATTTTGATGTCTTTAAGTATCATGTGAAAAGTCACATGGCAGCTCGTAAACATCAAGTGCTGCGTGAGACCGTCATGAAAAAAAAAGATTCTAGTTCAGTTCTCATAACTGTATATTCTACTGCTTAACACTGCCAGCAGTGCCGGCGCAGAAATTAAGAAAAAAATTGGAGGGAGGCGAATGTGGCCGAAGCTATAAGTTGGCCGATAATCGCACGTGAATGAGATGGTCGGGATTATGGTCTCAAAAGGCGGCAAGGTGGTTATTCTTGGATTTCCATATTCATTTGCACTGTATCTACCACGCATTAATTTTTAGAAATATCAGAAATAATGACGCCTGCGTTTTCCTTCAGTTTCATTATTTGCCGGCTTCGTATTGTTGCGTCTAACAATCATGACAACAACCTGTAGAAGTGGGAATACGCTACATCACTCTACAAAACAATGCTGTATTCGCACCGAAAACCCTTCCTAACTTATTCATCCGCAAAGGCACTGTTGTCAATATGGCCAGTAAGTTACACTTTAGCTTAGACAGCACCCGCAACCTATACATACCAGCTACTATTTTGCCCACATTTATGGAAGCCTTCCTAGGTGAGTCTTAGGGAGTTCTGACTCATTTTTGACTGTTACAATGTATTAAGTTTACCTTCTTACTTGTTTAATTTTATTGTAACGGTCGTGCTATACCAATGAAAGTAAGAGTCGTGCTAAATAATTATGTGCTGTAACAGGAGGCACTGGCTGTTCCTGAACTTCCAGTAGCGTTCAGAAAGCTTGTGAACGTCTCTTAAAAGGTCGAAAAATAAAGAAAAGAAAGCTAGCCTATATATGTGTTGATTCAGGTGCGTGTTAACCAACCACATTAAAATAAAGTTGTTCTGAAATCATCTGCAATGATGTGTTTTAATATAACGCCATCTATAGTTTCGGTACTTGTAACTCCGTGTTGGTTTAATCAGGGGTGGTTATGACATCATATGTTCGTAAAAAAGTTTTCGGGAAAGTAATCTTGTCTCTAATATTCACTCAACTTTTCAACATTACTGCTTAAGTACAGCATAGAAAAAAGTACGTACCATTTTCGAGGTTTAAAGATTGTGCAGAGCTGTAGGCGACTAATATGCCTGTAGGCGAAAAACAAAAACAAAAAAAAAAACGAAAGCGTCAGTAACAAGCAAGCACTTCTAGGTGTTTTCCGAGATCTATCTATTGTTGTGCAGTGAAGTAGGTAGATCCCTACAACGAAAAAGAAAATAAAAGAATTGTGACCTAGGTTTGCAGGATTCATGCAGGCCCTGCACATATTTTACAGAAAATGTAAATATGTAAGCCCTCTAGAATTGTTAAAGATGTGAGAACAGTATTTTTGGAATGTTTTGGACAACGCTTGAAATTGCATAGCTTGTTGAAGCAGACATTCTTGAGAGCTTTGTAAAATGAGTGAGTATGAATCTATTGGTGGCAAATTTTCCTTTATATTCTCGATTAGCTGTTCATTATACTAACCAAGAAAATTACGTTATATGAGTTTCAATGTGTTTGCCCTCTGAAGTATACTTGGCACAACTAGAAGACTGCGTCGGTTATCGTTTTTATTTATCCTTTGTATTGTTGAGACGAGTCTAGTATATAGAACAGTAAAAATTACCAAGGGCCAGTTTGATCAGCACAAACCACATCACTATTGTATATGCACGCTTGTCGCTTTATTTACCTCCAACAAATTATCAAATGAAGTTTTCGTATTAAAATTTGCCGTTTTACGGGTAGCGTGAAATAATAAATGAATGATGCAGGTAAAACAATTGGCAACAGTCTCCGAACTGCTCATGCCCTGATAGATTTTTTTTCTCACTCGTGCAAGCTGAAATTACCTGGTTCTACAAGTAATTTTGTTAGACCGATACAGTGCACTTTGTGACACGAACTTCACTTCAGTTGCTTTCGGTGAGAGTTCAAAATACTTACGCTCGCGGAGTTTTCGACATGATGCGAGAGCTGTAGCACTACTGAGGTAGAACAGAGTGTTTCATGGTTTGTGATGGATCTCCTCGGAAGTGTCGGTTAGGGTTAAGTAGAAGCGTGGGCAGTACGAAAACGCGTTAGACTACAGCCAATTCATCACGAAGACCTCGAAGGCGTTTTCTCTGTAGAAGTGAGATTTTCAGCATCTTGAGCCGAATGCGCAAAGCCCATACCTCGCGAGAGCACTTTCTCATTGGTCCACGGCTTTGCTTAGAGATATGTCTTGCATAATGTTTCGCCTAAATATTCTCTTACGCAGAGTTTTTAGCTCAAGATGGTGCTGTGAGTACAGGCATTTGCGAGTAATCTAGTGAAGTAAGGCTGTAGTGAAGTAAGCTTACTTGCTCGCATCGCGCTTAAAATCGAATGCTTTTCCGCAAAAGAAGTATTTTCGAGCGCAAGTTATTAAGATTGCAAAAAGGGGTGCCATTTCACAGCTTTAGGACAGTCTTGAATGCTTCTACGTAGCTTGAACAGTGCAAAATATGCGTGAATAGTTACACAAAACACATCGGTAATTGCAGGTAATTTAGTGTAAACATGCTCTGCAGGATCTTGAATGTACATTTAGTCTTTTGGCCTTGCGCATACTCACCCAGGATCAATAGGCCAGTGCGTGCCGACCCCATGATTAGAGTGTGGCCTGTACGGCGCCTGTGCAGAATGTCTTGTGCCTCGTTGGCAGGGAAAAGCCTGGCTCTCGAATGTCCCCAGAGGACAAACAAAAGAAAACGAAAGAGATGGAAGGCGTTTTTTTTTTATTCAGATGGCCAATACCTGCTCGCGACGTGAGCGTTGAGGTCGACGGATTGGAAGGAGGCAAATCAGTGCGAGCGCGTCCCTCAAACAGAAAATAGACCGCGCCATTGTTTTAGTGACGCACTCACAGACCGAGAAGAAGATATGACAGTGACACGTGGGTATTGTTGAGAGAACTTTACAAAAGGATATGTAACCCATGACCTTCTCGGCTAAGGTGGAGGTGAGCCTAAGATGAACAAAATTTCGCCAAAATATATCCACGTTTTCAGGCTTTGTTGAAAGCTGTCTGTTTTCCAACCGCCACTGTTCGTAGAGAGCGCTTCAAAGAGAAACACTGAATGTGGAGAAGAAAACAAAAACAGAATATGCTCGTCGCTTACTTTGTTTTAGACAAAGATTTGGCCATGAAGGAAAAAAATGTTTTGTACTATAGTATCTAATTTATGAAAGTCACCATGGAGAATATACATGAATAATGTAATTTCGAAGCATATCTTTGCATGTCTGACGCAGCATTTTCAGATGAATGCTAGATACTCGTTCACCACCGTGGATCAGTGGCTACAATGTTCGGCTGCTGACGCGAAGGTTTCGGGTTCGATCACTGCCGCGGCAGCCGCATACCGCGTGTTGAAAGACACCGGATGATCCAAATTTCCAGACCCCTCCACCATGGCATCTCCCGTAATCCTATGGAGGTTTCGGGAAGTGAAATCCCCGATAATATTTTATTATTTTAAATATAAAACCATGTGCTCGAAATATTCGTGGTTGTTTTACTTGGATGCTCACAAAATGACTTTGCCTTTGTTTTTAGGCCATAGCATGGCAAAGTAACTGTTAACTTTCACAGGTTTAAGGAGTGTATCACTTAAAAGGAAGCCTTGGTTGGGGGCATATCCACGCAAGTTTTTCAGGTTCGTGAGAAGCGCAGAAATGCTTTTATAAAATACCGCCTACACCTATTTGAGTGAAAGCACTTGCATTAGAAATACGAGGTTCAATATCTTTTTGTTATTAGAGATGATAGTTTCAGATTTCTGTCACCCTTTCAGGTATAAAATATTGCCAATGATTTATATTTCAAGGTATGTGAGACTTGTTCCGTTTTGTACTTGACGATTCCAAGAGCTTCCGAAGTAAAACATTTATTATACTGGTATTTTTTTTCAACATGAAGCCACTGGGCCTGCCATTATTTGCTGACATTTTACGTGCCAACCTTATGACATGGTGCTGAATGGCTCACCACAGGGGAGGGGGGGGGGACTTAGGATTAATTTCGACCTTGTTTCTTTTACATGCACCTATACACAAGCACGTTAGTGACCCTTACATTTCGTCCCAATCGTAATGCAGACTCCGTGCTGTCGAGCTTACCAGCGCGGCATCTAGCATGCTCGGAGCTACCATGGTGGTCTGTGACAGGCGTATGCATTGCAAAGAACTGGCTTGAAGTATTAACTGACCCATATACCCATCACCTGGAAATAAAAAAAAGAATGGATCTATGATTGGAAGAAAAACTTTATTTGTCCTTGTTTAAATAAAGGAGGTAAATGGACAGAGAGTGGGGGAGATGAACTTCTTGAAGTAAGGTTCCTCTACGCTTAGTCCACACCAAGATGGCCTCTTCAGTGCTGGACATCAAGCGTTGCAATTCAGTGCCCGCTGCCCTTCAATATAAGGGTTTAAGGAAAAGGAGGGAAATGTCACATTGTGTGGAATAAATAGGCTGTGAAACAGGCGCAATATTTACTAGAGAGACATAGGTAACTGGAAGGATAAATGCGGTGGATGAGGTATGGAAAAGGAAAGGTGCGACTCTGCAGCTGTTGGCAGAGAATTTAACACATCCGTGGGAATTTACCCATGAGCGGTAAAAAGGTTAGGTGTTCTATACAGTACTATGTGAAGCTCGGGGGACATGGTGACTTCAAGTGGCAACAAGTAATTCCACAGGTGATGCCGCTGGAGGTAACGTTTCTTTTGGGGCAATAAGAGCGTTATCGTAAGGGCAATTTAAACCTCAATGAAAACAAGACGACCTGTCGGAATGTTCTCCCCATTGGCAACGCAGTTGCACAACTCGAATAAGAATTTTATTGATGCATACAAGATTGGAATCGGTATACACAAGTGAAGCCCGTATATCAGGCCCCCCTCGAGCTTCCATAGCTCGCCTGGTGGATGAGGTGTCCAGTTCACTTCCCAAGTCCAGTTTGAAAAACCGCACATTCTACGACGAGTATGCAAGTAACTCCATGGTGAAAATCTTACGTAGAACATACAAGCATTGAACCTGTCGTTGAGCGTCAAAAAGCGCATTGCATGCCAATTTCCAAAGCTTCCGAATCAGATATCTTCTATAACGAAACCTACAAAGAGAAAGAAATAATCAAAAGAAGTAAAGAAATAAATAAATAGGCAACTTTATTGATGCCCTAAGAACAACTCTAGCTTGAAAAAGTCTGGAAGATGTGCGGTGAGTTGGTTCATTTTTTTTCTGTGCAGAGGCTGTAGTTTATTGTGCGCCACTTTGTAAATAATGTTAGCCGGTGGTTTGCTGTAAGAGGTAAAACATATTTAAATAATCATGGCTTCTCATCAGGGTGCCAGATCAGAAAGACAAAAAATAGCCAAGCAATAGCAAAACCTAACCAAAAGTAGCCAACTGGAGACAAGGGCAGTCGAAGTAGCCAAAAGTAGTCACGCGTACGCGAAAACAACTGCGACGTTCTTATATAGATGGCTAAACACAGGGGACTTTGGGTGAATAGGCGGGGAAAAAATTCTAGCACTGGCTTAGCTCGCGTATGCCAAGGTATACGTAGCGCGATGATAAGGGCGCGCCGCTAAATTGAATGCGCATGACACTAATTACCAGCGTCAAGTCTTTCATGTGCCACAGTCTTTCACACACGTCACACAGATATCCAAGCCCTGCCGTGGTGGTCTAGGGGCTAAGGTACTCGGCTGCTGACCCGCAGGTCGCGGGATCGAATTCCGGCTGCGGCGGCTGCATTTCCGATGGAGGCGGAAGTGTTGTAGGCCCGTGTACTCAGATTTGGGTGCACGTTAAAGAACCCCAGGTGGTCAAAATTTCCGGAGCCCTCCACTACGGCGTCTCTCATAATCATATGGTGGTTTTGGGACGTTAAACCCTACATATCAGTCATCAACAACATATCCAAGTGGATCGTTTACAAAGTCCGCCTCGAAGGTCCTAGTCGCTTGGTAGTTTCACTAAGTTTCCCCTTATAGTCAGTTAATAGGCCTCCAGCGACGCCGCTTTGCTACACGTTTTTCCCTCTGCTCCGGTGTCTCCGCAGCACATTTAGTCTTTTTCTGTTCGTTCTTGCTACGCTCAACTGCTAGCATCCAGGATTGGGATCCGATCAGCTAAGCTTCTTCACTTCTTTGCGCCGCAAGCAGCAATTTCGTTCTCCTTCTCCTTGGGTATATTATTCTGATTAACGCCCCGCTATATGTATATAGCACAACGGCAGCTGCGACCGAAGAGAGCAGCGTGGCTTGAGGTGCACGAGCCACGAGGTACAATCAAAATGTGTCTGCCGCGGCTGTGACGTCATTGCTCTGGATGCACAGACAGACGAGACGCGTGTAGCCACTGCTCCTTGCACTCGCACCGCAAGGCTCTTGTGCGTACACGCAAAACCGCTTGGCGTGGCCAGTGTAGCTAACGATACATAAGTACAGCAAGAAACTGTCAAAAGCATATAATGTAGACCTTAGCCACGATTTCGTGAAGGTTGATGAAATTTATGGAGCTATTGCAAAAAGGAGAGGGAAAGAAACTTCATTAACGTGTCGCTGCTGGGTTCAAAGGTCGCGGGGATCCGGGAGACGGACCCCTCCGCAATCCCTCTTCTCGAGGCAGCGGCCAGCAAAGCTAGAAGCCCGAGTGACAATTATCCGAGGCAATCTTAAAGCGACACTTTCGAGTTTCCTCGCCAGCTATAGCAGCAGGCTCACTGCGGAAATGACGGAATACACCGTCAAACTCTCTTCAAGCATCTTGCGTAAGTTTTCTTCGAAGGAGTAGAAGAGACAGCCTAGTGGCGGCAATAAAATTTAAAAAGTACTGCACAATTGTGTCGAAAGTAACACTAGCTGTGTAGTCACTTTCAACATAATTTCTAGTGCAATGACGAAGTTAGTATTTCTGAATCGCAATTTCTTTGTAATTTTTAAGGAATAACACTGCCAGTTTGTCAGGTACATGATTTTCAATTTCAACCAGTGCAAAACATTCAGAATAGGGATCACTTCGATTGTTCAATTGACCTCAATTTACCGTACGAGTCTCGATCAGCAATACGTACTATCCTGTGTAAGGACCCACGCAAGTTTTTTTTTTCCTGCGCTTTAGCCACAAATTCAAAAACAATTTCCTTGTGCAATAAACGTCAAATTCAATTTACGAAGCTGGAAGGACTCATTGGTTCCGATGTTTTCTTCTCGCACACTCGAACGCCAGTGGCTGCAACATCACACGTTATTGGCAGTTTCTATGAAATTGACGGAACAAGAAAACCACAAAAAAAGTTATCAAAGTCGTTTTTTCTGTCACCACCAGCAAAATACAGCCGCCAAATTGGCGCAAAGTTGCCAAACCTGGCAACCGTGCTCCTTATTGTGTTTGGGGGTGCAGACATATATATATTTCTACTGTGTGCCTTTATCTTGCTAACAGTTTATATCTTTATCTTTTTTGTATTTCTTCCTACGACAGATATCAGATATAACCTCCTATAACCTTGCCGCGGGCATTGCCTGGCTCATGGATATATAATTTTGTGTAGCAAATTAGATCGCGTAGACTGGTCTAGCGGTGCTTTTCGTTGCGATATATTCAGTTACATGTGTGCCTTTGCCCGTTGGGCCGCAACTTATTGTTCTCATTTGTGCAGCTGCGCGTCTCGGTGCAGTTTCTATCACTGTCTTGCTTCAAGGTACAGCTGGCGGAGGTTTCCTTTTGAGCAACGTACGATGTTAACTTGCGCGGACGCGAAAAATTCTGGACGAACTCATTGCCCATACTAAACATTCAGAGAACGCAGTGTTCCAGAATCACCAAAAAATCTGCAAAGAAAGCAGAAAAATTGTTTATCAGTTGTAACTAGAACTTGAACAATCTGTGTAAATAGTTGATACAACAAATCAATGTTTAAATAGTGGTTACGTTATTACTCAAGGCTACATCAAGTGAACAAGATAACGACACCAGCCAAATTGGAAGCATGATCATCATCATCCGGCTGACTACACCCACGGCAGGGCAAATGCCTTTCCCAAATGATCCGCCAATCAACCCGGTTTTGTTCTTCCGGCTGCCGAGTTAAACCTGCGAACTTTTTAATGTCATTGGCCCGCCTAATTTTCTGTCTCCCCTTCGTGCGTTTGCCTTCTCAGGGAATCCAGTCAGTTACCTTTATTGACCAGCGGTTCTCCCGCCTACGTGCTACGTGCCCGGCCCATGTCCTTTTTCTCTTCGTGATTTCAACAATATTATCCTAAATCTCGGTTCATTCCCTGACCCACTCTGCTCTCATGTCTCTTAAGGGGTCCCCTATCATTTTCTTTTCTATCGCTCGGTGCGTCATTCTCAAGTTAATCTGAACCCTTTTTTTAAGCCTCCAGGTTTCTGTTCCGGTAATTATCGGCAAGATACAGCTGTTAAATATCTTCCTCTTGAGGGTTAGTGGCAGATTACCATTCATCATTTGAATATGCTTGCCGAATTTGATCCACCCCATCCTTATTCTTTTAGTTATTTCAATCTCCTGGTTCGGCTCCACGTTACTATCTGTCCTAAGTGCTTCCCACCGGAATCCTACTTCCTGGTACTGGGGCACGCCTGTCGTCTGCGCCTGAAAACCGCACGTTGCATTTTCAGTTTCCACCTCGAGCGCTTTCTTGCTGTCAGTGTGAAAACTATGTATCTTATGAATTAAAGGTTCGTTGTTTCTTCTTGAAGTGTTCCAATTAGCTGAACAATAAACACAGAAAAATTGCTGAAGGTTTTCAGGAATTGAAAGTTCTGGTTCTAGAACTAGGGACTTGTAAACGTTTCTGTATGATAACATCATTTACTTGATTCGTGTTCGATGCCTCTAAGAACTCTATCTCAAGTCGGTTAATAAGTCCTCTGCGAGGAGCTTTTCTTCCTCGGGGAGCAAGAGTTTCTGCGGCATTGGTCATGCCTTTTCGTCAAGGTGGAACACGAAAGGATACAACTCATTTTTCGACCGACTTGGTGCTAAGCAGCGCCCGTCGAGTTGTTTTATATGATTTCATTTGTTACATATCGTGTTTCAATGCATCTATTATATCGTTATACCATTGTATCATGATATAGCATTGAGTTCTTGTGTACATATATGCCAACATTGTCATGTATATTAGAGCAAATGTCTTCACTGTGGCGTAGTGATGTTAGTCGTGAAATATTGATGTGCCGAGGTGTATATGCCCTGTTACTGGAATGGTATGAAGCCTTTGTGTTCTGTACATGCTGTAAATAATTTTTTTCTAAATAAGAACAAAGTGTCCATGCCTTGCCTTTATTACTGAGAAGGTAGGCTAGTGTTTGTGATTTCACTGAACCTGCATCTAGTATTGTATAAGTATTCATTTATTCATATACGCACTTTTTAAAATGTTGTTTCTCGTTTCTTTTCATGAATTGTACGTACCCCTGCGCATAGTTTTCTTTGTGCACGTTAGAATTTCTGTTTACAGTTACAAACAGTTCCTGTTGTGCATTTTAATGTATATTAAAATATATTAGCAATGTCTTGAGAACAGAAAATGTAACATATAATTGTATTCTGTGTATGTAGGCTTCTTTCAGAAATAAAATTCTCCTAAGTCCTACTACACGCACAGGGCCTCATCAAGCACGAGGCCCACGACACGGCTATATGCTCTCCGATAGTAGATTACCATGTACTTTAAATTGTTAACTACTTCATGATGATACGGGGCGCGAAAAAACGACACACAACAGAGAAGAAGTACACAGACGACGCGCTACTAGCAACTGGAATATTTTATTCAGGAAACACCATTTATACCGCAGTGACGTCAACTTTAACCCAACGAATCGACCAAAAACTAAAAATACATGCTCAGCATGCCTATAAGTAACGTTGCAGATAGGCTATCTCCCCTTCCTGCAGACTGATAGAGGGGTGGCGGATGCAATCATGCCCCTCCCTCTGGATAAAGAGGGCTTCTATAATCTCCCTCTCCGCTGAGCCCCTGTGCCTGTAGATTACAGTTGTCTGCTCAAATACCGGCTTACAGTTATCCTGATCGCATCCTCTGCAATGCATCGCCAGATGCGTGAACGGCCTTCCTATTAAAGAGCTGCTGTGCTCTCGCAACCGCACGTTGAGGCATCTACCAGTTTGCCCTATGTATGCCTTGCCGCACGACAGTGGTATTCTATATACAACACCACGTGCGCAAGGAACGAACTGCCTTACGTGCTTAATGGCACATCCTCTTTTTTCACACTGCTTTGGCCTACCTGTCTTCTTACCAACCGCTGAGCAGATGCGGCCCACCTTGTTTTCTGCGGAGAACACGAGATCCACCCCATACCTCGAAGCCACTCTCTTAAGGCCGTGCGAAAGCCAGTGGATATACGGGATTTTTGACACTCTTTTTCTTCCCTGCGGGACATTCGTGTCTAGGCCTGTCCCCGGCCGTTGCTTAATGAACTTTTTTATTTTTTCGCAAGCAGCAGCTAAGACACTATCAGGAAACGCCGCGTCTCTTAGTCTTTCCACCTGCGCGAAAAAACTTATCTCCATAAGATGTGGGCATGATCTGTCCAACGCTTATGGAGATAAGTTTTTTCGCGCAGGTGGAAAGACTAAGAGACGCGGCGTTTCCTGATAGTGTCTTAGCTGCTGCTTGCGAAAAAATAAAAAAGTCCATTAAGCAACGGCCGGGGACAGGCCTAGACACGAATGTCCCGCAGGGAAGAAAAAGAGTGTCAAAAATCCCGTATATCCACTGGCTTTCGCACGGCCTTAAGAGAGTGGCTTCGAGGTATGGGGTGGATCTCGTGTTCTCCGCAGAAAACAAGGTGGGCCGCATCTGCTCAGCGGTTGGTAAGAAGACAGGTAGGCCAAAGCAGTGTGAAAAAAGAGGATGTGCCATTAAGCACGTAAGGCAGTTCGTTCCTTGCGCACGTGGTGTTGTATATAGAATACCACTGTCGTGCGGCAAGGCATACATAGGGCAAACTGGTAGATGCCTCAACGTGCGGTTGCGAGAGCACAGCAGCTCTTTAATAGGAAGGCCGTTCACGCATCTGGCGATGCATTGCAGAGGATGCGATCAGGGTAACTGTAAGCCGGTATTTGAGCAGACAACTGTAATCTACAGGCACAGGGGCTCAGCGGAGAGGGAGATTATAGAAGCCCTCTTTATCCAGAGGGAGGGGCATGATTGCATCAGCCACCCCTCTATCAGTCTGCAGGAAGGGGAGATAGCCTATCTGCAACGTTACTTATAGGCATGCTGAGCATGTATTTTTAGTTTTTGGTCGATTCGTTGGGTTAAAGTTGACGTCACTGCGGTATAAATGGTGTTTCCTGAATAAAATATTCCAGTTGCTAGTAGCGCGTCGTCTGTGTACTTCTTCTCTGTTGTGTGTCGTTTTTTCGCGCCCCGTATCATCATGAACCAGCACCAACTCGCCCAACTTTTCACTTTACTGTTAACTACTTTTTATAAGCCAAGCTAACTCTACAATTGCGGCCCACGGGACGATTTACAGATCTCACATAGTTCAGTACCAAGTGCTCCAAATCAATAACTCATTTTACAGCGAAATCTGTTATGAGATCACAACTCGGGTCACGCGCACTTGTCGGCCGTTGCCGCCACCGCCGGTGTCCGTGACCACATCGCGTGAAATAATAAAAAAAAAACCTAGCAGCGATGATACAATGGGGCTCGAGCCCGTGTGCCAGCCTAGTATTCTACCACGGAGTTACGCCGGTGCTTGTAACTTTTTCAAACTGTTTTAGGCAGGCTTGACCTACCACAAATGACACAGTGGGGCTCGAACCGGGGTCCTATGGGTGCCAGCCCAATATTCTACCACTGAGCTACACCGTTTCTTTTTTTTCTTTAATGAATGACATTATCACCAGTAAAGTACACAGAACATACTCCATCAGAAGTCAGGCAAACACACATAAGCGTCAAGAACGGGAAGCCACTCCGGAACGGGGTCAAAAGTCTCGACAACACAGCGCACTTGAGCAGCTGCTTCTCAGAAGACAGATCTCGTCGACCGTGGTGGCTCGGCGTGTCTATCGATCATGCGACTTTTCCATAATGAATAAAGTCCCAACAACATAAACAAGTCGTAAGGAGTACTATCAGTCAGACTCTTTTTGAACGGAAGGAACCTAATACCATGGGCTGTGACTGGAAGTTCTTTTCTTAACGTTCTTTTTAGAATGTCCGAAAAATAAAAAGCATCACGACAATGAATAAAACAATGCTCTATAGTCTCAGGTTGGTTGCAGAGTCTACAATTCACTGTCCATGGTACGTATATTGATTTTTCATTTAGCCACGTTTTCACTGGCAGCGTGGAAGTGTGCAGTTTAAAGAAAAATGTTTTCGCTGAAGGAGATATACACATTCTACGTACACGAAATAATACATCGTGACCAGACAGAAGCGAAAATGGCTTTCGATAAACAGGTTCGGGGAAAAGATTATTCACAAGTGCAGCGGTTAAATTTGTTCTGTCAATAGTATACAAATACTCCAAGGTAAACCTGGCTTTCAAAAAACTGACAGTATCAACAATTTCTTTTAGGAATCCCCGCAACGGCAATTCCTTAGCAACGCTTGTTGTGACATGAATAAAAGGAAGGTGGTAACATAGACGGTTACGAAGAACCGCTAATAGAAATGAGTGGCACACATCCTTGAGGTAGAAAAATCGCAACACCAACTGTCGCACGAACAAATGCACAAGGCCGAGGCCACCCTTTTCGAGTGGAAGAAAAAGATTGTCTCTTCTCATGGGTTCCCAGGAAGAGCTCCAAATAAAGCAGGCAAATATCCTATGAAAGGCTCGAATGTGTACCCGAGAGCAACGCAACACCTGCAGAATATAAATAAGCTTCGATACAAGGAATATATTGCACGCTTTCGCTCTGGCAAAAATGGAAAGCTCCCGTCCGTGCCATGTTGCCACCTTTCGGCGGATCGTAGTTATCGCAGCGGTCCAGTGTGGGCCGCTGTTATGATAGCTATCGAGAGGCACACCAAGGTATTTCATAGGAGTCGCATTCCAATGAATATTTGCGAAGACCGAAGGAGTTGTAGCCCACATGCCTAGCCAGAATCCACTACTTTTATCAAAATTTATGCTGGCGCCAGCGACTTCACAGAAACGTAAAGTAGTGTTGACTGCTTTTTGAACGCTTTGTTTATCAGCGCAAAAGAAGGCAATGTCATCTGCATAAGCTAGAACTTTAACTTCCTCAGCATCATATGGGTAGCGTCTTATGCTGGACTTTAGAATCACACTTAAACATAATGGTTCCAGATAAATTACAAAAAGCAAAGGTGACAGCGGACATCCCTGACGTACAGATGAATTTAACTCTATATTGGAAAGTGTGCGATTTACAATTAGCCTAGTTGTGCTCTTCTTATAACAGAGTGAGATACCATTGTATAGTACATCACCCAACTGCAGGTGTCTTAGGAGCCGGAACAAAAAGGCATGCTGTACCTTATCAAATGCTTTTGCAAGGTCTATTTGAAGGAGGGCTACTTGGTCCATGCTACCATCTATACACTCAAGAACTGAACGAACAATATGAATGTTTGTCTGTATAGAGCGACCACGAATTCCACATGTTTGGTGGTCACCTACACATTTAGTAATCACTGTCTGTAGCCGATTTGTCAACAATTTAGCAAATATTTTGTAGTCAACGTTACATAACGATATAGGCCTGTATTCGTTAACTCCCTTTAATGCGTTAGAATCAGCACTTTTTGGGATTAATGTTGTATGGCTCTGATAGAAAGAAGGAGGAAGTTCACCACAGTCATAAGCCTCTTTAAAAAGTTGCTCAAGGAAAGGTATCAGAAGTTCCTGAAAAGCTATGTAAAATTCGCCACTAAGGCCATCTGGGCCAGGAGTTTTGTTTTTCTGCAACTTTGTTATTGCAGATCTAATTTCCTCTCTGGTTATTGGCCCCTCTACAGGGAGTCTATCATCATCTTGTAACTGAGGCACAAGGGCAATGAAGTGGTTAGCTTCTTCCTCAAAATTCTCCTGAAGCTCAGCCACGGTGAATAAATATTTGTAATAATCTTCAAATGCGGCTCTTATTTCACATGTCTCTGTGCAAAGGGAACCCCACGACTCAATTTGCAGTATCTGTTTAGAAAGTGCATATATCTTTTCATCCCTGAGGGATTTTTTAGTGGGTTCCTCTTCAGTGAAATGGGTAACAAGGGAACGAATCTTAGCTCCTCTGTATGAATATGTATCATGTTTTTGTATCTGTGCTCGAATCACATTTACCTCGTCCCCGTACAATCCCGGCTGTTGACTTTCAAAAGTATGGAGCTCATGAAGTAATTCATAAAGATAGCGCTTTTCAGCTTTTTTCTTTGCGCTATTTCGCATGAAATACTAATTGCCTGATACTTGACTCTTTCTTTGAACCTTTCCCATTGAGCGAAAATTGGTAGCTGTTGACACTGTGTTACCTCTTGTACCGATTCTTTTACTATTTTAACAAAACAATCTTCGCGCAACAACTGTACGTTAAGCTTCCATAGGTCCCAGTTTAGAGGGGCTTTACGAAAATTTTTAGGACCCCAAGAAACAGTGACCAAGCAATGGTCTGTAAAAAATATGGTCTTTACAGCATAATTATGAATGTGAGACCATAAGCTCAGAGATACATATACACGGTCAAGCCGAGCATGAGAGTTGCCTTGAAAGTGCGTGAACCTCACCGAGGAAGGTGCATGCGTTCCCACATCTATTAAATTGTGGTCATTCAATAGTTACTGCAATAAGGCTGCACTTGCATCATAACAATTTGTTATATATGAATGATCTCTAGCGTCACAAACACAATTAAAGTCTCCAAAAACTACCAAAGTTCTGTCAATGTTTAGTAGCGAAGTTAAAGAAAGGAAAAAAGAATTCCTTTCATTCACTTTGGAGGGAGCATAGACACAGATAAACCTCCAATTATGGGAATGAAAAGATAAGTCGCAACAAATGAGGCGTCCTTCCCCATCAACATGTAGTGACGTCAAAATATGATTCAAGTGCTTTCTGATTAATAAAAAGCATCTAGCGGATGCACCACGTGCTGGGCTGATGTATAAATTGTAATCACGGAAAACTTGCAGTGCAAGATCGGCGTCACGAGCAGCGGAAATCTTAGTCTCTTGCACTGCAAGTACATCAATGTTGTACTGCTCAAGCACGTGGCGCAACTGCCACTGACGCCTTACATTCCTCAAGCTACGTACGTTGAGTGTCGCTACACACATGGGAAACGTTAGCGTGGTAGCCATTTTGATATCTTACTACTTTTGTAGGTCACCTTTAGCCACAGGGCAACCTGTGGCTTTACCTCCTTTGCACTTTTTAGGAGCACTTTCCTCAGGACGCTGGCATAGGCGGCGCGTCTCTCGGTCCCCAAAGAAGGTGACACGTGGACCACACGAAGACACTTGCTTTGTCGTGTCTTGTGCACTCGTTGTTGCTTCATCGGTGACCGGTGCCTGACGCTTCCTTGTCTGGCTGCAATCCATTCCTTCTTGTTCCTCATTGTCAGGAGGCTTGTCCTTAAGGCCTTCCAAGTGGTGTTCGTCAGCAGCATTGCATTCATTTGTGCTTTCACTGGCGTCGTTAGCGGTGTTATTTTGCGTGCCAATTAAGGGTATCCATGGACAAGTGTCCCGCTTCCTTTAAGGCACCTTCTGCTCCTCCCGCTGCTTCTCCTGTCGCATCAACTACCTCAGTGACACCCTTAAGATGATCGAGACGTTGGTCTTCTGTGCCTTGGCCAGAACGGAGTTTGTTGGCATAAGTCGACACGCAGGCATCTGACGAGTGACCAAAACGCTGGCATTGCAAGCACCTCGTTGTTTTGCACTGTCGTCGTACATGCCCCACTCGCTTGCACCGAAGACACAGTGGAGGCCTACCGGGAATAAGTACGAGGCACTGGTGGCCGTAGATTGACATAAGGTGTGGTATTGAGCTCACAGTGATGGTGTCCTTGAGCTCTAAGGCAACGTCTCTATTTGTTGTCATCCATTGTTCCATTCTGGCACATCTCCACGCCTCTCTTTCAACGGACTTCACAACGCCGTAAGCTTGGAACGCCTCTTCAACACGTCGCGATTCAAGATGAGGCGGAAGCCTAATTAGTATCAGCCTAATATTCTTAGTCTCCGGATCTAGCACCATGCACTTCAGCCCTTTTACACGGAGCTCACCACAAGTGACGAGTTTCTGTTTCGCCATGCTGTTTGCACACGTAACCATCCATACGTGGCTCATTTGATACTGGCCAACTCCTATGATGTCCGCTGTGCTCAGCACTTTAAGCAGCGCGTCACGGAAGTCTGGTCACGGTACGGACTACCACTAAAGTCGGCATGAAGGAAAACGGAATTCAAAACATCGTTACCGGTTGGAAGACGTGGCAGGACGACTTTATAGCTTGAGTCTTCATCATGAAACGGAGTCGATGATCCTCGGCCGTTGGCCGATACGCTGTTACCAGCAGAGAGCATTTCGGAACGCAGCCGATCGGTGCGGTTTCTTTTTTTTCTTTAATGAATGAAATTATCACCAGTAAAGTACACACAGCATACTTCATCAGAAGTCAGGCAAACACACACAAGTGTCAAGAACGGGAAGCCACTCCGTTTCTTGTGCCATGTTGTCAAACTTGCCTTAGGCAGGCTTGATGTCGGAAAAACAATCGCGTCAATACGACCTATAAAGCATTTTAAAACAGCGAAAGAACAACCAGTCGTCGCAGAATGCGAATAGCACAATGAGTGGGCCGTCCAACGCTCCAAACTATTACTAAAGCTTATTCTTTTTCCCCTAATAACGGTGGCGCATACCCACTTAAGCCATAGTTCCTCATCGTCGTCAGCCACTGCATGAACAATTGGCACAAAATTCTTTGCAAGTGTTGGTCGCTTCTCAGAAGAATTCCGAAAAACAGCAAAGCGAATGCCGGCCTACTAACCAAACAAATTTAATAATAATGAGATAGTGAGTATCAAGCAAGTGTGAATGCAGTAGTTACCCAGTGAGTGTTTCGAAAAGGCTCTGAAAGGACACTCTTCTAGCTTTCGCTGTGACTGCATGTGCTGCGCCTTCCGCACAGGCTGACGTTTTTTTTTTCTAAACACAACACATGCTTGTCTGAAACCAAAACTGGGACGGCCTTCGGCTATCCCATAGAGTACCGAGTGCTCTAAATCGTTGGAAACTTTTCTATACACACGACACAATAGTTGAGTGCGAAGTACTTGATTTACACATATTTAAATACGGAGAATTTCTTAGTCGCGCGATGTCGCGCTTCGGCTGTGGCACCGTCCACACTCCCAGTGCGCATGCTCGCGCCTCGTGCCGCATGCTCGCGTCTTGTGCTGGCCCAGGAAAACACCCGCAAAACTGTCGCTCCCCTCCCCTTTGTCGCCTCGCAAAGCCGACGCAGGCAGCGTCTGCTAGTAAAAAAACAAAAATTGGCAACATATCCACGGAGTTTTTTTTTATTGATATGATATATAAGGAGATGTTGGCGCACCATTATGGCGCCGGCTACTCCTTAGCCGTTGATTGAAACATGAACACGTATGTGTAAGCAAAACATACAAAGCAGTGCATGGAAAATGGAAAACTCGGGCACAGATATGCAAAGACACACTTATACGCACATATCACAATGGTAAGTAAATGTTCGAAAGTCAATGTAAGAAGTCTCTGGAAATGTCCCTCGTTATTATTCGGTCCACCAGCACAAAACAGCAAAGCACACGTTTGGTCCTTACTAAGATGCATTCACTTGTATGTACTTAATAGTTGATACGTCATTCATTTCACAACACACGCGTGATGGGTGTCACATGATACTGTAAATAATAAGTACATGTGTTATAAATGAAGGTTTGTTTTTTGTTAATACTTGTCAGCAATCCCGCTGTCTTGTAAAAAACGTGTTAATGCTTTTAAAGCGTGGGACTGTAAAACTCCAGTTGGCCACGGGCCCAGAAGTTTTTTCATGCTAAATGGTCTGTGGTCCAATGCGAACAGTTCGCACTTAAGACGGCGTCTCGGCGGGTCATGATGTGGACAGTCTATGAGAAGGTGACAGACGTCTTCATGTATAAATCCACAATCGCATTCGGGAGTTTCAGCTCTGCCGATTCTGTGCAAAAAATGTTTTGTGTATGCGGTGCCTAGCCTCAATCGGTGAATTAGAGTTTCCATCCTTCTATCTAATGCCAGCGTAATTTTGAATTCAATACATGGATCAATGTGATATAAATGGCAGCTCTTTGTACTTTGGTCAAACCAAGCAGTTTTGCTCATTCTGAAAGTTGTATTCTTTATAATACTGCGCAATTCATTTTTCGAAATTGGTAAAGAAACAGTAACGTCTTTACGATGTGCTTGTCGTGCTGCTTCATCGGCAGCTGTGTTTCCAGGAATGTTGCAGTGGCCAGGTATCCACCGGAATTTGATCTCATGTTGCGCCCTCTTTGCTTTGGTGAGCTCCTTCAGCGTTTCGTATGTCATACTATCACTTAATACTGTCCTGTTTGTACTGGAGAGTGATCTTAATGCGGACTGTGAGTCACTAAAAATTACCCATTTTCTAGCGTCTGCTACCGAGTTTATAAACTTTAGAGCATACAGAATAGCGAAGAGCTCAGATGTAGTAGATGACGTCATGCGACATAATTTAAACGATTCCTGAATATTGAGCTGTGGTATGATAAATGCCGATGTTGAAGACGTTGTAGTACTTGAGCCATCTGTGTAAATATGTATGTACCCTGGATACCGCATGTGTATCTGATAAAGCGCTAGTTGTTGAGCAGCTTGGATGAACATGTCTCTCTTTCTGATAATGCCATCCACTGAGAATTCAATGCTTGGTATTACAAGCAGCCATGGAGGATAGTCCATTTCAGAGCTCCAAAATTCATTTCTGGGTAATATATGTACATTACTCTGTACATCGTTATGAGCATTGCTTTTATCTCTTAGTAAAATCTCCTGTGCCAATGGGTGGTCCCTGTGTTGCGTCTGTAAGCGAAAAAAATGGCGGCATATTTCAATTGTTCTCATGACTGGAAAGGGTGGTTGTCGAGTCTCTGCTATGACAAGGCTGCAGGAAGTCGCTCGTGGAACACCTATGCAGACGCGCAGTCCCCTAGCTAATAGTCTTTGAAGTCGCTCCTCTGAAGTGCGGGAAAGGCCGTGTAACACTGCTGCAGAATATGCAACTTTTTGTCGTATTAAAGCATCGTGAACAGCGAGCATGGATGATGCAGATCCACCCCATGATGTCCCAGCAATTCTGCGGAGTATATTCACTAGCGTATTCACCTCGTTTTCGAGTTTATTTATGTGAGGTGCCCATGATAGCTGCCTATCCAGTATTACTCCGACAAACCGATGCTGTGTCACTATCATTAGTGGTTCTTCTTCTAAATTGAGATTGAAGTTCTTTAACTTCTTACGGGTGAAGGGCAATACAGCTGTCTTTGCGTGCGATAGAATCATTCCTCTTTCTTTTAAAAAGTTGCTGATAATATTTATTCCGTCCCGCAATGCAATCTGAATTAACCGTATGTCCGTGCCAGATGCCCAAATGCACACATCATCTGCATATAAGGAGTATTTCAACCTGGAAGGCAGTCTTTTAGCTTAATCAGCCATAACACAGTTGAAAAGAAAAGGGCTGAGTACGCTTCCTTGTGGCACTCCCTGTCTGACGTCGTGTTCTGCACTTTTTCCTTCGCTCGTCTGAATGAATATTTTACGACCTGATAAAAATTTGGATACCCACCGCAAAGGCCTGCCGGACAGTCCATGTTCCAACATACTCAGCAGAACATGAGTGTGACTGACTGTGTCAAATGCCCTTTTGATATCCAAGAACACTGCGACCGTCAAACTACCACAGGCGCGTTCATGCTCCGCATACGTTACTAAGTCCAGTATTGCATCCATTGTGCATCTCTGTTTCCTAAAAGCTGTCAAGAAGTTGGAGAATACACCAGTTCTGTCGCACCACCATTGAAGTCGCGCATCAATCATTTTTTTCATTACCTTACATAAACAGCTTGTCAGACTGATTGTACGGAAGGATTCAAGGTTCAAGGGCGTCTTAGCCGGTTTTAAGATCGGAATGATGCGAGCAGACTTCAGAGACTCGGGTACAATTTCTTGCGTCCATAGATTATTGTAAATATCTAAGAGAATAGTTGTTCCTGTGGGCCCAAGGTTCTTTAGCATATTGTACGTAATGCCGTCCGGTCCAGGGGCCGATTTTTGACGACATGATGCTATAGCACAATGCAGCTCCCTTAACGTAAATACAGGGTCTAGTTGAGGATGCTGGGCCCAAAAGATAGCATTAACTTTCTGGTTGGCTAACGCGACAGAATTATCAAATAATGCACATTGTGATGCGGCGGGCCTACTGATAAGTTGACAAAATTCATCTGCTACCACAGCTTCCGGTTTGTCCAAGGCTACAGCAAGAGCACGAAATGGGAAGCTCTGTGAAACAGGGCCACTAAGTGCTCGAATTACAAGCCAAATTCTTGGAACAGGTGTGTGGGGAGAGAGCGTGCCACAGAAATCACGCCAGCATCGTTTACCTAAATTTTCTAGCCGTCTGCGCATTACACTGTGAATTTTGTGTGCATTTTTGTAAGCTTCTAAACTTCTGCTGCGTCGATATGCCCTTTCTGAACGTCGTCTGATGGCTCTTAGATGTTCATACTCTCCATCGACTGCAGCATAGTCTTTTGGAATCGGGACTTTCTTTGTACATTTATTCGCATTATCTTGCAGAAATTCAGTAAAGCTTTCAACTGTCGTGAGGTCACTATTTTGGTTTCTTAGGTGGTGCCGAAAAGCTTTTCAGTTCGTCAGTTTGCTGTAGCGTCTGGTGTCGTCTTTTCGCAAGTAGGGGTGATTTATTAGAATGGGAAAATGGTCACTCCAACGTGTTTCTACATCCGTTGTCCATACCACATCATTCACTAGATCATGGGAGCACAAGGTTACATCGATGCAACTAGAGTAATTATGCCCTCGGACAAAAGTTGGGGAGCCGTCATTTAAAATTGTCAAATTGCATTTGTCTGCAGCACACTCAACAATGTTCCCACGTGCATCACATCGATCACTACCCCAGATTATATTGTGCGCATTAAAGTCTCCGCATATAAACGTATATGAATGAGAAATGTTGAAGATATTTGTTAGCTCTACTACCGAAATGCGGCTTGAAGGTTGTAGGTAAAAATTGATCACTGTAACGCACTGCTCACCAAAGGATACTTTGCAAGTGACGAATTCCGGGAAGTCCGAATCACTTGAGTGAACTTGATGAGAAGGTAGGTCCTTCCTGACGCACAAATGTACTCTGCCAGGACCACTTCGACGAGATGACTTATATATCACGTAGTTGGAGAGGCGGAAATCATCATTCATTCCTGCCTCTTGGATGCAAAGTATTGGAAAATTATACTGCAGAAGGAGTTTACGGAAGTCAGCACACTTCCTTCGAAGACTATTGGCATTCCACTGGTATATGGAGACATCTTTGTAGCGCTTATTCATATGTTACTTGTCGCAGGTTTGACCCGGACTGTTGACACAATAGTTCTTCCAGAGGCAGCAGGGCTTTTACTTCTGGCAGGTTGTTTGCTTCCGGTAGAGCAGACAGGATTGCCTTAAGTGCTGCGAAAAGCATTGGCAGAATCAACTGCATGACTGGTGCAGAGGCACGGTCTCCATTGAATGGTTGATTTTCTGAGGCCTGTTGAAAATGACGTGACGTTTCGATGATGTAGTTGGGGCGAACACTGGCACTGTCGGTTTTGCTACTTTCCGGCAGAGGTCCCGTGGGCGTTCGCAACTTTGACGGGTATGTTGGGTTATTTGAAGGTACTTCTCGTGAGTGGTCTCTCGAGTGTGCTCTTGGCGGCTCTCTTGGCGGTTCTCTTGGCGTGTTTGTCGACTGTTGTTGTGGTGGCCGCTGAGGTGGATCACGTACAGGATGAACAATCTCAAGGTTTGGAGATGGTTCATGGGGCGTGGTTTTCTTCCATGAATGAGCTCATGCCGACGCATTTTTGCAGCAGCTTTACTTTGCGGGCAGCCTGAATATGAGGCAGCGTGATTACCTGCACAGTTTGCACACTTAGGCTGAAGAACAGACTTGCACTCCTTATGATGGTGTTCTTCTGAGCAGATTTTACACCGGCGTGTGTTACGGCAACTTTTCGCCATGTGTCCGAATCGCTGGCAGTTATAGCACCGAAGTGCTGGACCAAGATATTCTTCCACTGGGTGACTGGTGAATCTTAAGTAGATTCTTCCTGGAATGGGGCGGTCATCTCGAAAAGTCAGGATCACTGAGTGAAGTGGACACGTCGTTACTCCTCCATCTTTCTGGCGGTAGTATTTTATTTGCCGTCGCGCTGATATAACCCCTGCATTTCTCAAGTACTCTAGGAGTTGTTCATCTGAATACTGCAGAGGAACATGTTTTACTTTCCCAACGTTCCGAGTGTATGACTCTGGGATGAAAGGCTTAACTTCCAAGCCACCTACATTTGAAAGCATCAGAAGACGCTTGGCGGAACTTAAGGAAGCAACGCTGACACTAAAGCTTCCATCTCTGGTCGTTCTGAATGACTGCACTTTTTCTTTAGCAGCGGAAACTACTTCAGCTGACACTCGATTGGGGTTCACTTTCCAGAAGCTAGCACCTTCAACTGTTGGACGAAAGACGACTGGGATACCTTCTGTTTGTTTCTTTTTATAAGTAACCAACGTAAATGGTTCATCTTCACCCATGTCTTCTTCATCACTTAGGTAATAAGTTGACGCTTCATCGTCGAGAGGATTCTCTTCTAAGCGAGGCTTCTTGCTCTCAGCTTCATCGTCTTCCAATGCTGCTGTGCTCGCTGGAGCCATTTCAAGGTTGTAAATTTGCAAACGTGCCGGCTTTATGATGCTTGGACGCACCTGTAAGCCCCCAGGCTTTTCATTGTGTCCTGCAGTATCACTCATGTGGTTTAACGCACTTGGACGAGCATAAGGCTCGTGGCGATGGCTACCAACCACCGTAGTGGTCGCGTACTAGCCAAGTCTTTGATAACGGAACCTCGTACCTGTAGGGCACCGAGCCCTCGAAGTCTTCACCCGGCGTCTTGTTGGCACGCCGCGAAGAAATGGATGTCAGTGTAATCGGTGCAGGAGCTCGATCGCATACGTCCGACGCCACTCGCGTCTCGGCTCGCTCTCCTATCCACGGAGTGAATGATGGAGACTGGGCGAAGCATTCGTCTGTCCATTCTTTCTTGCTTCCGTCCGTCCATACGTCTGTCTGTGTGACCGTCCATGCGTCCATACACCCGTCCGTGCATACGCCTGTTCATGCGTCCGTCCCTGCGTTCATCCATGCATCCGTCCATGCGTCCGTTCATGAGTTCATCCGTGAATCTGTCTGTGTGTCCTTTTGTCCATCTGTTCAACACTCCAAGTACCACCATCTCGCATCTTTTCATCATATATTTCCCATATAGAAGCGCCGCCATCCAGTGGATATTCCAAAGACTAAACGAGAGGTAGTGCACACACACTTTCTTACGGCTTGCGCTTCGGGTCTACTTCCCAGCTTTATCCACCTCGAGTTCATGGTATATACTAGTTCACTGTGTTCATGGCACTGCGGCCCAACGCTCGCTAAACCTTTCTAAAACCAAGAAGGTTACACCCAGCGAGTATAACGTAGCAACCTTTTCCTGTCAGATAGTGCTCAATGTACACGCCAATGGCTGCTAATGGGAAATGAGAGACAGGAGAATTCAGCTTTTACTTTCTTACGGCTTGCGCTTCGTATCTACATCCCACCTTTAACCACCTCGAGTTCATTCATGGTATATACTAGTTCATTGTATTCATGACACTGTGGCTCAACGCTTGCTAAACCTTTCTATAACTAAGGAGGTTGCACCCAGCGAGTATAGCGTAGCAACCCTTTCTTGTCAGATAGTGCTCAATGTACCTGCCAATGGCTGCTTATGGTGATCGCAGCCTGCGCATTAACTAAAAACCGAATGCTCCTGTCTCTCATTCCCCATTAGCAGCCATTAACAAGTACATTGAGAACTATTTTTTATTGTTCAACAACGCACAGAAGAAGTCTCTCACCTGCACCACCTTGTAGGTCAAAATGTTATACTTGTTACATACATCGGACAAACGGGTGCCGCTATAAGGAGCTTCGCCCCTAAAACGACTGATCGCATTGCTCAACCGTTCACTTGCCACCCCGTACATGTAGGCACCGGAACTCACGTTCGGAATATAGTCGCTTGACGTTACAGGTGACGCTTCCCCTTCATTCAATAAACAGGAATAATAAAGACGAAAAAGAACTAGGCATTCCCAAACTATGCCCAGTTACACATCATTCACGCAATAACTCACCATACTGCGACGCATTTACTCGAGTTTCCACTGTGGGAAGATACGGGCGGCAATTTTAGGGGCAAATCTCTTAAAGCTTTGGGTATGTTCATGCATGTCTTTTGCGACCAGTTTGTAACCACCTTATTGTATGACTCACTCAGTAGGTGGCACTAGTGTGAGTGACAGACAGACAGACGGACAGATGAACGGATGGACGGACGGACAGACAGACGGACCAACGGATGGATGCAAGGATGGCCGTACAGACGGACGCATGAATGGACGGACTCATAGATGGAAGGACGGAGGGAAGCATGGACGGACAGGCAGATGCACGGATGAACACACGGATAGAGGCACGGACAGATGGATGAACGAACGGAAGCACGGACGGACCGATGGACGCGTGGATGCACGGACTGACGAACAGAAGCCCAGACGGATGGACAGAAAGCACGGACGGACGTATGGACGGACGCTTCACCCCACCCACCATCATTCACTCATGGAGATGCTGTTATATTTTTGGGGAGAAGCTCCTTAACCCGTGAATTGTTCCCTCCTCTGTAGTCGTAGTAGTCGTATGTAGCCACTTCTTGTTTATGAGTTGGTCAATAGATGGCGTTGTGTGTATATGTCCTTCCGAGATAGGTTAGATTTTAGATTCAGTAAGGAAAAATCAGCAGTCATGATTTTCAATGACAACGAAGGTAGTGAGCTTAGGATACAGGAGGTCACGCTAGAGATAACAGATAAATACAAATATCTGGGCGTATGGATAAGCAATGGAACCGAGTACCTGAGGGAACACGAAATATACGTGACGACTAAAGGTAACAGGAATGCAGCAGTAATGAAAAATAGCACACTGTGGAATTACAATAGGTATGATGTTGTGAGAGGAATATGGAAAGGGGTCATGGTTCCTGGGCTGACGTTCGGCAATGCGGTCTTGTGCATGAGATCAGAAGTTCAAGCAAGATTAGAAATTAAGCAACGTGGAATAGGTAGGCTTGCTTTAGGAGCTCACGGGAATACACCAAATCAGGGAGTACAAGGTGATATGGGATGCACATCATTTGAGGGCAGGGAAGCTAGCAGCAAGATAAAATTTGAGAAGCGATTGAGAGAAATGAAGGAGGAGCGTTGGGCTAGGAAGGTTTTCAGCTACTTGTACATGAAGAATGTCGATACAAAATGGAGGAAGCGAACCAGGAAGTTGACTGGTAAATACTTAGAAAACAGCAGGTGGCCAAACCAAAAAGAAGTATCGGTTAAGAAGAAAGTGAAGGAAACGGAGACTGACATGTGGAAAATGGGCATGATTAAGAAGTCCGCACTAGAGATCTATCGAACTTTTAAGCAGAAAATCACCAAGGAAAGAATCTATGATAATACTCGGGGTAGTTCTCTAGTGTTTGAGGCAAGGACGGGAGTACTGTGGACCAAGACATATCGGGCCAAATAGGAAGGGGTAGACACAGTATGCAGTGCGTGTGGATAGGAAGAAGAAACTGCCGAACACTTGATAATGTTCTGTAAAGGGCTTCACCCTATAGTTCAGGATGATGGCGCAGAGTTTTTCAAAGCACTGGGGTTTAGGGACCTGGAGGGCAAAATAGACTTTAAGCAAGTAGACTTAACTAGAAGGAGGTTATCTGATTGGTGGCTAAAGTCAAGGCACGAGTGAAAATTAAACTCTTCACTGCAAAGTACGAATCATCAAACTCACTTTTTAAGGGAAAAAAAAATAAATATAGTTTTGGGTTCATTAAGTATTACAGCTTGGTGGCGCTAGCCACCGCCCAATCTAAAGGGTACAGCCATATCCATCCATACATCCATCTTAAGAGTATTATAACTAAATGGCGTTAGGGGTTTCAACCGCATGTCCATTGAGGGAATGATGATGAGTGAGACGAAGCGTCCATCCCTGTGTCCATCCGTCTGTCTGTCCATGCTTCTGTCCGTGCGTGCGCACATCCGTCTGGCTGTCCATACTTCCGTCCCTTGTCTGTCCATCCGGCCGTCCATACTTCCATCCGTCCATCCATTCGTCTGCCCATCCGTGCTTCCGTCCGTCCGCCCGCACGTACGTGCTTCGCTCTGTCCGAGCTTCTGCCCGTCCGTATATTCGTGCTTCGGTCTGTTCGATCGACTGCGCGTCCGTCTGTGCATCCTTCAGTCCGTCCATGCGTCCGGAAGGACGGACGCTTCGCCCCACTTATCATAATTCTCTCCATTGACATGCTGGGATTTTTCTAAACACTCGACTTTCTGTAGTGCAGTGGGACGGTTTTCAGCTCTCCCATAGTAGAGCACCAAGTACTCAAATCGTCGAATACGTTTTCTAAACCCAGTCGCGGATGGAGATTTTTGAGGCACGTTTTCTGATAAGTGCGTGTACATGTAGGGCCGGCTAACTGCTCTGCCATAGTTGAGTACGAAGTACTCGAAATCGTTACACATTCTCTAAACACTTAATGATGGCCTTTTGAAACTGGGACAACTTATTGTTCTCCCTTAGTAGAGTACATCATGCTCTAAATCGTCGAACATTTTTCTAAACACATCAGTGTACACCAGGATAGCTCAAAGCTCTCCTACTCGCAATGCCCACGGCCTATAGTGGCACGCCGTGTAATCCAAAATGGCTGTGAAAGGATGATCAACCCGTGAACTCGCATAAGAAAAAATAGGACGCACGGACGTACTCCTCGGGCCGCTTTCACCGGATGAACCCTTGATCGTCAAGTGAATGTATATGGAACCAAAGTACTTTCCCAACCAATAGAAACCGCTTAATGTTCGCTATCTCATTCCTCGCCGCAGGGCAAAGGGTGGTGGTGTCAGCTGATCTGTCGTGTATCAGCGATGCTTTGCGTAATCGTGTGCGTGCTACAGAGAACTGCATGAACCAAAATTCACGTATGAACTGAATGCACTCCGAGCGCCACCATTTTCGCAGTTTCTCTATTGAAAACCTTTATGCCGATGAGAATGAGGTAGCACGCGGCCAGCACCCTTTCACCTTCGATGAAGCAATGCGATTTGAGCCACAATCAAGAAACTTCAGAACAGCGCTAAGCAAAACTGCCGCGTTTACCCTGTTAAGCGTCGCCATTTTGTTTTCAAGTTCGACCAGTGCTATACTAGCCCACGGAGCGTTCTATGGAGTTGCGAACAGCTTTAAAGCAACACACGTTCAATTAAAATTGTTAAATGGCAATGAATGAGCAGATGTAATAAATTAATATAATGCTACACAGCTTCGTGCTTCATCCGCCTTCACAGAGAAAAAAGGGTCGATAATTTCGTTTTCCGTTCGTCGTACTCTATTCGGCACCCAAATTTACACCCCTCTTTGTCTATGACACCTTGTTGTCTGTCACTATACTTTCAATTATTCTGTGCTTTGTTGGCTACTTAATTGTTTATCTCCTCGGTTTCGTACCAACACTTTTACATTGCAGCTATTTCTACCCCATCTCTTGCATACTGAAAAATCTTTCGTGAAATCGGGCTTTACTCGACGCTTCCCTCGCTTCTAACCGAGCACCCTATAGGTGCTTGCTGCGGCCGCCTGTAGTCTAGGTAACGAGGCGCAAAATTGTAGTCTGATTGAAATGCGAAAGCTGCCGCTAAGGTGAAACTTTCCAGCTCGGCAGAGAAGAGATCAGCTCCCGATTCTTTGTTCTCCGCATGTTTACCGCAAGGTTTCACATGTTTGGGGTTCGAGTTGTGATTATTCGTTTGGAGTCAACAACGGCGAATGCTCTGGATGCCGCTATGGCATTATACTTCCGAACCAGCCGAAGTGACCGAAGTGCGAATCGAACCTTTCACTCAGATCAGCCACGAATGCAGTAGGCCAAACCTAGAGAAACCCCGACAAGCCCATAGACAAATATGCGGAGAATAACGAGTCTACGGGCCATTTCTGAGCAGTGACAAAAAAGACCCCTCATCGTCGAAGTCCCTACATTTGCATTGCGCGCGGAAAGAACAAGGTGAAGTGCTACCAAGCATGGTGACCGCATTGTCATCTTCTAAAGAAAAGAGCAAACAACATTCACGCTCACCTCTTCAAGCACGCAGTCTTGGAAGGGGATGGGGGGTGGGGGGTTGGAGGGTTGCAAGAGGGGGGGGGCGCAGGGTCGGTCATATACATTGAAATAGTAGGAAGGTGGGGGGCGCAATATCTGCCCTATGAATCGACTTTATAGGGAGCGTGGGTGCTACGATGAAGCTTCGCCCCCCTCCTTGAGGGAGAAACCTGCACATGCTTATGCCCGTTATATCGGTCGACGCTCGCTGGTGGACAATTCAAGGAGGCCCGAAAGCTGCGATCTAGTTTCGGCATGCTTGGAAAATATCAAGGCGCAGAACGTTCTTCTGCAGTTTACCGGACCCGTTCTGTTGGTTTCATGGACCCTGCCTCACAGAAAACCCAATACGCTTTTCGGGCACTGTATGCCAAAACTATGATATGATATTGTCACGTGCTTACCCCAGAAAGACGATGACAGTTGTGCATGTGCCACGAAGGACTACGAATTGGACGAAGAAGAAGAACTCCCTTGCGCGTTCTATTAAAAGAACCTACCTGCTTCTGGCGTCTCAGTTTCTGCCGCAAGACCTCTGTTTCGACGTCGTGACACTGGTGGAGGTGCTGGAGCCTACAACCTGATGCAGGACAGTCTTGCTCGGACCCGTTCATCTAGTCCAGAGACTCAGCCCAGAGACTAGGCCTAAGTCCAGAGTCCGCACCTGTTCCGCCTCTTTCCAGCATGGCAGCTCCTACGACATCCACGGTAATCCCGCCATCGCAGACCACTCTTCCCTCGCAGGTAACTCTTGAACATCCTCGTGTTCCAGAAGTTTTCCGTGGGAAAGAGTACGAGGATGTCGAGGACTGGCTCAAACAGTTCGAACGTGTCGCTGTATCCAACCACTGGAGCGAACAGCACAAACTTGGCCGTGCATATTTCACACTGGAAGATAGCGCTCGCACGTGGTATGAGAACCGCGAGGCTACATTCCAATCTTGGGAAGACTTCCGTCGAAAGCTCCTCGCAACATTTTTGAACTCGGACCGACGGGATCGCGCACAGCAAGTGATTGAGGCACGTGTGCAAAAACCCAATGAAACGGCCGCCATGTACGCAGAGGGTATGATCCGTCTGTTTCGACGAGCTGACCCCGACATGCCCGAGGCGAAGAAGGTGCGTCACCTAATGCAGGGTGTTAAGGAACAAGTGTTTGCGGGCCTCGTACGAAATCCACCTACAACTGTAGATGAATTCATAAGAGAGGCGACAGTCATCGAGCGCGCACTGCAACAACGACGCCGACACTTTGACCGCCTGCAGAACCACACGGCAGTAAGTACTGCAGCTCAGAACACTGCCGTATGCGAAAGTTCCCTGCGACAAATGATTAGGGAAATCCTGCGTGAGGAACTTCGGGCCCTCTGCGTTCCCCCTGCCCAACCGCCAGTGGCATCTGTTGCCGAAATCGTCCGCCAGGAGTTGAGGCAAGCCATTACACCTTCCGCGCCAAATCCTGAGCCACATCCAGCGAGCTACGCTGATGTGGTCCGTCGTCCTCCACCGACATTTGTGGCGACGCCCTTCCAGCCACGACCCACTGCCGTACCTTGGTGGCAACGAGATTCTACGAGACGACCACCAGTTCACCGAACTGACTTGTGGTGCATGGCTGACCGCCGACCTATTTGCTACCGCTGCGGAGAGCCCGGTTACATTGCCCGCTATTGCCGTCACGGCGATTCTGGGTTCGGGAACTTTTCTCGTCCCGCTTCTTTCCGCTCCGACGACCGTCGTGCCCATGATGCCGATCAACTATCGCCTGCTCAAGCAACCCCACCGCGTCGCTGGCGATCTTCATCACCTGCGCGTCACCGTGACTTCCCTCAGAGCTACGCGGACGTCACCAGAGGCCGTTCGCCTAGCCCGCGCCGGGGAAACTAACTGATGCGACCTCGGGGGGCAAGGTTGCCAATCGTCGACACACTGAAAAGTTCCCCCAATCATCGCAAGAAGGTATGACGACAACGACGATGAATACGACGACGAATAATAATGCTGATGAAGTTGTACGTGCCGATCTGAGCGTTCTCATTGACGGACATCACGTTACAGCACTGGTCGACACTGGCGCCGACTTCTCAATCATGCGACAAGAGCTCGCCGACCGCCTCAGAAAGGTCAAGACACCGTGGACAGGGCCGCATATAAGGAGTGCTGGTGGTCAGCTGATGACACCCACGGGTAAATGCACCACTAGACTTCGCATCGGAGATTCTAGCTTCGTGGCCACTTTCGTCCTGTTGCCAGGCTGCTGTAAAGAGTTAATTTTGGGCATGGATTTTCTTCAAGACCATGGCGCTGTTATCAACATCCCTCAACGTATGGTGACGTTTTGCGCACACCCTTATGCCGACAACAGCAGTGAAGAACCGCGCGGCCGTTTGCGAATAGCCGACGATGTGGCACTCCCACCGAGATCCTGCTGCCTTGTGTCGGTGTCCAGTGGGTGTCCTTGCTATAAAGATGTGATTGCGGAGCACATAGTCACTCTTTCGTTCACGCAAGGCATTTCCATCGCGAGGGGCGTCCTGGCGCTTACTGGTGGACAGGCAGAAGTGCTCCTCACCAACTTCAGCAACGAGCACCGTCAAATCCAGAAGGGTACCGAAATTGCCTACTACGACGATGTAGACCAAGCCTGGGATCGTTTTACCTTGCAACCAGATGACGCGACAGTCCCTGCCTCGACAACTTTGTCGGTGGACATCTGCTCCACGCTACCGCCCTCTGATAGGAAGCATCTGCTTGGACTTATACACCAATTCGAAGACTGCTTTTCGCGTACGTCAAAGGTCCAGCGGACACCATTGACCCAGCACCGCATCATTACCGAAGACAACACGCGACCGATTCGGCAGAACCCCTACCGTGTGGCTCAGAAAAAGCGCGAGGAGATTTAGAAGCAAGTACACAGGACGCTCGCGGATGACGTCATACAACTTTCGAAAAGTCCTTGGGCGTCCCCCGTGGTTTTGGTCAAGAAAAAAGACGGCAGCTTCCGTTTCTGTATTGATTATCGCAAGTTGAACCAAGTCACGAAGAAAGACGTCTATCCACTGCCTATCATAGATGATTCACTCGATCGGCTGCGTCATGCGCGCTATTTGTCTTCAATGGACCTCCGAAGCGGCTACTGGCAGATAGAAGTCGACGAGAGAGATCGCGAAAAAACGGCCTTTGTGACGCCTGATGGCCTTTATGAATTTAAGGTGCTACCTTTTGGGTTGTGCTCGGCGCCAGCCACTTTTCAGCGTCTCATGGACACCGTACTATTGGGCCTGAAGTGGCAAACATGCTTGGTCTATCTAGACGATGTTGTTGTATTCTCAGCATCATTCGAGAAACATCTCAGTCGTCTATACACCGTACTCCAAGCCATACGCTCGGCCGGCCTGACTTTAAAACCAGAAAAATGTCATTTTGGTTTCAACGAACTCAGCTTCCTAGGCCACGTCGTCAGTCACGAGGGTGTTCGACCTGACCCGGCCAAAATAGACGCCATAGCGCAATTTCCTGCACCCCGTGACAAAAAGGCTGTGAGACGCTTCTTAGGGTTGTGCACCTATTACCGACGATTTATCGAGGACTTTTCGTCTATTGCGGCGCCATTGACACAACTCACATGTGAGGACGTCCCCTTCTTTTGGGGTGAACAGGAGCAAATGGCATTCAATGAACTGCGACAACGCTTGCAAACACCTCCAGTCCTTGCGCATTTCGACCAGGACGCCCCTACAGTACTTCACACTGACGCCAGCAATGTAGGTCTAGGTGCCGTTCTGGTGCAGTTGCAAGACGGCTGTGAAAAAGTAATATCCTACGCCAGCAGAACTCTCTCTCGCACGGAGGAGAACTACTCGACCACCGAGAAGAAGTGTCTCGCCGTGGTGTGGGCAGTCATCAAATTTCGTCCGTATTTGTACGGCCGCTCCTTCAAGGTTGTTAGCGACCATCACTCTTTGTGCTGGCTCACCAACCTTAAAGATCCATCTGGTCATTTGGCGCGCTGGAGCCTAAGACTTCAAGAGTTTGACATGACCATCGTCTACAAATCTGGGAAGAGGCACACCGACGCCGACTGTCTCTCACGGCCAGTGGAAACTGTCGCTCCTGATGACGAAAACATCGACGCGGCATTCTTGGGACTTGTCAACACGGCCACTATTGCACGAGAGCAGCGCAGTGACCCTGAGCTGTTACCACTCATTGAATATTTAGAAGGACGACGTAAAGACGTGCCGCGGTTATTTGCTAGAGGACTGCCATCTTTTTGCTTGCGAAACGATGTTCTCTATAAGAAAAACTTCTCACCAACCGGTAACCCGCACTTGCTCGTCGTGCCTGCCTCTCTTCGAAAAGAAATTATGGAAGCGTGCCATGATGAAGCAACTTCTGGTCATCTAGGCTACACCCAAACATTGTGCCGACTACGATGCAAGTACTACTGGCCAAAGTTACCTGCTGCTGTTAACCATCACGTGCGAACGTGCACCGACTGCCAAAGACGCAAAGCGCCTCCCAGCAAGCCAGCCGGTCTTTTACATCCAGTCGAAGCACCAGAAAAGCCGTTCACCCAGATTGGAATGGATTTCCTGGGTCCCTTTCCAACTTCCACAACAGGGAACAGATGAATTATTGTGGTCACTGATTACCTGTCCCGTTATGCGGAGACTAAAGCTATGCAGCGTGGCACAGCAACAGAAGCCGCTCAGTTTTTCATCGAAAACATCGTCCTTCGGCATGGCGCTCCGACAACAGTGATCACAGACAGAGGACCTGCCTTCACCGCAGAGCTTTTGGAGTCGGTTCTCAGACTCAGCGGTACAGCTCACCGGAGAACAACTGCATACCATCCGCAGACAAACGGACTGACGGAGCGCCTCAATAGGACCCTCACAGACATGATCAGTATGTACGTTGACACGGAACATAAAAACTGGGATCAGATATTGCCGTACGTGACCTTTGCTTATAACACCGCTCGACAAGAAACCACTGGAATGACACCGTTCAGTCTGATCTATGGTCGTGAAGTCACGACAACATTGGACGCCATGTTGCCGCATGAGTGTGACGACATCCATGTAGACGCCGAAGAATTCACTCAGCGTGCCGAAGAAGCCAGACAGCTCGCGCGCGTGCGCATCTGTCATCAGCAGCATCAAGATGCACAACGCTACGACACCCGACACAAGTTTGTTAGCTACTCACCAGGCGACAAAGTGTGGGTCTGGATTACGATACGTCGACGTGGACTGTCTGAGAAACTGCTAAGACGGTACTTTGGTCCATACAGCGTCACGCGACGCTTGAACGACGTGAACTACGAAGTCGTTCCCGACACTAATTGTAGTTCTAAGCGCCAAAAGCATCTGCCCGAAGTCGTGCACGTCGTGCGAATGAAACCGTATTTATCGAATTAATTAGCTCCCGGTTACCGTTTTCCTACGACCACTTCATACGCCTGGTAGAGCACCTAAGTTGCGCATCGGGACGATGCTTCTTTCGGAGGGAGGCAAATGTCACGTGCTTGCCCAAGAAAGACGATGACAGTTGTGCATGTGCCACGAAGGACTACGAATTGGACGAAGAAGAAGAACTCCCTTGCGCGTTCTATTAAAAGAACCTACCTGCTTCTGGCGTCTCAGTTTCTGCCGCAAGACCTCTGTTTCAACGTCGTGACAATATGAGGTGCACCATTGTGGAGGGCTCCGGGAGTTTTCACTGTGTGGTGTTGTACGCTAATATCGCCTGATACACGGGCCTCTATCGCTTCACTTCTATCTAAATGCGATCGCCATGGCCGGAATAAAACTCGTGCACCTCGGGTCAGCAGGTGGGTATAGTAACCGCTGCACCACCGCATTGGACCTGTGGGGAAGAATCGGCAACTTGCTAAACTATAAGCCAAAATGTTTTGGCTCAGTATAGCTTGCAGTGGATTCGGCATAAATTCCGACCACTCGGTGATACAATATTGTACGAGGTAAATTGACCTTTTTGCGTTTCACCATCGTGGAAACGCACGCGCCGCAGCCTAGAATAGTTTTGTCACCACCGCGATGATGCGGTTTTGCATTAGCTTAGATGTACCCCAGCCCCGCCACGGTGGTCTAGTGGCTAGGGTACTGGGCTGCTGACCCGCAGGTCGTGGGTTCAAATCCCGGCTGCGGCGGCTGCATTTCCGATGGACGCGGAAATGTTGTAGGCCCGTGTGCTCAGATTTGGGTGCACGTTAAAGAACCCCAGGTGGTCGAAATTTCCGGAGCCCTCCACTACGGCGTCTCTCATATGGTGGTTTTGGGACGTTAAACCCCACATATCATCATTAGATGTAGCCTAGGTGACGTCTTAACAGCGTGGTGACGTAGTTACTCCGCTGCACAGAGATTGCACCGGCGCATTAAGTACGTTGGGGGCTTTGTGATAACATAATTTTGCCAGCATGCTGTTCATGAACTTCTATAGAAAGTGCTTGTGTAACATTCTTTTTTTTGCCGTGATCTTTTTGCATATAAGTGTGAGCGAGCACAAAAACAATATGGCAGCTTCGCACTTGAGATGTCAAGCCTGAAAGAAGGGTGGAGTTGGGTGCCCTGATTTCCGTTGATCTTTCTTTTGTTCTGTCTTTTTCTCTCTGCTGCATCATTTGTTTTTATGTTCCTTTAGATTTCTTTCTCACTATTTAACGTTTCCCTCTGTATATCTATATTTACCGATTGCTCTTTTTTTTTCTCTCTCTTTCTCTGTTTCTCTCATTTTGTCATGCGCCGCCACGGTGGTCTAGTGGCTAAGGCTCGGCTGCTGACCTGCAAGTCACGGGATCGAATCTCGGCTGCGGCGGCTGCATTTCCGATGGAGGCGGAAATGTTGTAGGCCCGTGTGCTCAGACTTGGGGGCACGTTAAAGAACCTCAGGTGGTCTATATTTTCGGAGCCCTCCACTACGGTGTCTCTCATAATCATATGGTGGTTTTGGGATGTTAAACCCCACATAATAATAACTCATTTTGTCATAACTGCTCGAACAATACAGCACGAAATACGAGACAAGAAAAAAAAAGAACATGAGGACAGGTCGGTGTGCTTCTTCATCTGTCGTCTCGTATTTTGCGCTGTACCATTCAAGTTGTAACGAATCAAGAACAACTATAACCCGGCTGTCTGTTGTTATCTGGAAGCCCTACTGTTATCATTTTTCTTCTGCCTTGCTCTCAGCTTTTTTCGACCGTCCTTTCATGTCTGTTTTCCTTTCCTCTCCCTCTTAATGCCTTTTCTGACCTTCTATTTTTCGTCTTTATTGCCGTATTCACATCTCCCTGTTCTCACTTTCTGTTTTCTCGCTATAGCTCTCTGCTTCTCTCTTTCTTTAAATGCATTTCTCTCTATTTAGTTCTCTCTTTCCTTCCCATCTTTCTCTTTCGCGCGTTTCACGTGCTTCACTTCACCGAACAGAGTTTTCATTTTACGTTCGCACTTGCTGTGCTTGGCAGAAGAACCTGCCCAGTTCTTGCGTTGCATAGCCGTCTGAGCAGTTCTGCCCGACCATGTGCAAATCACCTATAGCTATTGCGCCTCTATTCTACCTTGTGAAAGATGAAGCAAGCAAGAACCTCCTTTATTCGGGTTCCTGGGAAAGCTGAACAAGCACATACAGGACAGGAGAACACTTTGTTACCCAGAACCGAGTGGTGAGCTCTGAAAGCAGAAACCCGCAGACATGGCACACAGCCAAGACACAGACACAGACAATCGCGCTGAAAACGAGCGCTCGCGCGTCTGACAGACCTAGGACTTACCCATTTTCTGTGGCACATACCCGCTTATCATGATAGTTTTCAGACAGGCCGCTCACATTTCTGTGGCGCATACCCGCTGTTTGGGCTATCTGTCGCTTTCTCATTTTTTAATAGAATAGTGGTGAGTATGAGTAGTGTACTTACCCAAATTCTTTGGTACATATACCACAAAGTCGCATAGGATAAGCCGCAGAGGATGGACAGCACAAATGCTTTGATGTAAAAAAAAAAAAACAGCGTTCAGCAGCACTTCCTCACTCGTGGAAAGGAGGGCAAACGAGTGTTGGCTTGGGTGTGCCTGACACCAATCTTCTTTTTTTCTTTGTTTCTTCTTCCTTTGTTTTCTTTATTTCTCTCTTTCTTTCTACGTAGTGGTAACCCCGGAACTCTCTTCAAGAAGAATAGGCATGCCGTATCTCACGTTCTTTCTAGCGCTCGTAAGCCTGTACAAACGCTTCTTTTAGCTTCTAGAGTGGGACAACAAAAGTGTAATCATGCGATCATGGAAACAGAGTTAGGATATTCAACGTTCTCGGAGTAGAAATTTTCATGAAATTTATTATTCCCGAAATTGAGCTTACGCATTGTCCAGAAAATCACTTTTACATTCTATCAATACTACATATTGTAATGAAGCGCCATCAGCGAGTGTACTGCTTCCCATTAATATTTTTTTTGCATTCTTTGTAGAAAGCATTAGCATGCTTCAATTTAGTGCACCTAGTGAAAAATGGGGTTAGGCTTTGCACCATGGCAGTCGCTTTTTGGCCGGAGTACTTGGGTTGAAACCCCAGCCACGGAGCGAACATTCATTTTTTCTTTGATACATTTCATGGCGCGCGGGCTGGGCAGCTGTGGGTGAGGACTTTTTTTTTTTTTTTTTGAACTCCTCCAGCTGCACAGATTAGCCGCTTGACAAAATCGCCTTTCAAGCACTCCGTACAGATCGTTAACTACAGACGCTGGAACGCGTGGCCCCGGTGTTCAACAGTGGGTTAAAGGGGACGATAAGGTGTTTCTAAATCGTTAGTAGCGTCTGCCCAGAAACCTCAAATGGTGCTCGTCGCCCGTCTCTTCTCTGCTTCATTGTTAGTGGACCAGTAGTAAATACTAGGGTCTGCCCAATGTCTACGACAGATACGCCGAGAACATTCTTGAGCTTATATCGGCTTCGCCTACTCATACACAGCAGCGGGGGGGGGGGGGGGGGGTGCACACAAAGCCCATGTCCCCACTCCCTCCTATCCCGAAATTATTTTTTTGCAATAGCATAGAAATCAAAAAAAGGACTTTTTCAGGTTGCCCCGAAACCATAGTGTACCTTCCCTCTCCAAATTATTTCTGCCTACATCTCATGCAGACAGCCTGGCTGTAAAAAAGCACCGTTCACGCGTTAGATCGTGTAAGATAAAGTAGCCACCTCGGATGCTTCTCGCCGGTGAGTCTTCATAGCGAATGCATAAGTGAGACTATATAGTTTCAATTTTCAGTTTTGAGTAAATATGAAGAAGACATTGGATGTACCAACAGCTAGCCCAAGTTTTTGTTCTAGTAGAGTTATGAGTAAACTTAGCGATGGTCGTTTCAGGGTCACTGTGGCACTGCGTCGGGTTCGGCGACCACCTTGGAGACGCTCACGACCAGATCTAATGATGGTACGATTCGTAAAGCGTGGTTGGTTGCTGCGGATCATTGCCATTAGTGGTGGTACTTACATGAACTACTCGATCCGCGGTGTATGGGTGAGTGTCGAACCATCTGAACTGTGCAGCAAGTATGGGTGGTATAAATTGTCACTAATTACGAAGGTATCAGACAAAGTCATCAGAAACCGCACCAGCAAGTTAGGCATATTTGTGTGGAGCGCCTTCTGCTTGAAGGATGAGTGGTGAGTACTTTGCTAACACATAAGACGACGAAGTTTACCCTAGTGGGCACATAAGGACTGTTATTGCAGTACGTATGGCGGAATAGCAGAAAATTATGGAGCAGGCTGTCGAAAATAACATACAAAGTAATATGATTCTTAAATTTCTCAGTTTATCACAAACGTTGAAAAGTCATACTTAAGGAAACAGCCATCTGCACACAAAACATGCACAGAATCATGCACTCACATAATCTTGTGTGAGATGAAGGGTACCATGTCTGACCATAGGAAAAAAAAAAACTAAAGCAAAAGCGGTGTGTGTGTCGCTTGCAATCCGCGTAAATTAAATGGGAAAAGCAGGCAATCAGGTACTCGGGCATTCTTGAAGTGACGCTCACTCGGTGCTCAGTATATTCTTCAGACTGTCGTGGTGAATCACCATGCCTGCTTTGATGTCGCTGAGAGAGGCACATCCTAAAAACGGCAGACGAAACAGAAAACCATTAAGTCACTAACAATGCCCGTCAAAGGGGGGTCTCTCACGAAAAAGCGGCACAAGCGTTGCATGTCACTAGTTGTTCGTCTGAATATTTTGCCGTTCCTGTACTTGCGAAAGATAATTTCGCTGAAAGAAGCCTCGCTTCACAATACCGCGCGTCAAAAAAAGAAATAGTAGTGCCGTCTTTTTGCTGATAGGCATCTGCTGCCCGCTGGGCAGTATTAGGTGGACCATGGCTCGATATCAGAGCTTCGCCTCTCTCCTTTTGTCCCTTATCTGTAGGCCGACACAGAAGTTTTTACCTCAAAGGAGGCCGCCACTTCTAACTTATTTGGAAATCGCAACGTGACGTGCGTGCTGAAAAGAAACATCCTCTCTATATTTATTGATTGATATGTGGGGTTTAACGTCCCAAAACCACCATATCATTATGAGAGACACCGTAGTGGAGGGCTTCGGAAATTTTGACCAGTTGGGGTTCTTTAACGTGCACACAAATCTGAACACACGGGCCTACAACATTTCTGCCTCCATCGGAAATGCAGTCGCCACAGCTGGGATTCGATCCCGCGACCTCCGGGTCAGCAGCCGAGTACTTTAGCCACTAGACCACCACGGCGGGGCAACCCTATATTTATATTCCAATGTTCTGCATTTTTTCACTACGCCTACTTTTCGCTGTTTTCCTGCAAAGCTGCCCCACCACAGTGGTCTAGTGGCTAAGGTACTCGGCTGCTGACGTGCAAGTCGCGGGTTCAAATCCCGGCTTCGGCGGCTGCAGTTCCGATGGAGGTGGAAATGCTGTAGTCCCGTGTGCTCAGATTTGGGTGCACGTTAAAGAACCCCAGGTGGTCGAAATTTCTGGAGCCCCCCACTACGGCATCTCTCATAATCGTATGGTGGTTTTGGGACGTTAAACGCCACATGTCAATCAACTTCCTGCAAAGCTCACCCTTCCCGCTTTGTTGTGAGAGTCCTGCCGTTTCGGCTCCATGCAACTCGGTCTTTCGCCTCAAAAAGTTGTGGGTCCCTGGTCTACGCGCAATGAGCATCTGTACAGACAGAGTCGGATTTGTCTATATGAGAACTCAGCTGGCCGGTTCATCTGCAGTTGTCTGTAGATATAAGCAAAGGCGGAGGCCGTAACGTTATTTAACATAACCGTACTGCATGCTCGGTCCTTGTGCTGTAATTAAAGCACCAGTGAAAGCTTCCAGCTAACGTGAGGTAGCATCCACGGGCAATAAAAACGGTCACGGGCAAGCGCTTTATCGCTCTAGACAAGGGTGACTGCGTCTGCACATTTCATGTAATGCTTAAACAGCGGAAATATCGCTTAGTTTGCACTGGGAAGTATTACATCACAATTGGTTGTCGATCACACGTCAGCTTTGGTTAAGTTTACATATCTATTCCTTGTGAATACTTAATAGTACCACTGTATGGGGCTTTCTGTTGACGTTTTCGCTTTAAACAACTTGATGCTTTCCGATTTCACGATACCATAAATATGCTTTATTTGAGGAGGAGTTGTTTGAAAAGAGACACGATTCTTGTATGTTACTCTATAGGCAAGTGATTCACGAATGCGAAGTAAGCAGCATAAAAATTTGGAATATACCTAAAATTACCATGACTGGGCAACGGAAAAGAGAACGGAACAGCGCACCATGTCATGGGAGGGGTTTCTGGGCATAAATGATGTGCGCTAATTGCAGGTATTGACTATTCGGTGAAATATACTAAGGGGTCTTGTAAGAACGAGCTTCATAAAGGAAAATCAACAGGTATTTTACGTACCATGTAAAATGTGACAGTAGCTGGCGTCAGTTCCAAGCAAAAATGTACATAAAAACCAAGCGTAATAAACCATGAATAACTTGCCCATTAGTGCGAGTGCTCGCTCAAGTTCAGTTTTAAAGATATCCAGCACTTTCTTGACTCCTTCTTCACCCTGGGGAAAAAGCAATAGCGGTGGTGAATGAAGAAGCTTGAGAAGTTTCGTATAGCTGCAGATTGCTAGGGAGTGAAAGGAATTCAATACAGAGAATGAAATCATGCAACGGGTGGACGAGAGCGACGAAGATGACAGGCAGGAAGGCGAGGTTGACATACTCTGCGATCTGGGCATCATCTTGTCCGCCACCGAGTTCATTGTACATCTGTCCAGTGACGTTATTCTCGCCGTAACATAACGGTCACCTCATTGATCTAAATGCGTCGAATCATTGACATGAAGATAGGTAAAGGAATGCATATATCTTTAACTGAACCAATCGCTAAACGAAAATTCCCCTCACGTAATGAATTGACCTATGCGCGTAGCTCTTACGGTTATTGCAAAGGCTCACATGACTTGTTTAGTCAACGTTATCGAGATATTGTTTTTCTTTAAGTCGCCCCTAAAATGTGATGCTGGTATCTTCAGTTAGTTATAATTCTTAAAACGGCACAAATGATACTAAAAGGCTTGTTCCCTTGTGAACGCAACCGTAAGTTTCCTTATACCGGAACAATATATGCTGTTTTATACAAAATGTCATTAGTAGTGAGCGAAAAAAATTGGTGTAATTTGGTAGCGAAAATGTGAGGCAGATGCAATAAATAATAAAGCAGTCGCTGGTCTGAGTGAGAGTCAGACCTATTTATTCTGCAAGCAAGCAGGTGTTTCACTTGAAACTATTTAAAAAATTCTATGCTAATATTATACAGTGGGATGAGTCTCATTGACGTCAGTAGTACTGAGTTGTAGAAGCGCAGGATCAGACCAGGTGTCAAAATATATGCATTGCACGACTAGGGGGGGGGGGGGGGGGCTTGAAGCTGTTCACCCGTGAGAAAGCGCTCCGGCATAACTAATCCTTATTATCACTAACCGCATCAACAATGTGTGCAGCTGTGAAGGTGTGCGTGGCAACTTACGAACATGCAGCAGGTACTTCACAAATTAGCAAAATAAAGAATAATGGCGTTGTTTGTACTTCACAAGTGCGCTGTCTGTAGGCACTCTACTGTAGTTTGATGGCCAATGTTTCTAGCACAGGCATTTTTTTTTCTTGTAGAGTGATTGAGGAGCCTATGTGGAGTGAAGCTAGGCTAGTGGTTGGGAAGTCAATGTGCATGGGGCCCAATTTCCGTAATCGCGTGCTACACTATAGAAGGCGAAACTGAAGCGCCTGCTAAGTTTTTTTTTTCACCCACTTGCGTCGAGCTGATCCACACCCCATCAAATAGTAGTAAACTAGAAGCTTGTCTGTTGCACAACTCCTGTACGTTTTACTCATTTGTCTCTCTCAATATCAATCATAAAATGTTCTAATAATGTGGAACATATCACACAATTAAAATGTGCTCGCAAGCTGAACGTTTTCAAACTTCATTGAAAACTCTTCTGACTTCCAAGGCTGCTCTCGGAATAGAAGCATAACAATTTTGTGAGCTCTGCTTCAGCATTTTAATCCTACGGAAATTTATTAGCACAAGCCAGATGTGGCTCTCAGATTGATGCACCGAAAGACTCTGCGTATGAGCATGCACAGTATTGGAATTGTGCCGAAAATGTAAAAGAAGCATTCCCAACCCAGAAGTTGTTCATAATTACGCATACTTAAAACATGAACTGCAATGTGATATATTACTGACGGCTCTGCATCTGACTGCTATAAATGGAAGTTTTTTTTTTAAGTCACTGAAGAAAGTCGGCACTGATTGCGAAGTTTGTGCATTCATTCAATAACGATCCAATTTAAATATTGAATTGTCTGAGTGTCTCCTGTATATTGTGCATTTAAATTGACATTTAATATTAAGAACGCATACATCACTTACATTAAAATTATTCATTTACACTTTCGTTAGTTTAGAAAGATCTCCCCAGAAATATTCGAACGCACGTCACAAACGTGACGAAATTAATAAATCTTCACCAATATTGCACCTCATTCCACTTCAGAATATTATATTGCAATACAGTAGAGACTGCCATTAGCATCAGCGAGGTAGGTGCGCCGATGTTATTGTGACTTTCCCACGGTTATATCGAAACAGAAGCTCCATACAGGCAAGCGTTCGCGCAGGAGGAGCCGTGGCTAGGCAGCCCTAGTACGTTCAGCAACGCATTGCACATAAAAACATTGCATTGAAGAAGGAATACACACGTTGTAAGCGAGTCCCCAGATGACGGGTCTGCCGACGAAGACCGCACGGGCACCCAGCGCCAGAGCTTTGATGACGTCGGTGCCCCTGCGCACCCCGCCGTCCATGTAGACCTCACAGCGGCCTCGCACTGCGCGCACGACACTGGCAAGTACCTCGATCTGGGAAACAAGTGGGCATCAAAAGTAAATGGAAGCATTTCCTTTCTAGTCCATGACGACTTTCGAAGTTCAGTGGATGGTTTGCAAGATTACACCAGCAGGACTGGATAAGTGGGCTGTCAGAGGCTTGGAACTTGTTATTAGCGGCGTCGTTTTACTTCTCTATGTGGCCCCGTTGGTGGGTGGAACGCAACAAGGAGAATGAATAACGAGAAATACGTTTACTCTGAAGCAATATGTTTCAACTAAAACTTATTGTTTATCACTATTTGGAAACTTTATCTATTTGCTTGTTCATGTGTTTCATTTTACTTTTACAGTCCTTAGACAAAGTTCGCGAAGCTTCTCTTTCATAAGGGATGTTTTTCAATCATCAGTTGGCTTCGTTAATGATATTGTCAGATGTTCGGGATGTTGAAGATCGCAGAGACGGCGTGTCTAAAACGCTATGCCTGCGCGGATGGTGCAGCGCAGTCACAGCGAAAGCTAGAAGAGCGGCCTTTCAGAGTCTTTTCTAAAAACTCAACGGGTAACTACTTCAAGCACATTTTGCAGATACCTACTATGGCATTAATAATAAATTTTTTGGGGTGTAGGCTGGCATTCGCTATGCTATTTTTCATCATTCTTCTGAGAAGCATGGTATCCGCTAAACACTTGCAAGGGATTTTGTGCCGATTGTTCATGCAGTGGCTGATGACAACAATGAATTAAGGCTGAAGTGGTTATGCGCCATTGTTGATAGGGGAACAAGAACAAGCTTTTGTAGTGGGTCGGAAATTTTAAACGACCCACTCTTTACGCTATTCGCATTGTGTCATGACTCGTTCTTCTTTCACTTTTTTTTAAACGCTTTTGTAAGTCGTATTAACGCGATTACTTTCCCGACAAAAAGCCTGCCTAAGGCAAGTTTGCCAACAAGTCCCAGCTAAGCACCAGTGTGGCTCAGTGGCAGAACACTGAGCTGCCGGTTAGCGGGCTCGGGTTCGAGCCCCACTGTGTCATGGTGGTAGGTTTTATTTTTCTAATTTCCCGTGACGTGGGTATACGGACACCGGTGGTGGCGGCAGCAGCGGCGGCGAACTACGGCGCTGCGCGAGACCCGAGTTGTGATCTCCTAACAGCTTTCGCTGTATAAAATGGGCTGAACATGTGGCCGGAAAAATGAAAAATCAAACTACAGCAAGCAATGCGCACTGTACACCGATTTCAGCGGCCGAGAACAGAGCGTAGGCCGTCAAAAAATCGGCAAGCGGCCAACCGCGTCGGCTTTTACACGTGTGTCATCGTATATCGCCGGTTTTTATACTTGTATCGTAGGCAAACCGATGGTTGCAGGATGTAATTCAAAAAAGCATGTCTATCTGGCCCACGTGTTGCATGTTACATATCTCACATTCAAGAAGGTATATCAACTTGTCTCCATCACAGTCTAGCGCACTATGTATACTTATTTGTGCTTGAAGTATGAATGGGTACCCCCCCCCCCCCCTTGTTTTCGTCTACATGTCTTTGCATGCTTTTTGTCTGTCTTTTCCGTGAGGTTAGACCCTATTGGAGGTTTTGTGGTTATATTTGTATTCAATAATTGACCCCTGATATTATTTGGCTGCCTGTATACACACACACACACACACACACACACACACACACACACACACACACACACACACACACACACACACACACACACACACACACACACACACACACACACACACACACACACACACACACACACACACGCGCGCGCGCGCGCGCGCGCACGCGCGCACACACACACACACACACGCACACGCACACACACACACACACACACACACACACACACACACACACACACACACGCACTTGTGTGGTCTATTCAAAGGAAGTTTCTCATATGGTATTTCGTGCACCTTTTCAAGCAACGATTGAATGGCGTCATCAAATGATTTTATGGCTTGAGGAATGCCTCCCCATAAATTTTATTGAATTCGTCAAGTTTAAGCAGAGTTACGAAGATTTTCTGCACGCAGTAATTGTCCATTTTCTCTCGTCCCGAGATGCACGCTGAAAGATAACCATGGAGAGATGGCACGGGCGAAAAACGTTACGTCAGTGCACGTTGGGACCTTGGGGACGTTTTCTTTTTTATTCGAAAGCTCAGTTTAGTTTCAGCGTGAGAGCAAAGCATGAGTGGAAATGTGGCAGCCTTTTTAAGTTTTCTCATTGGAGGGGCTAGTGCACCCCTTCCCTCCCCCCACCGGTAAATACGCCTATGCGTATGTTATATCAACTACACATGCTTATCTCGTAGAACTAATCTGTATGAGTGGTCGAACCAAAACGTTTATGACCTGGAACGAAATAACCGACCGATATGTCACTAGCAAAGGCGAAGATTATAATTCTGCAGTGAGTGTGCGTTATCATGTTGTTTTGTTCCAAAGAGAACGAGAAAAAGCTAAACTATGGAAGCTTCATGATAAGCAAAAAGGCCTGTTCAAATTTACCGTTGCAGGCACACCGTCGAGCTGGCGGCCACCATGATTTGAAACCAATATCGCAGATGCCCCGTGATTTACAGCTTCGCAAGCATCTTCCGCTGCAAATAATAAAAAAAAGAGTGCCAAGTGTTCACATCGGAGGTACATATAGTTGTGATAATTTTGTGCTAGTGGCTATCTCATTTCAGCGCGGAGATGGAGGGGGGGGGACGCTGCTGATTTACAAACGGTATCACAATTGCCAATGTTACGTGGGTGCCATCGTCGCAACGTAATGTGCGAAGTAAGAGTATCCAAAGTTTCGGACACCATTAATGCATTATCGTTTTTCGCTTTTATTTCAGAGGCTTATAACTTGTATTAGCGTCTTTTTACTTCCCTTGGAGCAAATACACAAATATATCAGAATCTGCGGGAGCGAAATATCACACCGACACTGAACACGACCGCCGCTATACTAACACTCAAGAGTGAGAGGCACGCGATTACTGGCGAGTACGGCATGACATTCCACAGATTGTGCAAGAAATAATTATACAGCGTAGCTGTTTAAGCGTTTTATTGCACCGGTTCACATGACCTGTGCCCCAGAAAGTGGGTATGTACCCAGGAACTCCAACCATAAAATGAACGTGCATTGTAGAGTATAATAAAATATAATATAATTTAATATAATACAGTGAGGGATAGGAAAAAGTGGGTATGTGCCCAGAAACTTACAGCATGCAATAGACGTGCACAGTAGTCTAAAGCATAAATAGTATAGCAGAGTGAGGGGTGGGAAAAGATTGTGAGGCTGACAAGGAAGGTATAGAGAAAGGGGGATGGTACAGCGGTTACGTGCCACAGAAATAGGGTATGTTCCAAGCAGCTCCCAACATAGCATAGGCATGCACAGTGCAGTATAGCAACAATTCAGGAGGCCACTCTGGTTGCTCACCTGTGAGAATTCCTTTGACGATCACCGGAAGTTTCGTTATGCTTTTTATCCAGGCGAGCACATCCCATGTGAGCGACCTGTCGAATGACTCTCGCAGTTGTTCCAGGCAGGACTCTTTCAGGCCTTGAATATGGCTGTAGTTTGTGCCCTCGAAGTTTGCTAAGCTGAAAAAGAAGTGTGTGTAACTTTTGGGGGACACATACCATCACGGGCAATTTTTTTTAATGTGAATATCCTGTTAGGTGTAAAGGAGATATTCTTCGTCCGTATAAGGTGAAGTAAGACGGTAACGACTATTTTGATGTCCTTTGAGTGTATGTACAAGTGCGGTTGAGCCGTGTGGCGCGTATGCTTTTAATTAAATTTTGAATATTGACGGCTGTTGAAGGACGCCCAAATTAAAGAACGTACACACTGTGGTAAAAAGAAAAAGAAGTATCCATAGTAACAATCGTAACAATATTTATCGCATGTTTTGCTCGATTAAAGCTTTCGTAATCAGGTAGTTTCTGGACGTTGGCCTTCTATATATAGTTATATATTGTCAGGAGCAAAACAAGACCTGCAGGCGGGAGTTCACCTGAACCAGAGCTACGAAAATGTTCTTTTCTTCTTCGCAGCCCAAAACGAGTATGAGCCACAGCGGCTCGTTCATCAATGTTGGCATTACCCCCTGTCCCAAAAAGCATCATCTCGATGCTGTACATGAAGACAAAAAAAGAAAAAGAAAATGAGATTAAAATTACCATGCAACAAAATGAATGCCGTAAGGCGGAATAGCGTAGTTGGTTGTGGAGCCAAGAGTTAAATGAGAAATAAGAAAAATAGGAAAGAATGTAAGAAAAAGACGAAACAAAAAGAAAGATGTGAAGTTACCAATAAAGTCAGTCGCTCACTGGCGATTCACAGCGCGAAAAGTATGGTTTGAGCCGTGAAACATGAACAACTTTAGTTTGCGGGGTGAAACGGGAACGTCTCGAAGTGCCTTCTGGGAGAACCTCGTAAGTGACGTCGCTGAGACGTCGTACGACCTTGTAAGGGCCGAAGTAGCGGCGAAGAAGGTTTTCTGAACGGCCACGTTGTCGGATAGGGGTCCACACCCAGACTTCATCACCGGCTTGAAAATAACTTCACGGTGACGAAGATTGTAGCGGCGCGCGTCTGCGGTTTGGTGATGTTGAATACGGGGACGAGCAAGTTGACGGGCCTCTTCTGCACACTGCGCGAATTTGGCGGCATCCGTGTGGTATATTCCTAATTTGTCGGTCAGGAGCATGGCGCCGAGCATTGTCGTGACCTCGCGACCGTGGACTAAGCGAAAAGGTGTGAAACCGGTACTTTCTTGAACAGCAGTGTTATACGCAAAAGTTATGTAGGGAAGTATGGCGTCCCGGTTGTTGTGATTGATGTCCACATACATTGACAGCATGTCTGCAATTGTCTTATTGAGTCGTTCAGTCAGCCCGTTTGCTTGCGGGTGGTAAGCCGTTGTTTTACGATGTTCCGTGCCACTTAATCGCAAGACTTCCTGCAGCATCTCTGCGGTGAAAGCTGTCCCACGATCAGTTATGACGACAGCTGGAGCACCGTGACGTAAGACGATGCTGTTAACGAAAAATTGGGCGACATCTGCTGCGGTGGCTTTTGGAAGTGTCTTGGTTTCACAGTAGCGTGTTAAGTAGTCGGTAGCGACCACAATTCACCGGTTTCCAGACGAAGACGTGGGGAACGACCCCAGCAAGTCCATGCCAATCTGATGAAAGGGCGCCTTTGGTGAACCTATTGGTCGCAGTAGTCCCGCTGGTCGTAAAGGTGGAATCTTAAGTCGCTGACAGTCGCGACATGTGCGAACGTAGTGCTTCACAGTCTTTGCGAGACGTGGCCAGTAGTAGGAGCGTTGAATCCATTGCAGTGTGCGCGTATAGCCGAGGTGTCCGGACGATGGCTCATCATGACACGCACGTAAAATGTCACCACGAAGCGTCATTGGCGCAACAAGCAGATACATAGCTTGTGTAGGATGAAAGTTCTTTTTGTAAAGCACTCCATCGCGGAAACAAAAGGAGGTTAGCGAGCATGCAAAGCTTCGAGGAGGGTGGGAATTGTGTCCTTCCAAATAGTCAATGAGCGGAATGAGCTCCGAGTCATGATGCTGTTGCTCAGCCAAGCGAGTTGCTGATACGGCAGAAAGAAAAGTGTCGTCGTCTTCAAGGTCAGTGTTGGCATTTTCTACCGGTGCACGTGAGAGACAGTCGGCATCGGTGTGTTTTCGCCCAGATTTGTGGAAGATAGTGACATCGAAATCTTGTAGCCGAAGGCTCCATCGTGCTAGACGACCTGAGGGATCTTTGAGATTTGCGAGCCAACAAAGGGAATGGTGGTCGCTAACTACCCTGAATTGGCGGCCATACAAGTATGGGCGGAACATTGTTATGGCCCAGACAACAGCGAGGCATTCCTTTTCGGTTGCAGAATAGTTTTTCTCCGCTGGAGATAACGTTCTGCTCGCATAAGCGATCACGCGCTCTACGCCATTATGCCACCGAACTAATACCGCTCCTATAGTGCAACGTTGCTGGCGTCAGTGTGTAATTCCGTGTCAGCGCTTTCGTCAAAATGACCCAGTACAGGCGGAGCTTGGAGGAGGTTTCTGAGGGTGTCGAACGCATGACACTGATCGGGACCCCAAACAAACGAGACACTGTCTTTTGTAAGCTTGTTGAGGGGTTCAGCAATCTTCGAAAAGTTTTTGACAAAGCGCCTATAATACGCACAGAGCCCCAGAAATCGGCGTAGGTCGCGCTTATTTGTAAGCACGGGAAAGGTGGTAACAGCGCGGGTTTTCTCCGGATCTGGCCGGATGCCGGCATGGCTCACAACGTGACCAAGGAACTTCAGTTCTTCATATCCAAAATGACCTTTCTCGGGTTTGAGAGAAAGCCCCGCTGTTCTGATTGCCTGAAGTACTGCATGAAGGCGTTGGACGTGTTGTTCAAACGTGTCTGCAAAGACCACGACGTCATCAAGGTAAACAAGACATGATTGCCATTTGAGCCCCCTGAGAACCCTATCCATCATTCTTTGGAAAGTAGCTGGCGCTGAGCATAGACCAAAAGGCAACACTTTAAACTCGTACAGGCCGTCGGGAATAATAAACGCCATCTTTTCGCGGTCGCGCTCCTCTACTGCGATTTGCCAGTAGCCGCTACGCTAATCCACGGAGAAAAAATATTTAGCATGGCGTATACGGTCCAACAAGTCATCTATCCGGGGTAGAGGATAAACGTCCTTCTTGGGGACCTTGTTCAGTTTACGGTAATCAACGCAAAAACGCAACGTACCATCCTTCTTCTTTAGCACAACTGGCGAAGCCCAGGGACTGGTCGATGGCTGGATGACGTCGTCTTGAAGCATCTGCTGGACTTGGGCACGTTCAGCGTCTTGCTCTTTTTGCGACACCCTACAGGCATGTTGTCGGATGGGCCTCTCGGTGGGCAATTTGATGACAATGAAGCTAACGTGGACGAACCATCGGCATCAGCAAGTTCTTCACAATATGCAATTGCAGTGTGTCTCGTTAGGTGGCGATATTCGTCGCTCAAGTTCGTGACCAGCAGGTGAACATGTTTGTTGCTAGGCTGAATGATTCCTCGAGCAACACAGATTTGTCGTGAAATAAGGAGAGACAAATTAGCCTCTGCAATTACCACAGCAGACACGTCCTGTCCCAATTCTACTTCTACAAAGACGCTGCTTCGAGGTGGGAGAGACAGAGAATCGTCGGTAACACGGAGCGCTCCTTTCCGGAATAGTGTACTGTCAGTTGCAGCGCAAAAAGGATCCTCGAACGACACAAGTAATTCATGGAGGTCGATGACGGTGCCGTATTCACGAAGGAAGTCCATTCCTAGAATGACGGGCCGATAGCACATGCGCAATACGAGGAAAGAGCCCGCAAATGTCGACGTACGTATACGAATGCGTGCCGTGCACATACCGGTAGGCATCACCAGATGGCCACCTGCCATGCGCAACTGGGGTCCTTGCCATGGTGTGGTAACCTTCCTCAGTTCACATGCCAGTGTGGTGCTCATTACGGAATAGTCGGCACCGGTGTCGACGAGGGCGTTGACAGCATGACTGTCGACGAAGACGGCGATTTCGGCGGAAACGATCTTTATGCCGTCGGAAAACGCTGCAAAACCGGAATGGTCCTCATCTGGTCGTTGCGTCGAAGGAGGGTCTTTTACAGTTTGCCGGGCCGCGACTTCACTCCCAGAAGTCACCGTTCCTAGTTTCCCCTGCGGGGACTTGGTGACCGGCTCCTGAAAAGAGCGGAAGACGATGAGGGCAAACTGGGGGACGTAGACCGGTGAGGTGACGGTGATCTCGACTGGTGGTGCTGAATAGTCGAAGGAGTTCGCTGGCCCGTGAGATAGGCTTCGATTTCGCGGGGGCGGTCACCGTAGCGCGGGCATCGAGCATCAGGGTGGAAGCCGCGGAGACCTAGGGGCCGGTATTGACAGCTCTTGTATACGTGACCCGCTTCACCGCAGTGATAGCAGAGCGGACGGTTATCCGAGGTCCACCACGTGCTTGCCTTGCTGCCCGTTTGTCTTGAGGTAGACGGCAGGTAGGAGGGTGTGCTCAGAATCCTTGAACCGAGAGGCGGGCTCGGAGCAGTGTCGTGGAATGACTGCATAGCCTGGTACCTTGGCAGTATAGCAGGATCTGTAGCCGGTGGCACAGGATATCGCAATTCCGCTGCGTATGTCAGGACTGGGGCCTCGGGAATCGGTGGTGCGATTGGGGCCAGGGGTGTGACGGCCTGCCGGACTTGTTGTCTGATTACATCCGCCAGGGCTGACACAGGTTGATGGGATCTCACTGCTTGAAGCTGTCGCAATTTTCCCGAACAATACTTCGAATGAAGTCAGCGAGGGCCTGTCTCTCGCTGTCAGAGCCGATAGAGCATGCGGTGGCCGGGATCTGGCGTTCGTATTGTGACGACCACTGCTGCAGTGTGCGTTCCATAGTGGTCGCCTCACTGACGAACTGGGTGACTGTCGTCGGTGGATTGCGCGCGAGCCCAGCGAAAAGCTGTTATTTTACTCCGCGCATCAAATGCCGCACCTTCTTTTCCTCGGACATGGCAGGGTCCGCGCGCTTGAAGAGCCAAAGCATGTCCTCGACAAACATGGATACTCGTTCATTCGGCCGCTGGTTTCTGCAGGATATGGCTTGTTCAGCCCTCTCGTTCCTCTCGGTGTTGCGATAGGCGTCATGGAGCTGACGGCTAAACTCTTGCCAGGTTGCAAAGGAGCCCTCGTGGTTCTCGTACCACGTCTTCGCAGAATCTTCAAAGTAGAAGTAAACTCGGCGCAGCTTGCGTACATCGTCCAATTCGTTGATACTGGCAACCCGATCAAAGTGGTCGAGCCAGTCATCAACATCCTCGAAGATGTCTCCATGGATCGGCTTTGTTGTCTGTGGCACGTGAAAAACATTGGCGAGAAGAGAACCATGGGCATCGCTGGTTTGGTCCGCCTGGCTTGTCATCGGAGTTGCCATCTTTCTGGGTGTCGATGCCAAGGGACCAAATTCAGGGGGTAACCCACGCAGGCGGCGGCTGCTTCTTGCTCTGAGAGATGTAGCTGTCTCCACGATGGTCGACACAGCCGAAGTACACGTACCCAGCACCTCCACCAGTAATGTCACGAGCAAAACAAGACCTGCAACCGGGAGTTCACCTGAACCAGAGCAACGAAAATGTTCTCTTCTGCTTCGCAGGCCAAAACGAGTATGAGCCACAGCGGCTCGTTCATCAATGGTGGCAACATTTTAAGATTTTAGAACGTTGCAGACCACCAATGTTGTTGATATTGATAGCGACTGTGACGGAGATAAACGCGCCTGTAAAAAAGAGAATTTTGCAATATTACAAAAATTTGAGGTAACATTACCAAGAAACCTTTCGGCCATGGATTCTGCGATGTTACAAGAGCCGATACGGTATTGTCTCCCGGGACCAGCGGTCACATTTTGTTGGCGGTGAAAGGCCTGTGTAATGTGCGATGTCAATGCGCACTGAACAACACCAAATGGTCAACATTTCCGGAGCCTTCCACAGCGGCATGCGTTATGATCGTATCGTGCTTTTGGCATATAAAACCCCTGATATGCGGTATTATCGTTGCGAAAAAGACATCCTCTAAAATGAAATTTTTGTGTCAGTGGTTAGTGCGATCCACCGCATACTCCTGGCAACTCCGTTGGCCACAGTCATTCGGGAGTACAACTTTGAGTGTTGGTTGTTACTTGCAGCTGCACTCGGATTCAGTGCTTGTGTGTTGCTACGTGCAGTTGGCTTGAGCGTCGAAACATTTGCGGTGTGAGTACAAAGGAAAGAAAAATAATACAGTTGCGATCCTACAGCATAGCGGCTATAACCGCTAACTGATGGCCTAAAACTTCGTCTTCAGCATTTAGAGTTCCGTAGATGGCTCCTTGCGAGGATAATGGGCTGTTTCGCCATGCAATTTTACCATACGGTAAGTAGAGTTACGACATACGATTGTAGATGGCACGCTGTTGTTTTAATCGGCAAGGTCTGCCTTAACCACTATCATCATCTCGTCTTGTTGCCGTTGTGCACTGAGGAACTACCAACGCTGGTACGTTTTCGAGTAATGGCACATATAACACGGAACGGTAATACGTAACATAGTGCAAACGCTGTGGCGCTAACTGGTCGCTGCTAAAACACCCTGATATATCAAACTTGTTTCACGTTGCTAATTTCACTTCTTCCGACATGTTCTTTCGCAGAAATCAGTGACATCTTGTAATGGCGTTCTCTCTCGGCGGGAAGAATGGCAGCCTGCCGTAAGTGAAAGGAGAATAGATGAGAAAAATTATATCTCTTACAAGAAGCTGGTTATCAAAAATTACTCCGGCATATATGTAGCAGATGCCCACTGATACATTTTGGTAAAACTACAGTATCGCACTACAACGAATGTGGCTCCCTAGGCCAATTGAGCGCCGCCCATAGAAATGCATGAGATCCTATTGTTAAATAATGAACACTCTGCAACGGGGTGTGTAGTGCAACACTGTAACTTAGCCAGACTGTTCAAATACGTGTGTGCTATATAGAATCGAGTAATTTATAACTACCTTTTCTCGTGAAATATGATTTTTGTTTGTTTGTTTCTTATTTGGTTACAGAACCACTGCTGTGGCCAACGAGAGATGGCGCTACGTGCAGATGTCCCCAAATCATAGTCATGTACGCTGGATGTTCAGGTAAATGTGACATAGCCAGTTACTGAAGTAATAATCGAAGGTAGTTGCTTGTTGAACGCTGTACCTTAAGATTGTGTCATGAGATGAGCTGTTCTCAGTGATATTTGCAGCTACATCTATAGCAATCAGTTAACAAAAATGATATACATATAGATTCGCAAGTGAATTGTACCGACTCACCAGAGGTTCTTGGGGTAAGTCGTGCGGTTTTTTACAGTCGCCACACGAAGCCCAAATACAGGCATGTCAACCGTAAGAACGATGGCTCCATAGCCTAGCCTCTCGGCTCGAGATGAGAAGTCAATCGTCACAGAGCGGTCCTTCACGACTTCCATCTGGAGCCAGCGGACACCCCCGGGTGCTCCGGATGCCACGTCCTCCATGGAGGTGGTGCTGAGCGCACTCAGCACCATAACAGTTCCAGAGTTTGCAGCAGCTGAAACGAAAGATATGCTCTAGAGTCAAAGTTACTTAGGCGCATGAAATCTGCCGGCATTCATACGGACACTTGCTCCAAAAAGAACCAGAGAGAGTAAACAAGCGAACAGACTGTTTTAACTACAACACCATTAGATAGGGGGTGGATGGTGAAATATAATATAATAATGTGGGCGTTTTTATACGTATCTTCAACGGTACATTATCAACACCATAAAACGCTTAAATATGTATCATAATAGTCGTGTATCGTTGTTATTATGGGTTCACCGTATCTGTTCACTGCCGGATCTTTTGCCCAAATCAAAGTGTTCGCAACCAACACGTTATACTCTGGCATAGGCTGCTATAGGATCGCTCATCCTCGACTCATCCGCTCCACCTCCTCGAGATTCACTCAGGTTCCCGGTTGTACTTGCTTGTGCTGGCACCGCAAGACACGCCTTCGCGCGTTGTAAAAAGACACTAGCGCCAGCCATCTCTTCGTTGGTATGTACGGAGAAGATGAAGAGGACTGGCTTGACAATTTCGAGCTTGTCAGTTTTGCTAACCGACGTCTTCTGCAAGCTATCTCACGTTCGCTGCTACAACACGCGTGTAACTAAGACGTTGTTCTTCAACCACCTCAATGATATTCCCGACTGGGCTACCTTCAAACAGCTCCGCCAATATCTTTGGCAACCCAGTCGTTCCGTCGGCTTTCGCCAAGAAAGGTCTCGAGGCTCGCAAACAACTCGCTGAGCTATACACATCCTAGATTGAGTATGCTCTGGCGATCTGCTGCCATGTCGGCGTAGCAGTGCCAGAGTAGGAGAGGGTGCATTGCCTTTTCAAGGCTACTTCAACTATCGCATTCAGCACTTTCGCTATCAGAAATCCGGCGAACGTTGCGGGTGTTCTAATAACATGTCTAAGTCTCAACAAATAAACTCGAGTCTGTTCACCTACAAGTGGACAGTGAGTCAACTCAACACCTCCTACGGCGGATTCAGACCTGCGAGACATGATAGGGCACATAGACGAATTACAATCAGTGGGATTCTCACTGCCTTTAATGTGTACCAGCCAACTTTCTAAAATTGTTTTGCATATTGGTTCACTGTAGATTCCTCGGGCGAAATGAACGTCTTCCCAACTGAGACCTCACAATACAGGGAACGGTATAATATGATTGGTACACGCATAGTTCATCTATCTTTAACTTTTGATAGATGAGCATCAAATAATCAAGCGCTTGACTGAGTAACCTATGCCAGTCGTCAGATATAACCACTCGGGATTAGGAACCGCACGACAAAAAACAAAAACAAAGAAAAAAGGAAAACACGAAGGTCAACATTCGTAGTCGGTGTATAAGTTGCTTTTCTGTGAAAATTCTTGGTGCTTTACTATAATTGTCCTCACGTGATTTCCCGATCAGGGCGTTTTCTGTACACTCCTTGATTTCTGGTAAGGAAACCAGCAAAAAAAAAAAAAAACTCACACACATGCGGACATCTGAAGTTCCGTAGCCGAGACCATTACAGTGTTTCATAAATGGCTCACCTCGTGCTGTTGCTGATTCTACATCAGGGTGCGCCATCTTTTGAAGAGCCGTCGGTGATATTCCGACAGGCATGGAAAGACGTTGTCCTAGCAGCGTGCATTCTGTGTCTATTGTGCTCACGTCCCGCATTACTCGAGGCAACAACCGGAGCCTGCAGGAAAGCTCGCAGCATTGGAAATGCCACGTAGAAGCATTCCGTCAAGGGTTGAGAGGAAAATTAATCCCAGTGTTGTTAGTTCTTATTGATGAATTGACAGTAATAACAATAGAAAACAAAATATTGAAGTAAACAAAACTATGTAGATACTACGAAGAAATTTGGAGGAGAGTGCTATAGCAAAGGTGTCGTAGAAAAAGAAAGACTTTTTATTAGAAAAACGGATTTATGTCGACGTCTTATACCGTTGCCATACTACTCTGCATATTGTGCCTGTGAAGGTGTCGTAGCTATTTATCATTATTGACTGCACATGATGAGTACACGACGAGCCCGGAGCCCAAAATCGAAGCTAACTGCATTGTGTAGATAGCCAGTGTCACCATCCTTACTCCGTAGAGTGACTGTCCGGATATTTTGAAAGCTGTTTCACCACAAAAGCCGGAGAAGAGCGACTTGGCGAAAATAGTGATGCGATTCAGTCGCAACATTGATTCGAATCAGATCAATCAATCAATCAATCAATCAAATAATCAATCAATCAATCAATTGACCAATCAATCAATCAATCAATTGACCAATTATTCATTCAATCAATCAATCAGTCAATCAATGAACTCTTATTTCTTATTGAGAAATGTCGGCGTCAAGCAAAAAAACCAAAGTTGAAATTAATGGGTAGAAGTTAGGCTTGGCAGGCTGTGTTGAGCGGAGAGCCGATGATTTACTATAGGATACTACAGGAATACAGATGGTGCCAAGGAAATAAAAATTGAGTGGATGGTGACAGAGAAGTAGGTTATTTGAAGAAATTACAAAAATAGGAGGCCTACGCTGCTATAGCAAACAAGTTATCAGATCTCTTTGGCAGATCCCTTGGCATGAATATCGTGGATTAAAACGAATGAGAGAAATGCCGCGGCCATACGCATGCCATAGGAGGTGAGAAAGCACTAGCGCTAACGCCGTGCAGCGCGCAGCAGAGGAATCACCGAGCAGTGCGTGCTAAGTGGCTAACGCACTCGCTGATGCGAACACTTCGGTAGGATGCAAAGGGGAAACGGGCGCCCGACAACGCCGACTAAATTTCAAGGCCGAAAGGCTGCCGCAGTGACGTCAGAGGGTGGGGGCCCAGTTACGCCGCGAGCGCGGCGGAAAGCCTGCGTTTCGTTCACGTTTTAGGAGAACCAACGCTCCCGCTCTCGCAGCTGCTGCGGCTTGATTAGGCCGAATAAAAGATGTGGAAAAAAAAAAGTCTTCTGAGCATGCTCAGTTGGGCAACTGGGCCCCCAACTTCTGACGTCACTGCGGCAGCCTTTCGGCCTTGAAATTGAGTCGGCGTTGGCGCCCGAGCAAGAGAGCAGAAAAAAGATGAGCCACTGGCTGATGTGTGGTGTCAGGTGAAACAAATTAGCAGATTTCACGAACAGTGGGAATCGATAATACGCGAAGCATGATTGAGAAATGTTGATATGTCACTTTAAAATCAGCACAACGTTACGAAGTGGACGTAAATGATACATGACTTCCGTGCCATGATTATCATGGCTAGATGTGTCGTTTACCATTGTCATATATTCAGGTCACGTGATACCAAATTTAGTATATGTGAAGCTAGCGAAACGGTCATGAGCACATCATGAAGGGCCCAATATACTCCATGTAGCGTTGACGCACGCGCACGCTGACACAGCGACGCTACGTGAACAATATGCGAGCACTCTATAGTCTGACGCCAGGCGCGACCAGCGTCCTTCCGCGCGGCCCGTTGGCAACCGGCGCAAAATGTGGCATTCTGCATTTCGCGCAGATGTGTTACCCAAACAACACTGCGTCTCCATCTTTTCATGCCGAAGGGACACCGCACGCACTGAAACGCGCATGCGTCAAAGGAACGCAGTGCGGCGGGCGCCTGAGAGTATATGGCATGACCGGCGCCTGGCGTGGCAACGCCGGCGTGGCGCGACGAAGTGAACGCCGGTGAGCACGCCCACCGCGTCACGTCGAAATGTATTGGCGCCTTGACTGTGGAATGCAGTCATGTTCTCACATGACACGCATCTCATGATTATCATGGTTGCACCAGCCACACAACTTCGTTATCCATTGGCGTCCCGTTATAATACCCATTTTGGTATATGTGAAGCTAGTGAAGCGGCCGCGAGCGCATCATCACTGTGGCATGTAGTCATGTTGTTATATGACACGCATGTTGTGATTATCATGTTCGCATGTGTCATTTACCTATGTCGTCCGTTCGCTTTGCTTAACACCGAGTTTGGTACATGTGAAGCTACCGATACGGCCACGAGCGCATCATGAGCCTAGCATGTAGTCATGTCTGACTGCTAATGGGAAATGAGAGACAGGAGCATTCGCCTTTTAGTTAACGCGCACGCTGCGATCCCCATTAACAGCCATTGGCATGTACATTGAGCACTATCTGACAAGAAAGGGTTGCTACGTTATACTCGCCTGGTGTAAGCTCCTTAGCTTTAGAAAGGTTTAGCGAGCGTTGAGCCGCAGTGCCATGAATACAGTGAACTAGCATATACCATGAACTCGAGGTGGTTAAAGGTGGGGAGTAGACCCGAAGCGCAAGCCGTAAGGAAGTGTGCGTGTGCCACCTCTCGTTCAGTCCTTGGAATGTCCGCTGGATAACGGTGCTTCTATATGGGGATTATATGATGAAAAGATGCGAGATGGTGCTACTTTTAGTGTTGAATAGATGGATGAACGGACACAGACAGATGCATGGACGGACGCATGAACGGACGCAGGGGTGGATGCATGGACGAACGCAGAGACGGACGCGTGAACAGACGCACGCATGGACGGGCGGATGGACGTATGGATGGTCACACAGACGGACGCATGGACGCACGGAAGCAAGAACGAATGGACGGACGAATGCTTCGCCCCACTCTCCATCGTTCACTCCGTGGATATGCTGCCAATTTTTTTTCATGGTTTGATTCGTTGAGACTAAGATATACCTATAGCGCTACGTCCGTCTCTCTCATTAAGTATTATGCGGGGCTTGAAGGACGCATGGAGTGGGTGTGACGTGTTGGGACAATGACCATGTGGAGTGTTCAATTCAAAAAGCAATAACCGCAGGACTGTGCACGGTGTGCGGGCCCTGTTTCAAGCTAATGCGAACTTGCTGGTGCTGTGTATATCATCCAGAGTGCGTCCTCATTGTTGTGCATTGCGAGATAGTTTTTTTTTTTTTTTGGCAAAACATTTAGGCAATACGTATATGTGTCGATGTGTCTATTTCGCAACAGGACGCAAAAGTTCTCCTGTTGAATTTGAAGTGAAAATAGGTTCCTTCATGTGCGCACACCGAGAGTGAGTTTAGTTTTGAGCAATTTTTTTTTCTTTTTTTTTGTCGCGTTACTGGACATCGAGTGTCCAGTAACACTCTTGAGGAGGGAGGAGTTCGTATGAGGCACTCATTAGCGTCGTGTTGTGTGCGGCGCTACTAATGCGGCTGCTGTAGAGTGCGGAGTGAGTTCTTGAATTGTCAACTAACGATGCCGATCGGTTCTGCGAAGGCGAACGTGGAAGACCCCCGGACGGGAAAGGAAGGAGACTCGTTCGTTCACACGGTCGTCAAAGTCGCCCCAGTTTAGGACGAAAAAAAAAAAAGGCAGCATATCCACGGAGTGAATAATGGATAGTGGGGCGAAGCATTCGTCCGTCCGTTCGTTCTTGCTTCCGTCCGTCCATGCGTCCGTCTGTGTGACCGTCCATGCGTCCATCTGCCAGTCCGTGCGTGCGTCTGTTCGTGCGTCCGTCCCTGCGTTCGTCCATGCATCCGCCCCTGCGTCCGTTCATGCATCCATCCATGCATCTGTCTGTGTCTTCGTTCGTCCATCTATTCAACACTCCAAGTACCACCATCTCGCACCTTTTCATCATATATTCCCCATATAGAAGCACCGCCATCCAGTGGACATTTCAAGGACTAAACGAGAGGTGGCACACGCACACTTTCTTACGGCTTGCGCTTCGGGTCTACTTCCCACCTTTAACAATCTCCAGTTCATGGTATGTACTAGTTCACTGTATTCACGGCACTGCGGCCCAACGCTCTCTAAACCTTTCTAAAACCAAGGAGGTTACGCCCAGCGAGTATAACGTAGCAACCTTTTCCTGTCAGATAGTGCTCAATGTACATGCCAATGGCTGCTAATGGAAAATGAGGGACAGGAGGATTCGGCTTTTACTTTCTTAAGGCTTGCGCTTCGTATCTACTTTCCACCTTTAACCACCTCGAGTTTATGGTATAGTTCATTGTATACTCATTGCACTGCGGCTCAACGCTCGCTAAACCTTTTTAAAACTAAGAGGTTACAGCCTCTGAGTATAACGTAGCAACCCTTTCTTGTCAGATACTGCACAATGTACATGCCAATGCTGCTAATGGGGAATTAGAGACAGGAACATTTGGCATTTAGTTAACGCGCACACCACAAACATTTTATTGTTCAACAAAGCATAGGAGAACTCTCCCACTTGCACCACCTTGCAGGTCAAAACGTAACACTGGTTACACATTACGACTACGACTACGACTACGGGGGACGAACGGGTGCCGCTTCAAGGAGCTTCGCCCCTAAAAAAAGTGCTCAAGGTCACAAGGCCTGGTAGTTTCTTTGCCCTGCCACCCCTCTCTGCTTAGCTTCCAGTGCTTTCGTCGGAACGGGAGAAGAGACATGCAATTGCAGTATGCGACAAACCTTTGTAACCCCACTCGCAATGGACGGATTCTTGAAATTTTTGCGACGTTGAATTCGTGCGGCAATACGTTCTTCTAGTGAATTCATTCCATGGTTACTTAATAAAGTGTTTCAGGGCCCCTTCAACGCATTTTGTTCGCCAGGTTGCCCGACGAAATGAGCCCATTCGGCGATAATAGCACGCGCGGGTCCAATCTACTGTGTGCATGCGTGTGTAACAAAACATATAGTAAGTATGCACTTAGCGGTTGAAGGGTGACGTAGGGCGAGCCCAGTTGGCCGACTGGGCTCGCCCTACGTCACCTCCTGCCGCCGACGACCTTCCACCTCCGACGACAGTGCAGCTCTGACTTACTGGACTTGCTCTACGCCATCCACCGACGCCGACAGGAGCTCTCGCAGGTGCGCCCCGTCCTCGGACTCCAGTGACCGTGCTCCCATCTTTCCTATCTCTTCTATCTCTTCATCTTGTCGTCGCTCGCTCTGGCTCACCACCTCACGTCTCTTCCTCTCTTCTCCTTCTTCGGCTTTCCTACATCTTTACTCCTATCCTTTTTATCCCTCCTCACCCCCATCCCTCGTGAGCTACTGTGGCGGTGTCGCTCACTGAAGCAGACAATAACGGGGCTCACTTTTCTCTTCTTTTCTCTTTTTAAGAGTCACTTAAGGGTGTACTAGAGGCTGGATTTTGCTGTCGCGTTCAACTCTTAAAGGCGAAGTTTAAGGGTCCCCCAATTTTCGTCGAGTTCTCGCTTTTTTGCCTATTATGCGTTTTCTATGTATTTTATTCTTAAAGAACATTTGGTTGTTAACTTACCACTTATGAACACTAAGTTTGAAAAAGGTTTTCAATAAAAATACAAAAACATGAGTGCCAATTTGGCCTAGCCTTCAGCGGCTTTTATTCGGCCTGCCGCATTTTACAGTAGACTTTAGTACGACGGCATAATGTCACGCAAATTCTGGTTCATGACTCGATGTCGGGCTCTACATGTCTGCCTGGTAGGTACGCGAAGCAATGTTACAAAAAAAAAAAAACGCTGTAGGTGGAAAGCATCCGCATGAATTTTCTCTCCATTTCGACGCTTTCGTTTCCGTTCATTATAACAGCTGGGCTCTGTCTGCATAGCACTAGATACTCAAACATAACAACCATGAAAAATGCGATGACAAACATAAGCGATTGGCCCAGCTTGATAGTGTCGCACAAGAGAGTGGACTAATTTGTTTTTTTTTGTTTTCCAGTAGCTCATTAAAAAAAAAAGGTATGCGCGCCTGTAGTAAAACTGAGAAAATGAGGCGTTACCCTCTAATGATACAAATTTTTATTTGCAACAATAAATATAAACACTAAACTTTCAACCACTTTGTTAAGAAGTTCATAGTGCGAAATTTTTCGTTTATTTTTCAACGCACAACTATGTTTTTCCAAAACTCAATGGTCAGCCTCACACGCTATAATTTTAAAGAGTCAGCAGCGTGCTTCATATGTTTTAATTGTTTCCGTTCAAGCCCGCTTATAAAATTGCGACTTGTCGTTGTTACAAAACAACACAGTCACTTATGGAGACACTGACGAGAGAGGACTTTTTTCGAAGGCTATGATAATTAGCTCAATAACACAGCCCCAGGATTCTATCCATCCTTTTTTTTAGAAAAAATAATAGGGCAGCGACACCTCTCGGAAAAATCGTATGATAGCATTATAGCATTTCTCACGTCTTTGAAAAAAAAAGCACAAAAGAATGGTATGGTGATTCTTAAGGTGTTACGTTTCCTTGGTTAGCGATGCTATATATATATATATATATATATATATATATATATATATATATATATATATATATATATATATATATATATATATATATATATATATATATATATATATATATATATATATTGTTATTACACCATTCACGTTGAGGATCGGAAGAAAGAATTGTATTTGTGCCTACGGAATATTTTGGTTCATCTCTTGGCCTTGCCGATTCCACAGAACAGTTGTAAATATTGCAGACGCAAGGAAAAAACAAATAATTCTTTAATCTGATGACGAAACCTACTAATCAATATCGTGTAAGTTTAAGCCACCTGATTCTCCCTTACATGCACCGAAATCTAAGTACAGGAATGCCCTTGCATTTCGCATCCGTATAAATATAGAAGTTGTGGTCGGAAATGACGCAAGAAAGAAGGCTTAGATTAGAGCTACAGAATAAGGTGAATTGAAAGTTTTAAAACAATGACTGAATTCAGATAATTGTAATAATTAGCTTGCGTGAAAAATGCTCCTAAATACTCTGTTATGTTACCTTCTCTCCGTATTGCCACTTTATTTATTTCAGGAATTGGACAGCACACAAGTTGCTTAGCTATACTTACGGTTAACTTAATTTGCTGACCCTAATAGTACGAATCACGTGCAAGACTTTATTGAGTAACGCATATAGCTGAAGCCAGCTCTTACGACACTTGCGAAGTGTTGTCATGTCGAATGCCTAGAATTTCTGCACAATTTAATCAATTCTTCTCGCTTCAGCACTGTAATATCATGTCTTAAGTTCTTCAAGTCATTGTCTACGAGGAATGACTACACCCTTAATATTTCAAAATTTTAACCCACACGGCTATGGTCACATATAGCTTTTTTCCTTTAACTATAGAAGCATAGAATCTTCTGCCCGGAAGTGTTCGTTCAGCACTACTTCAAGAATTTCTAGACTCTTGTTAATGAATGTATCTGTTGTTGTTATTTTCCTCTTTTCCCAATCCTGCAATGGCCTCATTGAGGCTGCAGATGTAAAAAAAAATAAAGTATACGCGCTGCGTAATACACATAACTCACGTTCTATCGGCCATTGCAATAAATAGCCTGAGGAACTTCGCTGCTCTTTCTACAATCAGATGTTTTACACGATTAAAATTGCTGTCATGAATAATATAGGGAAATAATTACTTACATTTTGAATGCGAGCAAGTTTTCAGCAGTCGTTTGCTGCTGGTCCGCGCCATCTCGATAGAACGTTGTCACCTTCGGAGGCATCTTAGCGTGATCCAGCCGCTCTATGTCATCAGTGGTCACTACAATGTCGGGGGCGTTGGAGTTCGTCTGTGTAGCCATTGCGGAAACGCAGATTTGGTTCACAGATGACGCAGCGTTGAGTAGATGCTCGCTGATTACCCTTGTGATTCGCTGAAGACTTTGATGCTAAGTAGCCACAATGCTGCTTTAAAAATATATATATATATATATATATTCTTGCTATTCTCGCTTTTCCGACTTGTCTTGGGATTGTCTTCTTGTAGAGACTTGGCAGACCTTGGCTCTTTCCCCACGCTGGTGCAATAAGAGTTTTGTGACTGCGGGGCCCTCTGGGGACCAAACAAAAATACCTGACAGATGATCGTCACACCGGGACACGATTTAATACAACTGCCGAAATGCGGCTGCTGAAAATCTGTTCGTCTGCTTCACGCCAATGCTGTCTAGCTGGTTTTAATGCAGAGGCTGGGCCCAACATCACCCACATGTGTGAGCTGGTTCCAAAGTATTCGAGTGTGCTGTTTGAGCGTTTGGCATGTGCGAGTGTCGATAACCATTTGAAAGGGAGATGAACCAGCGTACAAATGGATGAATCATAAAACACGTGTGTTTTTCGCGAAACGGGTTGCACTATTTTTCAGTTTGCTGCATGCTTTGAGCATACGCCCACAGAAGCATGGGCAGAAGGGAATACTGACATTTGCTAGCATTCAAGGAACAAGAAAGGTGTGCGCTTCATTTATACATATAGATAACAGCATTTTTGCGTACACTGCTTTATGCATCGTGGGCAAACATGCTATGTACTTTGCAAAAGGGGCGGCTGCGCGATGACGCGGTACATTCTAACGAAACTGCTTGTGGGAGTGTACCTTGTTCTTGTCGTGTTAAACAATGTGACGCATATGTGCTTTTTGGCAGCCCATAAATAAAGGATAACACATGTATCGCAAGAAAACGTGCTACAGTCGTTCACTGATAACAGGTATTTGGAGTAGGTCAAGGTTCTGCGAGAATGACTGTGGCAGTACCTTACCCGCAGTCTTACATTGATTGATATGTGGGGTTTAACGTAATAAAACCAACATAGTCTGACAACTACAATGTGATTATGAGAGACGCTGTAGTGGAGAACTCCGAAAGTATTTACCGTCCTTTAACGTGAACCCAAATCTGCATTTAGAGTCTTAACATAAAAGAAGTGTAGCCTGCTTCGTTCTACCAGCTCATTACTTAGATGATTCATTGTCGCAAGACTCGCTGACTTTACAACTTGTTTAGGTTCTTTTGACGTATACTGCTAAAATTGTCATTCGGTCTGCAACAGTGAACGGCGCCGTGAGCTTTGCTTACCGCACACGGATATATTTAATAAAAGAGGACGCATAATTGACGTATCGAAGATAGGTTTAAAAGCTGAAATAAAGCTTTGAAGTGGAAAGCTATAGTGTGATACGCTGTCTACTAAAATATCACGTGGAGCAAACACGTGGAGCAAACACGTGGAGCAAACACTCCGTGAGAGCAAACAATCACGTGGAGCAAACACTCCGTGAGACGCGGTTACAATGTACCCTGTTTTACGTGCATAAAGACGTGCTTCGCGCTCCTGTATTATCGAGCACAAGGGCACCGTAGACCGTCTCTAAATGATAAAAGGCCCCTGACATGCGAATAAGTAAACCTGAGTGCGTAAACGGACAAACGCACAGGCAAAAAAAAAAAAAACGCCAGGCCAGCGCTGAGAACACAGCGCAGTCTCGACGTATAAGCTGGAGCAGCGGAGTTAAGAGATACTATTGTAAACTCCCTGATGTCTTCGAGTAACTCTGCACGATAATCGCAGACCTCGCGCACCTACTGAGACACTGTAAGCACCACACCCCACCCAAAGATCATCTGACCACTTCCACACATGACGCCTGGAAAGGCAAGATTCTTCGTGACTCCAGCCTGAAGACTTTATCCTGGGCAGGAAAAGAAACGGATAAAATAACCGGCTGAACGGCCGCTTTTAGTGAAAAATCATATTTAACTGAATAAAACTGTATCCTTCTCCCTCCCCTATAGCGCCTACTGCAAGTATGGTTGTGACGTACCCACACAAACTTTAACCTTACTTTGCCTTGCCAACTCACATTTGCCAGTGGGTCGCAGCCACTAAATGAAGTTTCGCGAGGGCCGGGGCTGTATTAAAAGTGCATGTGTGTGTGTTGAAGGAAGGAAAGATGAAGGAAAGGAACAGAGTGCGTGGCCGGTGCATGATGATGATAATTACTGTTCGCACTACCTAGTGACGAAATGCTTGAAAAGCGTCAGTTTTAAAAATCATTCGAAAAAATTGTATGGTAACTACTGTACAGAGTTAAGGAATAAATCGGGAGAGGTGTTAGCGGGATTCACAGTACGAAATTATTGACACAAAAATAACCCCATTTAAAAAGTACATTTACAGAAAATAAACATGCGAGAAAGGAAAAGCGGAATAGCTTTGACAATGCCTAACAATCTAAGTGCTCTTCAGGATATATAAGTAGTAGGAGAATAAAAATCAGTGGTCACAAACTCGTAAAAGTGAAGGTGACTATCAACCTAATATGCCAAAACCAAATTACCCTCCCCCCCCCCCCCCCCAGAAAAAAAAATAAAGGCCAACTAAGAATTAGTCACGTTCAAAGCAGATTAATTCGTTATTGTCTTGCAAAATAGTATCAACTGCAGCTTTTCGTCCCAAAACCATGATATAAATATTTAAGAGATGATCATGATGATATATAGTGTTTCTTGGCGCAAGGGCCACGTTATCGCCAAAGAGCGCCAGTACATGTGACAAAAGATTTGGGCTATGGGTATGATGCATGGCTGTAAAAGGGCCTAATATTTCTCACTCTAAAGGCGAGTAAACATATAGGGAATAAAATTATGAGAGTGACATGAAATGTGTAGAGTGAAAACTAGTGGTCAATGGTTCTGATGATAAAGCGATGAAGAGATTTTAGAGCGCGAATGTCTCTCCGGCGTCCTTGTCTCAAAGGGCAGCGAAACATGTGCTTTGTAATGTATGTACGGTAGCAACAACCTCTGGTGAGAGGTTGTTCTACAGATTACCTTGGTAGGTCACGTATAAGTTGCAAACATCTTTAAAAAATGCAAATAATTAATGATGTTTGAAAAGTGGATCTCGACCGAGGAACATCACCGGGTGAAGAGACATTTGTTATCGGTAGGATGTCGGAAAATGCTTTTTTCGAATAGGAGCTAATTCACTGCACTGTATCGAAATATGTAGGACACTAAGGAGTTCCCCGCATTTCTCACACATTGGTGGATCCCCACCGGTCAGAAGGTGTGAGTGTGCACTATGCGTGTGTCCGATACGTAACCGACAAAGTGCTACTTCTGCACGGTGTGTTTGTGATGTTGGTGGGCAGTCACCAATGTAAGGCATGATGAAATGTAATTTATTATGTACTTGTCCGTCCCAGGTACGCTGCCAATAATCCCTCAGCTTTTTTCTCAAAAAGGGTTTCAAGCCCATTATGGGGACAGCTACAGATGACTGTGGAGTGTTCGCATGGACTGATGTTGCGAGCTTATCCGCTAGTACGTTTCCCTCAATTTCACAGTGTCCTGGTGCCCAACATACTACTACATGCTGTTTCGATGCGTAAATGGCACAAAGAAGAGAGTATAGCGAAGCAATGACAGGATTTTTGTACTTTCTGGTGGCTTTTAAAGTTTTTACAACGCTTAATGAATCTGTGTATATGACTGCATTACTTATTCCCGATTCTTTAATGTGTTTTGCTGCCGCCAGTATTTCGTAAGCTTCAGCACTAAAAATGCTTGTGTGGGGGTGGAGAATAACGACATCCGAAAAAGATGGGCCCACCGCTGCGTAGGATACGCCCGTGCGAGTCTTTGATGCATCAGTGAAAAATTCTGGATAGGTATATTTGTGTGCCCATTCGCAGAAGTACATCTGAATGTGTAGGGGTGTGACATGCTTTGTGACAATCATGAAAGATGTGTCGCAATTTATAACATGCCAGTGCCATGGCGGGGCGCATGTAGTAGAAGCCATTACGCGGTGTTCGAGCAATGCGACGCCTCTGTCCAAAGCTTGTGCTCGAACACGCAGCGAGAAGGGCTGTTTCATTGTGGGTCGGTTTTGAAAGAGCTGGGAGCTGGATGTGTTGTTTACAGCAGTGTATGTAGGGTGGTCGGTCTTTGTGGTTATCTTCAAAAAATATGTAAAAGACAGGTACAATCTTTGTATATGTAGCGACCATTCATCTGAGTCTGCGTAGAGGCTTTCCACGGGGCTTGTACGAAAAGCTCCCGTAGAAAAGCGAATGCCTAGATGGCGGACAAAGTTCAGCATTTTCAATGGCGTTGGTGCTGCGTACTGGTACACTATCGCCCCATAGTTTAGACGCGGGCAGATAAGGCTTTTGTAGAGACTTATCAGACATTTTATGTCGCTGCCCCAACTTGTGCGGGACAGCACCTTTAGGATGTTCATTGTTTTCATGCATTTCTCCTTAATGTACCTAATGTGTGGTATAAACGTGAGCTTCGTGTCTAGAAGTATGCCTAAAAATTTTTGTTCACTCTTGACAGCTACGCGCTCCCCCTGCAACTCTATATGGGGATCAAGGTAGAGGCCTCTCTTCCTAGAAAACAGAACACAGGAGTTCTTTAGTGGATTCAGACTGAAACCGTTCTCATCTGCCCATTTACACACCTTGTTAACACAGAGCTGAGCCTGTCGTTCGCATGCTGAGAGATTACAGGATTTAAAACCTATCTGTAGATCATCAACGTATGCTGAATAAAAGATGTTACGCGGGATGCACGATCGCAGGGAGTTCATTTTGACTACAAAGAGAGTACAACTGAGGACACCGCCCAGCGGTACTCCCGTTTCTTGCACGAACGGTCGTGACAACGCATTGCCCACTCGAATACGAAATGTACGATCGGACAGATAATTTTCGATTACACTTAGCATATTACCTCGTATACCTAAATGTGAGAGGTCTCTCAATATTCCAAAACGCCACGTTGTATCGTATGCCTTGCCCATGTCAAGGAAGAGAGATAGGAAAAACTGCTTATGAATGAAAGCTTCGCATATTTGCGCCTCTATGCGGATGAGATGGTCTGTGGTGGACTGACCCTCTCGGAATCCGCACTGATATTGGTCTAGGAGTTTGTTTGATTCCAAAAAAATGTAATAATCAGCAGTTTATTATCTTTTCAAATAATTTGCAGAGGCAGCTAGTCAGAGCAATAGGTCTGTAACTCGATACGGGAGATGGATCTTTGCCCTGTTTAAGAATAGGTATTACTATGGCCTCTTTCCACGCAGAGGGAATCTTGCCAGAAGCCCATATGGAGTTATACAGACAGAGGAGAGTTTTATGTGTTTCTTGAGGTAAGTGTTTAAGCATCTGATATAAAACACGGTCAGAGCCTGGGGCTGATTTGTTGCAGCAGTTTAGCGCTACCTGCAACTTAGCCAAGCTGAAAAGTCTGTTGTATGGCTCATTTTTTCCACATTTACGTTCAAGTTTTTGCCTTTCTACTCTCTCTTCGTATCGTTTGAACGTATCAGAATAATGCGATGAGCTGGACACGTGTTCAAAATATGCTCCCAGGGAGTCTGCTTGATCCTCAAGGCTGTTACCCTCTGTATATACTAGAGGGAGTGAGTGTGTCTGTCGGCCTCTTATCCTATTCACTCTGTTCCAGACCTTAACTTCATCAGTACAGGAATTAATGCCTGACAAAAACTTCTGCCAGCTTTCTCTCCTAGCCTGTCGGCGCGTCCTTCACCCTTGAGACTTTACTTGTTTCAAATTGATCAGATTCTCTGCAGTTGGGTAGTCACGCACTAGACACCACGCTTTATTCTGCTTTTTTCGAGCATTCTTGCAGTGATCGTTCCACCACGGGACACGACGTCTGCAGGGACCCCAACTTGTCTGGGGAATACATTTTGAAGCAGCGTCAATAATAAAAGCAGTGAAGTATATAGCGGCAGAGTCGATTCCTAGAGAGGAAATCTCGGCCCGCGATATAGTACTAAGACTCAGGTACTTCTCCCAATCTGCTCTGTCTACCTTCCAAGTTGGAGCCTGAGGTAGAAATTCATTTTCTCTTGGCGCCTTCAGTAATATGGGAAAGTGTTCACTCCCATAGGTGTTTTTATTAACATTTCAATAAAAATCAAGAAAAAGTATAGGAGAAACAATGCTAAGATCAATGCACGAATACGTTTTGTTTGCCAGGCTAGTAAATGTTGTTTCTTTCTTATTTAAAATGCATGCATCTGTGGAAAGAATAAAGTTCTCAATCGAGTGGCCTAGCACATCAATCATGGAATCACCCCACAAAGGGCTGTGGGCATTAAAATCGCCAAGGATGATATATGATTCAGGTAGTTGATCCATAAAAGACTTAAACTCTGGTTTTTTGCAGCTGATAATGAGGAGAAATGTACACTGAGCAAACAGTAACAAGTTTCCCTAAGACAACAGCACGAATGGCCACTGCTTCGAGGGCCATTTGTATCTGCAAATCTTGACACGCTATGCATTTGTCTAATATAGCAACGCCACCTGATGATGCGATTGCATCATCTCGATCTTTGCGGAAGATGATGTGGTCTCTAAGGAAATTCGTATGTTTTGGTTTCAAGTGTGTTTCTTGTACACACAGCACTTTTGGGGAGTGTTTGTGTAAAAGTTCTTGGACATAGTCGAGGTTTTTAAGCAGTCCTCTGACGTTCCATTGTATATTTTTGTTTTCATATTGGGTGTAAAGTAGTGCTGTGTGTATGGATTGGGGGTGACTTACTTTACAGAATCTTTAGGGGGCCCTGTAATTGGTTTTTTTTTCTTTCTTAGAGCGGTCAAGGGGCTCTCGCCGCTCCTTTGGCGCAGTCGGCGCCGGTTGGTCAGTGGTGTCCATCGCCTCTGGAGAGGCGCCAGACAGTCGTGTACGTGGGGTAGGCTTTGTCTTGGCGGACAAAGCCTTCGCCCCCACAAGGCCAGAGGTCAAGGGGACATCTATAGTTTGTGTGTTGCCCTGGCTGCTGCCAGGGTTCACAGGGGCCTTTGGTAAGGCCGTGTTATAAGAGGGCGGAGCCGCCAGGCCTGCTTCTTCAGTGGGGTCTGCTGGTGGTTGCCTCGGCACGCCAGGCGTCGTTCGGGGCTTCGCCGAAAACCGTAGTGGTGCTGACCCCCCTTGCACCACTTCGGCGAATGACTTCTGTAGAAAAGTGTGCGATGCGCGCGGTCAGGCTTCCCTGAAGCTGGCATTTTCTTGGAATTTAATTGTGAGAATTTTTTTCTCTTTTCCAGGCTGGGCATGAGCGAGAATAAGCGGGATGGTCACCATCACAGTTCGCGCAATGGGCCTCAGCCTCAGACTTACAGTCATCAGCAGAGTTCCCTGTGGTTGCACACCTTGCGCACATCAGCTGCCCTCGACAGCTTTGGAAAGCATGGCCAAATCGTTGGCACTTGAAACAACGTCTCGAGTTTGGTATATATGGTCGAACATGGAGCATGAGATAGCCTGTAGCGACTGTTTCTGGGAGTGTGTTTGTTCCAAACTTCAGTACAATGTGTTTTGTGGAGAGTTCTGCATTATTTCGCCTGATTTTAATGCGCTGCACATGTATGGCATTCACGTCTTTCCAGCCATCCAAAAGGTCTTCGTCGGTAAGGTCTACAAGAGCTTTATCTGATACGACACCTTTCCCTGTGTTCAATGTCCGGTGAGCGGTAGCGATGAAAGGTTTGTCCCCAAATGCAACAAGGTTGCTTAGTTTCTGATACTGGATTTTGTTTTTGACTTCTATTAGCTGGTCCTCGCTGGTCATTTTGGTGGCTTTGTAGCCAGTGCCGATGGTTTCAGTGAGGCATCTGGAAACTAGGAACGGTGATAAGTTTGTTGCTTTTTTTTCCTGTGGTTTCACAATGTATGACATGATATTTTGGGAACAAGTCTTGATTCTTCAATACACGCTGTAATGATGATGATAATGAGCGGTGTCTTGTAGCGCAAGGACCAAATGAAAACTTTGAGGCTGCTTCGGTGCGCCCCCTGTTATGGGGGCGATCACTTAGGAAGGGGTTTGGTGTTCCCATGAAAGAAAGTGTTTGTTCGGCAACGGCGCCGGCCACCCACCACGGAGCCCAACTATGGGACGTGGCAGAGCATGTGAACACGTCTGCGCAACGCCAGCGGTACGCCATCACTATAACCTAACATGGTTTATCCTAGGTTGGATAAGCACACAAGGTTAGCCCTTGCCGCCAGGAAACTTGGAAGTAGATGGAAAAGAGAAGATGACAGGACAGATAAAACGTGGAAGATAAAGACGAAGATGCAGGGAGAGATAGATAGGAAAAGGCGACTGCCGATTTCCCCTGGTTGGGTCAACCCAAGGGTGCCGTCTATGTGAAGCCGGGGCCAAAGGGGTGTGTTGCCACCGCTGGGGGCCTTCCAGGTCCATTCAACCAGCATTGGCCCAACCCCCAGGATCCCCTTTTCCCCGGACACGGCAAAGCCACGCACGGCTAGGCGTGGGAGGGTGTCGAAACCCGCCCGTTAACTCGGGTCCGTGGTGTCGCTATACACCAAACGCCTGCTTGCGTAGACGCCCCTGCGGGTAATATATAAGAGAGGGCGCAATGGCGGGCTCCGAAAAATTTGACCATATGGGTTTCTTTAATGTGCAGCGACCTCGCACAGTACACGGGTCTTCACGTAAAGTCTGGTGAAGTGCGCGACCGGTGTCGTTTACGGAGTACCGCTGCGCGTTGTCCAGTCCTATACGGTGTCGTATACGGAGTACCTGCGCGTTGTCTAGTCGGCAGATGTGAGCCATAGGCCGGAGCAACGACACATTAGCTCGAGAATTTTCGGAGGCGTTTCATCTTTATGCTCCCTCCAACATTTTTCTTGAATATTTTTTTTCCAAGTTTGCGCTGTTATGTACCCCTGTGATATTAACAAACTCACCCAACAACAAGTCTTACTGTAAGACGCCTGTTACTTATCTGTTTAAAATGGGCTACAATTGTTGCAGCTATACCTCATTTTTTCTTCCCCTCTACCTTTTATTCCTCGCACAAAAATGTCGAAATAAGTAAAAGCTGTCATGCGACATATTTAGCTATGCACAACCTAGTCAGGAAGCGATAGAGAGTATGGGCTAACGACGAGAGATACTAGCTGTCGTCTAAACCTGGGCCCGGCAACCTTTTGAGGCGGAGGGTCGACTTGCTGTAAGCGGACATGGCGTGAATCGGATGGCAAATTGAAGGAAATATAGGGGGGGGGGGGGGCTGGCAGTCTAAGAGAAGAAGTTTTCTGAATTGACAATAACGTACAAAACAGTAATGATGTTTGTTTCTACTAGAATGGAAACCATCGAGCCTCGCGGGCCTGGTCTAGGTGACTGCTATGAAAGCCGAGCATTGTGTTCAGGAAACCTGTATGCGAGTGGTACGGCAGTTAGAACTTGGAACACGTGCTCTGAAATTTGCTTTTCTCATTTGTGTTAATCAATATTGGAGTCCTACCAATCGTTTCCGAGATACGGTTCTTCAAAAGTGACATATTTGCTAAATTTCTTTCAGCTATATTTTGAATTTGGGTGTACTGAACAATTTTTGAAAGTTTTTATTTATGGGTAATAACGTTTTCCCCAAACAAGTTGTAACAATAATTTCAAATCAGACTGCTACTGACAAGCAATAAATAAATTATCTGATGACGGAGGGTTTAGACGGTGCAGTCTGAGAAGGTTAGAAAGTAATTTGTTGGACGGAGTTCTCTTAAAACCACCAATATGTGATTGACGGTCGACGTGAGCATTTTGCTGCTGTCACCGACGGTAGTATTGGCAGCACATGAATGAAAGTCAGTATATTACGGCAGCAAACATAAATCAGAGCACGTCTGTCCCCAAACGAGGACAAAAATTCCAAGCTTATAAAAACGTTTGTTTCACTTCCATTATTGTTTTCTGTTCGAAATATTGGTCATGTACATTTAACTTTCTGAAATTTTCTGCAAAGTTATTGGTATCTCTTGCAGTCGTTATTATCAGTTAATAATAAAAAAAGAGTGATGATCCTCGTACTCTCTGCAATGCAGACTTGTGAAAAATTATGTCCACTAAAAGAAAATAAACTAAATACAGGTAAGATACGTATCAACGGGTCGAGCTTGAAGGAATCGAAGATCTTTATTAATGAGTACTGATCCGCAACAACTAACATTTCTTTATTGACAAGGTAAATCTTTCATTGCGCATTGATACAATGTTTTAGGTGTCAAACAATGGTATAGGCGGCTTGCACATGAAAACGATGCCTGTCTGAAATAGCTGCTGGCATAGATTGACGGTAGAGGAAAGAAACAGCCCCTTTCTTTCCTGTCATATTTACAGTGTTTACTTAGTTTGTCGGTGTACCGGATAAACCACCAGAAACAGAGGCACCACCACGCGCACCAGCTCCAACGTTGCCAGCGAAATTAGCGCCTGTACCCCCAATTACACCGCCAGTAGCACCACCACCTACATTGCCATGTCCTGCCACATCTGAACTTATGCCTGAGTCAACTCCAACGTTGAGTCCAATATTAAGATTGCTATTAAAACGCAGGTGACCCCGGCTCCCACCGCGAAGTCCACCCCTGCCACCTAAGCCGCCACGAATGCCACCGCCAAGCCCGGCTCCTACTCGTCCTCCCAACCCTCCATGAGCACCGGCTCCCAACCCTGCACCTGCTCCCATTCCAGCTCCAAAGCCAGGTGCGTAGCCCCAGCCGTTGTAGCCAAGTCTTGAAAGCAGCGCCTGGTCACGCTGCATACGACGCAAAAGGCGCCTGATCTGGCGCTCCCTTTGCCTTAGCCGGCACCTTTCGCGCAAAGTAAGGGCACCATAATTGATGGCACCAAAGCCTCCCGGATATCCATATAATCCATATGACGGCCCTCCATAGCCTCCTGGAAGCCCAGTGCCACTACCGATACCGGCGCCGAAACCTCTGAGGGCACCCGTCACCGCTGCCCCAGCAGAAGGAGCGCCAGCGTCAAGACCAGCATTTCCAGATGAACTTGCTCCATCATAGCGAACGCCTAAGCCACTTGCACCAAACCCCATGCCTGTACCTATGTTGTTGCCATAGGCTCCGCCTACGCCTGTGCCTCCGCCTTGGTTGACGCTGTAGGACACACCGGCCAAACTGCCTAGGCTATTACTGTCTCTTCCCAAGGACCCGCTTGTGCTGGCCCCGTACACTCCATTACTACTCGCACTTAAGGGGTATGGTGCATTTCCGACGCCGTAGCCTGCGTATACAGCAGAACCTGCTCCCAAAGGGACACCGTAGCTGCCGTGAGAATTTCCGCCGTACTGCGAACTTCCACCACTTGAAAGGGCGAGGTTAGCTGTTCCTCCATAACCACCAGCAATGCTTGCAGTTCCTGCACCTGCCGTACCTGAATAGAGAGAGGACTCAGTAAACGCCATTGCACATATGCATACCTTTATATCAAAAGCATATCATGTAGGCATGCTTAGTTGAGGTAGCTTTACTCCTTTAGGTTCGGCAACGTTCTGATTGCCTCATAGAGCAAATTATGGAGATATCCAAGCAGCCCTACAGATATCTGTATAACCATTCCGGTGTCACGTGTTCAAGCCATGGAATGATTATGAGGCACACCACAGTGCGAGATCCCGAATTAACGTATGACCACATAATGTTCTTTACCGAGTGCATAATTACAAATGCTCTTGTATTCCTCCAGTTTAGACAACCCCGAAATGTTGCCGGCATGGCCTAGAAAGGAACTCAGGATGTAGGAAAGACTGCAGTACGTCATTGCAAATTATCGGAGGGAACTGGTCATTTAGAAATAAACTACAACTACCAATTTATTAAACAGAAAACACATAAGCTCTCTAAGTGTTTGTTTCGCGCTAAATGTATGAACAACAAGAGTTATACAACTGGCACTCGGACACCTAAAATCTTTACTAATGTAAAGTGAAGAACACGTGCAACTTCTTATTAGTTACATTACATTAGGCAATCGTTTATTAATCTCCATGACTCTTAATTCACTGCTAATTTGGTAAACTTTCATATGCAGTGCCAGTGCGTTAAACAAAAGGGATTCTCGCCTGCTCAACACGCTGATGTGTCATCGATTAGAGCTGTGCTACAGCACCTCCCAAGTCATTTTCAGTGATCATTCATTGAGAAACGAAAAAAGGTATATTATATTCTGTGTAATTAATATATCTTGGTAGACTACTAGGATGCAAAAATTTAGAGAGTCGGACGTGACAATGCTTTGTATATTGTGTGCTCTTTTCAAAATTTAGCTCTCGCAACGTCCCCCGGTCGAACCATGGCGTAATTTGGAGCAAACCTTATATTACAGGTCTTATTATAACTGTGGAACATGATGTGAGCAGGTAGTCATCTATGTAAGTGCAACACGTGGTGCTACTGTGCTAGGTCAATTACTTGCGTTTGGCAGCGCAATATGTTCATCGGCCATTGCACTAAACCGTAGAATAAGGAATGTCATTATGAAAGGAACGCGCAGCAAGATATATGCAAACAGGTAGTATAATTTTCATAGAAGTCAATGTATCTAGCACTTGTTGTCTTGTAACTATCACCATCTACGTAGCGTGAGAACAACTAACAGAAAGCAAAAAATAAAGTAAATATGATGTCATAACCTGAAGCGGTAGCAACGTCATACATTTACCCCAAATGGCGCAAAATTTAGTGGTCCATATTGCTGACCTGTTACGTGCTTGGATAGCGTCTTTATGGCTCGCCAATCGCGCGTGCGACACAAGAGGAAGAAACAAGAAAGGTTAGGGAAGAAGCGCTCTATTATTTGCCAAACAGTGTTCTTGCCATATACACCAGCATAATACCATAATACTTGGAAGACTAACGTTGCCCAATCATAGAAAAACACCACTGCAGCGAGGCAGCAGACTTGAAAATATTACTTTGGCAACCTGAAAGCACTGGGAACAGCAAAGGTTTGCGGGATGTAAAGCGCGTGGGGGAGGGGAGGAACACTGAAGTCCCTAAAAAATCAAACGATTCATTTGCGGAGTGAATGAAGATGAGTGAGATGAAGCGTCCGTCCGTCTGTCTGTGCGGTCGTCAATGCATCTGTCCGTGCGTCCAATCGTCCGTCGGTCCGTCCATCCGTGCATTCGTGCATCCGTCTGTGCGTGCATCCACCCGTACGTCCATACGTGCGTCCATGCATCCATCCGTGTGTCCGTCCATCCATCTGTGCATTCATCCGTGCATCCGTCCATCTGTCTGTTCATGCTTCCGTCCGTCCTATCGCTCACTTCTATTGGACCAACGCCATTTGGGAAATGAGGTGAGAAATAGTGATGAGACAGCGCCAGTTATTATACTGTTCGGGAGATAGTGTCGGGTACGCCTGGCGCAGGACAAGGTTAGACTAAGAGGAGCTTCACTTCTAATAACTTTACCGCAAACGGCATTGCTGCGGCGCATACTGTTCAGCGGCGTGGTGTCGAGGTCACCGTATGCGGCTTCGGTGATTAGCAACTGTGCGTCAAGACGGCACACAAATGAACAAGTGCGCTAAACAAGCGCAAGGATTCGATTTTCCAGCGCCGTCTTTGTCGGACTGACCGTGCGGCGCAGCTTGACCAGGATCAGCATTCAAATAATCATCTGGCTTCGACTAAAAAATGCATCTATTTGCGCACTGAAGGCTAGAAAAAAAAAGATATCTCAACGCGCTCAATAAGGGCTGCACTTCATGCCGATCGACCGACGATGTCGGCCGAAGCAGCGATCTCGAAATTAAGTCTTAGCACACTGGTACAGCCATACCCATCCCGTGAGATCCTTAAAATCGTGATTATTTATCTGGAGTAGTGTATCATACAATAAACTGTCTTCTGTATGGACTGATCTGCTAGCCAAACTGACAGTACCCCCGAGCAGCATGAAAGAATTGGAGATCGTTTTGGTGCGATAAAAAAGTTTTCTTACCGTTCATGGCTCTCGTAGCTTGTCATCATCGCAGTTACGGTTAGCAGAAACAAAAAAAACAACTTCTATAACACTGACCGTTGCACGGAGAGGTGCTTTTTTTCAACTGAGCGGTACAAAATGCGCGCGTGCCGCTGATAACCCGCGTGGTGCGTCGAACTGGAAGCCGTCGTATCCCACAGTTTTCTGCGACTGCCTATGTTACCGATCACCTATTCAGTTTTCCGCCACTCCAGCGCGCTTTGCACATCCCGCAAACCTTTGCTGTTGAGAATACAGCCTTTTGTTTGCTTAGCGTGCCGAATTCACCGGCATGAAAGGCGAGGGCACGACAGCCGTGCGCCAGTGAAGGCAGTTGGCATACGGAAGTGGCTATCTACACATTTTACCACGCCAGTAAACAACGCATCAGCGAATAACGCATCAGCAAGTAAATTAACTACGGGAGGTACGCACGAAAACACCAAGCCAAAGAGAGCAATGCCTCGTCGACCAGGTGTTGCGCCGAACACAAGCCCATATATATAAGACTGCCCGTACCCGCTCTTCATTTATGGCACTTGACGAAAACAAAATGAGGCTACGAACCCTTCAGCCAAGTGCCAGATAAACCGTAAATTTTTACTTTAGTTTGGTAGATATGAAATATATGAGCATTCCAAAAATTATCTGCACATTTTGGTTATCTTTCTTTTTTGGCTCCTCACCCGTAGAGCTTTAATCGTACGGTGGGCGTTGATGTCTGAAGAAAGTAGCTTACGACCTTCATGGCCGATATAATTTGGCCATGCACGCAGTACGTGAAGCGTATTCATGTGCATAGTTTATATAATAAAACTAATGTAAGTCGTGTCTTGTGTGGCCACTTCTGAACAAACTATGTGATCAAAATACTTTTCAGCTTTCCGCCAATTGAAATAGTTTTTGTCACTTGATCTTCTGCTTATGGTCTGCTCAGCTGGTCGTCTAAGGCTAGCCAATCAGATCACAACTCCGAAGAAAGCTCGTGCAATTGTTTGGTTACGCAATAAAAAATTGCGGGTATTTCAATACACTGTTTCGGCAAAAGTAACCACATTACTTGTATCAGCTTCTTTTTGCCTAGCAGACTGGATGGCCGGGCCAGCCAAATAGCAGCAGTAAATGAGACCCATGACTGAGAGATTCATCCTCTTGTGCTTCACAAGCTCTACGAAATATTTTTAGACGCGAAGCATCTCTTTGACTCACGTGTGTAATGTCAAGCGTAAGTTCGTAAGAACGCACCACAACGCGTTCCCCTTACCGCAGGTGTTAGAGCGATGACAAGTAGGTCAAGCATGGTATAACTGTTGTTCAAGCACACGAATACAAACAAAGGAACAGAGGACAAGCGCTTTTTCGCAGTTGCGAGAAAGCGCTTGCCCTCTCTTCATTTGTGTGTATTCGTGCGCTTGAACGACAGCTATATCATGCATATCCAACTAGCCCAACTTTTGATTTTGTTGCAAGCAGTTCAAGTCGCAGCTGTACTTTGACGCCCCTCGCACGCTTCTCTCGCTGGTTCGCACTGAAGGCTCTCTCTCTCACTCGCAGCATGCTCTCCGTAGCACCTGCAGCTGCCGACTCATCCGCCCACTCTCAACACGCTTCTCTCTCCCTTAACCCTCTTCAGCGCCCACAACGCTCGACCACGCGTGAAGTGTAAACTCTTTCGACTCGTTTATCTGCGATGAAACTCACACGAAACCTCACCCGCCTCCCGTGTTTCTGCATTTCAAACAAACGGTTACTCGAGTGAAGCTACACAGAGTTTCGCTTCAAACGCGTCGACGCCCGTTTCATCCGGGTCAACGCCGTGCACACTGCTGCTGCTTTGCATCCCATAAGGGGTGCTCTCCGGGGAGATGGTCCATAATTTGTTTTTACCTCTGCTAACTACTACTTCTACTCCTCCTCCTCCTCCTCCTCCTCCTGCTACTACTACTACTACTACTACTACTACTACTACTACTACTACTACTACTACTACTACTACTACTACTACTACTACTACTACTACTACAATGATTTACTTATTTACTTATGTGCACAGAAGAGTATTGGTGTCTCACTCACAGCCCAATAGTCGGCCTGGGAAATGCCTCCGCAAACACGTCCCAGTTGTGACTGTTGAAGTGTGCGCGGGTGAACGCTGACATATGTGTGCACGTATGCATTGTTCTCTCTTTCCTCCTTGCTTTCTCTTCTTTCCTTTTCTCTCCATTTTCTCCCATTTTTGCAGCGAGGGGAAAAGGGTACAACCTGGTTAACCTACCTGCCTTTCTTTTGCCTCTCTCTCTCGCCTTAGCCACAGCACTATTAGCTCTTAATTTGCTGGAGCACATGTTTATAGACCCGTACGAGTATTTCGGAAAGTGTACCGATCGTGAGATCTCTCGGTGGTGACGGCTCCCCATGCTGTGCCCTTCAAAGTTATAACTCGTGAAGACGGCTGCATATCGTAGACAAAGAATTTTCAGAGTTGCTCCGGAAATTTTTTTTGTGCAACTGAAGGATAGTAGAGAGCGCTGAGAATTATACTAAGAGAGAATGTACGAAAAAAAAAAGACCGCGGCAAAAATGAAACCTCCCTACGGATACGCGTGCTAACATTTGTCGCTGCCAGACATACAGTCACCTAAGGAGCAGTTCGTACAGCAGCTGCTTTAACTGTCGGTTTCATCAGCCGCAGACATTACAGAACAAAAAGTATTCTAGCATCAGTTCTCAAAAGCGAGGATCTGCTTCAAATTATCTGTTCTTATGGCTTGCCTGTGTTTCTCCTGACAAAAAATATACTACACTTATAAAAACACACTTGCTAGCAAGCGACTTGCTTTTGTAAATAATGCAGGTGCACAAAGCCAACACAAAATATTCACACTCACTATTTAATTCCTCAAGAAATATTAGCTTAAGAACTTTACGATTAAACTATGCAAGAAATATTAGCTTAAGAACTTTACGATTAAACTATGATAAAATTTTCTAAAGTTTCGGAAGCACCTCTTCAAAACTTTTCTTCGATTTATTTTTTTCAGGTAATGTCGACGGTGCGACAAGATGCTTAAAAAAGGAGCTATACGATTTCAATCAATATACATAGCTTCGTTATGAGTTATATTGCAAAAAAATTTATATAAGAATGTATTATTGTGGTTTTCAGGGTGTTAGGAGAACCAAAGCGTAAATAAAAGAATTTGACTAATTCAAGCCGATAGAAAAACTACCATGCAATGGGAAAATGCAATGCCACTTTACTTTACCCAACGAACCACAAATGTACCATTTTATTTAGTTGTTAGTATTGACCTAATGAATTCCGCTGAACTTTGCATGAAATCGCTTCTGTGCACGTTAAATAAGATTTATGTGTTGCTTTTTGCTTCGAAAAATTTACTGAAAGCTTGGTACGTGGGCGTACTGCAATATGTTACGGCATTTAATGTTGCTGCCTTTGTATAGACACGACGCAAGATGTCTCTCAATATCTAGAATAATTCTTATTTTCTCTCTGTTATGTGGTTTGTAGCTGACATTGTGAAGTCTAATTATTATCCATTTAGTTTCCTAAATGTCTGTTTATTCGTCAAGCTTGGAAATAAAATAATAAATTGCACAAATACGCGCATTAGCTTGTTATATACACTATGAAAGAAAAAAACACATGCACAACAACGAACCCATGAATAAAAAAAACCGTGGGTGAGTTTTTCTTACCTGGAAATGAAGCACCGCTTGAGCTTTGGGCATTTCTGCAGACAGCTGTGGTTACATTTTGGTGAGTGAATATATAATTTCGACAGTTATACAGCTACATTTCGAAGGAGCACATACCACGTGTCAATGTAATTTTTACAACGTACGTATTTTATCTTGCGCGATGGTTTCTGACTGAGACTACGTTAATGCAACTTTGTCAGACAGATTTTTTTCTATTTCTGCTCTCTTCTGTACAACACCACATTTTGTTGCTGTGAACAATACATTTACCTATGAAAGTTCTTGATTCTACTATTTTGACTGTACAGGAAGTTCTATTGAACGATTTCCAGGTGCTTTCAGGAGAGGAAGCTCGTACGTCTTGGCTGACGTCGGGATTGACCTGGAACGATTCTGTTGTACTTACAGCAAGATGGCAAGTTGGGCCAGTTAGATTACGTTCATAATTTAAAATCTTGTTGAAGCGCCCTAAGAAACTGACGGACAGAAGGGGCTGACAAGGACAGTGCTGTTGTAGTTATCGGGAGCACAAAGGTCACTGCAATCATTCCAGTTTCAGTTTGTAAAAAGCACGCGCTTTTCAGACACAGCAAAGTAACAACTGAGACGCTTATTCGCGTTGATTTGTACCTGTGAGTACGTTTTGTGCGTCATTTGCGCGTGACAAACGCGGAGCACGTTTCGATCTGCTTTCCATTCCACGCGTGACCCTTGAATTTGTTGCAATCGCGTTCATTGTTTTGCCTTTGCGGCAAAGCTGTCATTTTTTAGTAAGTTCAGCGTTTCAAAACAACACTTACAGCTTTACTACAGCGCAGAAGGAGGAAAGGGAAGGAAGGCTGGTGAAGTGCGAATTAACACAGTGTTGTTTGTGAACTCGTGCGGCTCCATTGTAGTTAGTGTGCATAATGGGTACCAACCCAAAATTACACTTTGTTAATTTACTCAGGTAATACAAGGAAATTACAGCATTAGCATTTGCTGCCTTATTACAAAGAGCGATTGAATACCCCATCATCTTTGTCAAGACAGTGCGAATCACACTGTGTCGCAAATTAGGAAGCAAAAATTAGGTTGGATAATAGTGCTTTGTTTCCTGGTGACTACAGCAGCACAATTTTTAAGATGGGATTAAATAAAAATTTAGAAATATTAGAGCGGATAAAAATGAAACTAAATATAAATATTACCTACCTAAAAAGCTGAGCGCAGTCGTGGCAAGGACAACCAATCTCATTGTGAAAGCGTCAACGCCGATCTCAGAGATGGAACTTTTAAAGTGTGTTGGTGGATTTATATGCACGTACAACGCGAACAATTCAGGATTTGAAAGGTAAAGTCTATTGTTTTGTCAGCATTGTTCTTGCAGCAGAGTAGAACGCCCTGCACGTTATCCTTGACGTTAAAACTTTAGTAGGAAAAAACTGTCACTAGGATGTACATTATCAGTTTTTCTCAATACGTGACGTTTAAGCAATCACTAGGCATTGCTGTTGGTCCTGCTCTATATGATTAACCTGATTAATTTTTTAATGCAGCTGTTTTTAAAATCGAACAGGTTAACATGTCCAAGAAATGTCGAAAAGGGGATCTTCCCTATACAAGAACTAGATACGAAAATGAAACCATCCAATTTATCTTACCAACAATTTTAAACAAACATGAAAAAAACGATTGTCGCCTACACACACTAAAACCTAAAGAACATAAAAAACTATTTTGTAAAGTACAGTGCATAGGTACTTTGTTTTGTGTGTATGTTTAACTCATAGAATACGTTTTTGTTGTTGCTACGTGTAGGGCTCTATTCCTTTATTCATGTATTGTATGTGACGCGACACCCGTATGTGCAATATTTTCAGTGTTTGCTTGTTGACTGAGTTTTTAGTTTTTTCTGCCATGTATGTTAATGAATGTATTTTCGTTGGGCCTCGGGTGCACTCAAGATACATATCTGTAGCTTTTGGTCAGAATCCCTTCCCCATTTTGTGTGGGAATAATAATAATAATAATAATAATAATAATAATAATAATAATAATAATAATAATAATAATAATAATAATAATAATAATAATAATAATAATAATATTATTATTATTATTATTATTATTATTATTATTATTATTATTATTATTATTATTATTCACTTGGCGTGAAAACAGCAGGCGCACATATGTAGCGTGACGGCTGCTGCTTTTTTTCCCTCTTCTTTTTTTTCCTTCAACTCTTTCATCTCTCCCCACCCACGCCTATCCTCTCATGAAAGGCATGGTTGTAAACCAGATGCATTCATTGTTGGCCTGCCTTCATTTCATTCCATTTCGTCCCTTTTCTCCACAGTTTTCTGAAAGACTTTCGGCGAACGATTCGCATCAGATATGAAACTTTTCACGCTAGCGAGGCTCTTTCGATACCGCGTTTTATGATGCGAATGTTGCTTCTAATACCTGTTATAGTGCTGCTCACCCGCAGATCGTGGGATCAAATCCCGGCTGCGGCGCCTGCATTTTCGATGGAGGTGAAAGTGCTGCAGGCCCGTGTGCTTAGATTTGGTGCTCGTTAGTGAACAGCAGGTGGTTCGAATTTCCGAAGCCCTCCACTACAGCGTCTCTCATAATCTTAAGGTGATTTTGGGACGTTCAACCCCACATATCAATCAAATTATTACCTGTTATAACAAAATGAAAAAGAAGAGAGGGAGAAAAGGAAGGCCGGGAGGGTAACCTGATATATTTGCACCCGGTTTGCTACCCAGCACTAGAGGTGGAAAAATAGGGGCAAGAAAGAGAGTATATATATATATATATATATATATATATATATATATATATATATATATATATATATATAGTTGGAGAGAAGGAACAGTACGCACACACTAAGAGCGTTCTTGCTACAACCGTTCAGAAATGCCGGTCGATCGCAAAACGCGCAGTGGCGCTTGTAGGGCCTTCTGTGGCGTTGAATCCTGGCAATATTGTAAAATTCTTTCCTGTGACAGAGGTTGATTCTCTAAATTTATTAGCTCCTTCCAAAGGCATAGTCGCTGTCCACTATACTCTAGGCAGTCACAATAGGTATGTTGGATGGTTTCTTCGTTGCCAAAGTGCTCACAGGCTGCATTGTTGGCCATCCCAATGTGAAAAGCGTAGGCGTTGTGTAAACGCAACGCCCAACCACAGCCTACATAGAAGGGTCTCGTCTGCTCGGCGAAGCCTCACTAGAACTTGAAGACTTAGCGTAGGGTCAAGCGAGTACAGTCGGCCATGTTGGAAGTGCGGCTGTTTCCACTGTGACATGGTTTGTTGACGAGCAAGCCTGCGGAGCTTCCGTGCAGCACCGGTCCTCGAAAGCGGTAGTAGCAGTTTGTGATCTTCTGCGTGGGCTGAGTGGGCCGCTTGATCGGCCCGTTCAGTGCCGATGATTCCGCAATGAATGGGTAACCACTAAAATGTAATTTGGTGCCCTTCCTCAGAAAACTAGAAGGGCTTGTTTTCTGAGAGATCGTCAATAAATTGGTATACAATGAGAGCTGAGGAAAGCACATGAGGAATACCTTATTCTTGCTTAATGGTTGCAATTTAAATAATAAGATCTGTACGGCAGAGAGCAATCCGATGGTAAAAAAATCAGATTCTACAGGTAGGAATCGGTTTCTTGCAAAGCAACCGGCGAGTAACTGTCTGTGCTGTATTTGGGGGCTATGAGGCAACCGTGACGAGGTGGATTGACGTTAAGTGCAGTGATTGTGTGCGCATCGCGGGCTTACCAGCAACGTCCTGGTAATCTACTGGTGACTGCACTGGGTAACTTATGGTCTGACATTACGTCAGCAATTACGTTAGAGCATAGATGTCAGTATTATGGAAAGGAAGTACATTTCACAGTGTGACGATGTGAATACCACTCGCGAAATTTGTAGGCGTATTTTCCCGTGGTCGAGAAACGCTGAAATTGCAACTCCTCTACTACCGCTACCGCCCAAGACACCTTGAGTGCATTTTCCTAGCCCGGCTCCGGCTTCACCCTCTAGCACTCCACTTGCACCGGCACCCGAGCCTAGACCCTCTCCTATTCCAGCACCAAGGCTAGGTCCGTAAAGCCATGTAGGATAACCCAGACGAACAAGTGCCTCTTGATCGCGATTATAACGGTGCAGGAAGCGCCAAAGCTGGCGCTAATGCCACCTCTCCCTGAGCCTTTTACGCCAGTCAGCATTGCCGTAGTTGACTCTTGAAACCCTCCTGAGTACCATGTTAGTCCGTTGTGCCCGTTGCCGCCTAGGCCTCCCAGGCCTCCGCTACCAGTGCCTGCGCAGATGCTCCCAAGTAAACCTGTCCCCAATCCACCCGGAAACGTAGCTGCATTGACAAGACCAGCACCAGCTAACGTGGTTGACTCTCTATAGGAACCGAGATACCTGTCTGCAGAAGGTATTATGTGGCCGCTTCCGATAACTGCGCCAGGGGTACTGCCGTAGGTTCTTATGCCTATGCCATGATTGCCGTTGTAAAGTCTACCGGTGGCATTGCCTAGGCTCCAACCACAACGAGTCCTGCGTAGTCATAGTGCACTCCGTTAGCATCCCTAACATAGGTGGATACTCACTATATGGTGCCTGCAGCACCATATAGTAAGTATCCACCAGGAATTGCACCTGAGAAACCTTCGTAACATTCTGGGAAGCTTGGGCCACCTGCAAAACCAAAGTTAATCATTCCGACATAGGGCCCTTCAGAGCTGCAACCTGTTTCAGTGTCTGTACCTGGAGAAGACGAAAAAAAACGACATTAAATAACGGTCATATGTGTGTGGTAAGAATGACTACATGATTGAAAAAAGTAAGGTAATCTAGAGGACGTGTTCCTTTGTTTGACATACCCCCCAAAAAACCAGCAGATAACTAAAAAAAGAAAAACATAAACAACGTTATTCTACTGTTTTAAGTGCATTTCAGTAATTGGGATATAGGTGAGGAAATAAAGAAGTCGACGAAAAGACAACTTGCCACCAGCCTGCAGGGACACAACCTGCGTCGGTCAGTTGCCTTCACGTAGATACTCCGTGAGCGGTCACAACGTGGTTTGTTTCGACGTTTCTGCCTAGAGTCTGGCCTTCATGAAGATCCTGATGAAGGCCAGACTCTAGGCCGAAACGTCGAAATAAACAACGTTGTGACCATTCACAGAGGATCTACTTGACTACTTACAACGCTACGGCCACTCAACCACTGCTGCCTATACATATATATATATATATATATATATATATATATATATATATATATATATATATATATATATATATATATATATATATATATATATATATATATATATCTTTCAGCAGATCTGATGTTACCTGATCCTCACCAGCAGCTTTGCCTCTTTGCATGCTCTCCAAAGCTTTTTTGACTTCTTCTATCATTACTGGTGGGGTGAAATCTGGGTTATTGCTAGTTCTTATAGTATTAAGGTCGTGGTTGTCTCGGCTACTGTACAGATCTCTGTAAAACTCCTCCGCTATTTTGACTATCATATCCATATTGGTAGTTATTTTGCCTTCTTTGTCCCTTAGTGCATACATCCGACTTTTGCCTATCCCAAGTTTCCTCTTCAATGCTTTGACACTTCCTCCGTTTTTCAGAGCGTGTTCAATTCTCTCCATGTTATACCTTCTTACATCGCATACCTTACGTCTATTAATCAACTTCGAAAGCTCTGCCAGTTCTATTTTGTCTGTTGTACTTGACACTTTCATGATTTGATGCTTCTTAATTAGGTTCTTCGTTTCCTGGGAAAGCTTGCCAGTGTCCTGTCTTACTATTCTGCCTCCAACTTCCACTGCACACTCCGTAATGATACTCGTCAGATTATCATTCATTGTATCTACGCTAAGGTTGGTTTCCTCTTTAAGAGCCGAGTACCTGTTCTGCAGCGACACTCTGAATTCCTGTACTTTCCCTCTCAGTGCTAGCTGGTTGATTGGCTTCTTGCGTATCAGTTTCTGTCGTTCCTTCTTCAAGTCTAGGCGAATACGAGACCGTACCATTCTATGGCCACTGCATCGTACCTTGCCAATCACTTCCACATCCTGCACGATTCCAGGGTGTGCACTCATTATAAAGTCTATTTCGTTCTTATTTTCGCCATTTGGGCTCCTCCATGTCCACTTGCGGTTTTCTCGTTTTCGGTAGAAGGTATTCAAAATCCGTAAATTATTGCGTTCTGCGAATTCTACTAGTAGCTCTCCTCTGGCGTTTCTAGTACCGATGCCATAATCTCCTACTGCCTGGTCTCCAGCCTGCTTCTTCCCTACCTTTGCATTAAAGTCGCCCATCACTATAGTATACTGTGTTTTTAGCTTACTCATTGCCGATTCCACGTCTTCATAGAAGCTTTCAACTGAAGCGTCATCATGGCTGGATGTAGGCGCGTAAGCCTGTACTACCTTCATCTTGTATTTTTTATTCAGTTTAATTACGATACCTACCACCCTTTCATTAATGCTATAGTATTCCTCTATGTTGCCAGTTATGTTTCTGTGAATTAGGAACCCCACTCCCAGTTCTCGTCTGTCTGCCAAGCCCCTGTAGCAAAGAACGTGCCCATTCTGTAGCACCGTATAGGCCTCATCTGTCCTCCTAACCTCACTGAGCCCTATTATATCCCATTTAACACTCTCTAGCTCCTCGAATAGTACAGCTAGACTTCCCTCACTAGATAAGGTTCTAGCGTTAAACGTTGCCAAGTTCAGGTTCCAATGGCGGCCTGTCCGGATCCAGAGATTCTTAGCACCCTCTGCTGCGTTGCAGATCTGACTGCCGCCGTGGTCAGTTGCTTCGCAGCTGCTGGGGACTGAGGGCCGTGAGTTAATTGACGTATGCATGTGGGAGGTTGTGGCCAGATACTGCACCAGGGTGGCCAATCCTTCTCTGGTGAGGGAGTGCGTTCTCGGCGGTGTTTGCCGGTGAGGCCGCACCCCAGGCCTCTTAATGCAGTTCCATCAACACGCGGATTTTTTTTTTAATCTGGTTGGTAACTGCGCGGTACCGGGATTTGAACCACGGACCTCTTGCATGCGAGGCGGATGCTCTAACCACTACGCCATCGCCGCCATCCAGATTGTGTTAGAAAAACTAGCCACCCTGTTTACGAGGTGTCTCCTGACGCGAAGAGTACCAGAGTCTTGGAAGAACGCTAACATCATCTTAATACATAAGAAAGGAGATGACAAGGACTTGAAGAATTACAGGCCGATCAGCTTGCTCTCTGTAGTATACAAGCTATTTACAAAGGTAATTGCTAACAGAGTAAAGAAAACATTAGAATTCAATCAACCAAAGGAACAAGCAGGATTTCGAACAGGCTACTCAACAATTGACCACATTCACACTATCAATCAGGTAATACAGAAATGCTCAGAGTATAACCAACCACTATACATAGCCTTCATAGATTACGAGAAGGCGTTTGATTCAGTAGAAATATCAGCCGTCATGCAAACACTGAGGAATCAAGGCGTAGATGAAGTATATATAAATATTCTGGAAGAAATCTACAGGGGATCAACTGCTACCATAGTGCTTCATAAAGAAAGCAACAGAATACCAATCAAGAAGGGTGTAAGGCAGGGGGACACAATTTTCCCAATGCTATTTACCGCGTGCTTACAGGAGGTTTTCAGAAGCCTAGAATGGGAACAGTTAGGGATAAGAGTCAATGGAGAATACCTTAGTAACCTGCGCTTCGCCGATGACATTGCATTGCTGAGTAACTCAGGGGACGAATTGCAACTCATGATTACGGAGTTAGACAAGGAGAGCAGAAAGGTGGGTCTTAAAATTAATCTGCAGAAAACGAAAGTAATGTACAACAACCTCGGCAAGGAGCAGCGCTTCGAGATAGGTAATAGTGCACTTGAAGTTGTAAAAGACTATGTCTACTTAGGGCAGGTAATAACCGCAGAGCCGAACCACGAGATTGAAGTAACTAGAAGAATAAGAATGGGGTGGAGCACATTCGGCAACACTCTCAAATTATGACAGGTAGATTGCCACTATCCCTCAAGAAGAAGGTATATAACAGCTGTATCTTGCCGGTACTTAGCTACGGAGCAGAAACCTGGAGACTTACAAAGAGGGTTCAACTTAAATTGAGGACGACGCAGCGAGCAATGGAAAGAAAAATGGTAGGTGTAACCTTAAGAGACAAGAAGAGAGCAGAATGGATTAGGGAACAAACGGGGGTTAAGGATATCATAGCTGAAATCAAGAAGAAGAAATGGACATGGCAGGGCATGTAGCGCGTAGACAGGATAACCGCTGGTCATTAAGGGTAACTGACTGGATTCCCAGAGAAGGGAAGCGGGCTAGGGGGAGACAGAAGATTAGGTGGGCAGATGAGATTAAGAAGTTTGCGGGTATAAATTGGCAGCAGCAAGCACAGGACCGGGATAACTGGCTGAACATGGGAGAGGCCTTCGTCCTGCAGTGGATGTAGTGAGGCTGATGATGATGATATATATATATATATATATATATATATATATATATATATATATATATATATATATATATAGTCCAGTAGATCCTCCGTGAGCGGTCACAACGTGGTTTATTTCGACGTTTCGGCCAAGAGTCTGGCCTTCATCAGAATTAAAGATACAGTTTTTTGGTGCTCAGCTTTATACAATCTCAAATCAGAGGGCAAGGAAAGAGGAAAAAAATACAGAAAAAAAGAAAAAAGAAAAAAAGAAAAAAAGAAAAAGGAAAGAAGAAGAGAAAAATAATATACGGTGGACGCCCCTCGGGTGCCCCCCTTCCACTCTTCCTTCCACTTTCCCCCTCATCTCTCTCCCCCCTCTCCCCTTCACCTTTCTGATGTCAGCGGTCTGTGTATGTTTCCGTTCACTAACGCATTCCTCCCGATCAGACGGCCCCTCCTGGCACTGGCGGTTTGGTGTGGGGCAAAAAAGAGCTTTTCAGGAAGTCCTAAGCCTTTAACTACTCGGGGTCCCGTAAACAATTCGTCGTAGAAGAAGGGGTGCCGCGTATTGTGGCAGAGGCTGGTAAGCGGGCATTTTAGGAAGTTCTAAGCCTTTAACTACTCCGCGCCCTGTCAACATTTCGTCGTAAAAATAGGGGTGCCCCGTATTGCGGTAGGCTGTGCAAGCGGGTGCAAAGCGAATTCCTTGTCCGCTTCTAAATTACGCGTGTAGTGGGGGCCTCCCGGCTGTGCACAGGGTTGCTGTTGGGCATGTCGTGCATGGCACAATTGATTGGGTAGTAAAATAAAACAGAAAACAGACGACAGCTGCACTTAGGAAGAGTAGTTACACTTGGAATTGTTTTGGGTTGTCCAGTGCCCTTCGCAGCTGCAGTGCCGTGAACTCAATTACTATTTTCATTGTTGCCGTTATTGTTTTCTAATGCTTTAATTGCTGCAAGTGTACCAGGATTCTCATTTATTCCTCTATCGAGTGTGTTAAATCGGTGGATAAGGTATGACTCTCGTTGTTCACGTTCTCGATTTGATTTCAATCCCGTCTCAAAGAGCGTTACTGATAGTTTGTCGAATGCATGGTCGGGAAGATTGAGATGTTTTGATAGAGGTAGACTTGGGGCTGATTACGCATGGGCTCTGTGATTATTGAAGCGAATCCTAAATGGTGTTTCTGTTTGTCCGATGTACTGCATACCACAACGTTGCATTCGAGTAGGTACACCACATTAGAGGAATCGCATGTTAGGTTTCCTCGTATGTTAATCGAAAACTTGGATTGCGTGCTGGTTGCTTTGTCTGTTTCTCGCATCGCCTTACATACAAGACATCGTGGCTTTAAGCAAGGGCGGCATGAATTATTGGGGGGTGATGTGTTAATTTGGGACTGGACAAGGGTGTCCTTGAGGTTACGTGGTCGTCGGTAATGGTGCATTCAGACGACGGACCGAATCCGGATTTGTCGTGGACGCGGACAGCTAATCCGCGGATAGTCCGCCTGCAGGCGCATCCACACGACGGACGGTGTCCTAGGGGAAAACAGCCGGATTACCCTCGACAGCAGATTCGGCGCTCACCTGCGCCCGCTGGCAGCAGACCGGTTTGAGAGTATTCAACATGGATGCCCGCAAGAAGCGAAGCTTGGCTGCGATGTCTGTCGTGTTGTGACAAATGAACGAGTAGTGTTATTCTTTCAGGAGAAAAGGGAGTTGCTAGCAGGATATTCTTTCAACTACATTATTCCCCACTTGTAGAACTTCTAAACGTGTCTCCCGCCTTTTTTTTTAGAAGCGGCACGTCGCCGGTTGCAGAAGTTGGAATATTTCACCACCATGACGACTAAGAATCTCGCGTGTTAAGCGACGGCGGCGACATTTCCCGAACCACCAAAAGTGATTTCTGCATATTTAATCACCTGAGAACAAAGTCTCCGGAAACTAAGTAAACAATGCTCAAGCGTAAATGATGCCGACCAGTCATGCAGCTGTCCGCAAGCCATGGAGGACATGCCGCGAGCAGACGAAAAGTGTACTGGTTGCCACCGACCCCAAGCTATTCCGCTGAAGTACCGGCTCTCCCCCGCCAGAATCCCGATGTGAGAAACAGGTTGGGTTCATCCGTCCGCGAGCCGCGCGGACGAGTCGCGGACGAAGGGAATCGCTGATGTGAGGTCACGTGACGCGCCGTCCGTCCCGCCACATCGGGATTCGATCCGTCGTCTGAATGCACCATAAACGACGCCTGGAGCGGATGGGAATGCGCGTTTCAGACGTTCACTTTGTTCCAGAATGTTGTAATGTCGTTTAAGGATTTTGTTTACATTGGGGAAGTTTGTGCTGTAAGTCAAGCAGAGGTTTGTTCGTTGTGGGTCTTCTCGTGGTGGTCGCTTCATAAGTAAGTCTTCACGCTTTAGTTTTCTCGCTTTTTGAACAGCGTCAATAATTACATGTGGGGGGTATTTTTGTTTCTCGAGCATAAGTTTTAGCCTCTGTGAGCTCGTGTCAAAGTCAGCGTCTCTAGAGAAGATTCGCTTAAACCGGTGAGCCTGGCTGTATGGAATACTGTTTTTACAGTGGCGTGGGTGATCGCTTTGGTAATGAAGGTATTGTTGTCGACCCGTTGGTTTGCGATATAGGGTTGTAGAGAGCTTCTCTTCTTCTATCGTTATGGTAACATCAAGAAAATTTACGGTAACTTGCGAGTATGTGTGTGTGAAGTGTATGTTCAGATGTACAGCATTGTAAGTGTCGATAAAGCTGAGAAGTTCGTCCCCGCTGTGGGTCCAAATAAGAAAGATGTCGTCTATGTATCTTCTGTATAACATTGGTTTCAAGGAACATTGTGCAAGAAATTCAAATTCTATGTATATATATATATATATATATATATAGATGAAATAGATGATCAGAGTTTCTTCCGGCTACCGTAATAAAAGTTATAAACTTCGAGAATAGTGCAGTATAGGAAACAAAACAATAAAATATTTATTTAATCCTAACAGTTTCGGCTGGTGGACCAGCCTTCTTCGGAGGATATAAGTGAAATGATACAAGTTCCCGTAGCAGAGGGTCACCCTCACAGTTTAAAGACCCTCCAAAAAAGAGAGAGAAAAAGACAAGCGGGCGAACGAGGTAGCAACAGACAACAAGAAGCAGAAGAAGGAGAGGAACTAGAAAGGAGCGACGGAGAGCCGCCGGAAACGAGCGGGTAATTCTGGCATTGTTACTCCGGAAACGACGGAGAGCCGCTCGTTTCCGGCGGCTCTCCGTCGCTCCTTTCTAGTTCCTCTCCTTCTTCTGCTTCTTGTTGTCTGTTGCTACCTCGTTCGCCCGCTTGTCTTTTTCTCTCTCTTTTTTGGAGGGTCTTTAAACTGTGAGGGTGACCCTCTGCTACGGGAACTTGTATCATTTCACTTATATCCTCCGAAGAAGGCTGGTCCACCAGCCGAAACTGTTAGGATTAAATAAATATTTTATTGTTTTGTTTCCTATACTGCACTATTCTCGAAGTTTATAACTATATATATATATATATATATATATATATATATATATATATATATATATATATATATATATATATATATATATATATATATATATATATATAGTAATGAGCGAGACAGAGAACAAGGGACAACACCCGATCCTGGGCCAGCTGTTCTTATTCTGCCCTTCGTCTTCCTCTGTTTCTTCCAGCTAGCTCCTCGCACCAAGAGCCCCGATTCCGCTGCTCTTAGTCATCAGTGCTCATCACACTCGGCCATGACTGCGAGTGCGTGGAGCTGCTGACAGTGCTTCAGGTGGGCGCGGTGGGCTGCATCGTGGTGGTCGGACTCTTCCACGCTTGAACTTCGTGTGAAAATATTTTGGAGCAAACAAAATACAGTGGCCGACATTGAATGTGTCGCCACGGTCGTTCGACATGTCGGTTAAGATGAAGAGGTTTGCTGAGACTTGGCGTAAACTTTGGCCGATAGCGACTCTGGGTTACGACTTTGTGTTGCAGCGGTCTATAACATCGGCCATGTTGCAACGCTTCCAGTGTGTTTTCCGACGGGCGGAATAAGTTCTGTCGCTGCGGTTGATCTCGTCCAAGGTTCGACGTGTTCGGAAGACTTAGTGAAAACAGTTCTGGCGGGTGGCATTGACTTCCTCGCTGGGTCGGACCCGTCTAGGCAGTGACTTGGCACGCTGAGGCTGTATTTGTTGCCTTGGTCGGCCACAGTGTCGTTGTTGACGTTGGGCATGGGCATTCGCTCGCACCTTGGTCTAAGAAAACTCGGGGGTATGAAACTGGTTGTACCTCGGTGGTCTGTCGTTACGACGCTGTAACATGGTGTAGAGATTTGGTGGGCGACAGTGGGTGTGTTGGAGCAGTCGTTGCTTGCCGAGTAGACATTTATGTCGTCTGAGTGGGGTGGTGTGGTTTTTATGCGCATTTGAATGCCAAGCCGTAAAATGCTTGCGCAACAGAGGGTGAGTGTGAGTGCTCACAGGACACTGGACACAATTGTGATTCGACGCGCCCGCAGCTACCGTGCTGTTATCGCTCTTGTTTTGATCGAGCTTGCCATGGCCTGAAAAATTAGGGGTGATTTCCATGGTGACGATTTCATGGGGTCTGCGCGACGTTCAGGTTGTACGTTGAGAGTCAGAATGGCGTGCTTGTCGTCGTCGGCAAGATCGTACATCATGTTGCCAGAAAGGCCGATGCTGGCTCTCTCTGCCTGGAACGCATCGATGTAGCTCACACGCTCGGCCAATGACTGCAGATGTGGTACACCCTGGTCCAAGATTGTCTTCTTGCTATCCACGGTTGTCTCCGACAGCTCTGTCTTGGAAATGGCATTGGTTGCTGGCACGGAAGATCGTGAGATGGGTCCCGGTGTGGAACCTGGCATCGAAAGAGCGACGCCTGCCTTGGAGCCTGTTTCAGTGTACCCGGCGGAGCGTTCAGCCAAGAGGTCATGAAAGCTTATGCAGGGTACAGCTGCACATTCATGGTGGTTCAGTGTGGGTATGTCGTTTGAGTGACGTCCTTCACGAGGCCCGTCTTCGATAGTGGTCTTCGGCTGAGCTGAACTTGAATTGGACGACGGCACAGAGTCCGAAAGCTCAAGTGAACTGCAACGCATGACTGCAACCTGGAGGCGGAAACACTCCTGCGCCTTATCCTCGGTAGTCGTCAAGTTGAACTGGGTGGTGGAAGGGAGATCGGAGAGCGCCTGGCCGAAGGCAGCTATGAGCTTGGAGCTCCACTCCACCCAAGACTGCTGCTTGAAGCCTTCATACCGGTGCCACACCGCTGCACCTTCCCGAAGACGGTCTACAGCCACGGTTCATTTCTGAGATTCCGTCCAGGCCTCGCGCATCGCTATAGCGTTGACGGTTGCCACCCAGCTGTCAGCGTCATTCCGGACCCCGTGGAATTCCGACAGTTTGCAGACGGCTGGTGATTGTGAGGTGGCAGTTGGCAACACAGAGATCACCGACGCGAAGCAGTCGAGCTGGTGTGACAGCTCGATGAGAGAAGACTGGAGCTCCCTGCGTTTCTCCGGTTTGCTTGCCTCAAGGTCGTGTGAGGCAGCTACATCCAACACTGCGTTATTGTCACACAATGCTGGCAACATTGTAGGAGCTCCCTCACAGATGGATGCTGTAAGTTCGTTAGTCTCGATGCGGAGTAACGCGATGGTACGCCGCAGGTCCGCGGCGCTGTCGGGTGTGAAGCCCGAAGAGTCAGTGATTGCGGTCTTCAAATAAGTAGCGGTCGCACCACTTACACCAGCGAGATTTACGAGCAGGGAAGCCTGAACGGCGTTCAGTGACGGCTCGTGTGTTGGAAGAGTACTGCAATGGGAATGAAGGCCATGGGAAGCGTGAGCGGCATTCCCAAGGGACAGGAGCCGGTACGGATCCCTGCCGTAAAACAGTGGCAGGGTTTCAATCAGGTCATGGCCTAGAACCATAGGGGAGGCCTGGACGCCGTCCACAGGTGGTCTGAAGGGTGGCTGAAGTGGCGGGTGGGACCCCATCGCTAAGAAAGCGCGAACGGCGTTCCTTGTTTGAGAAGCCCGCGTCGCCGACGAACCACGAAGACACGAACCGATGGCTTTCTGCAGAGGGTTCACTTGTCAGACTGCGCCATTGTAATGAGCGAGACAGAGAACAAGACACAACACCCGATCCTGGGCCAGCTGTTCTTATTCTGCCCTTCGTCTTCCTTTGCAGGTCAGTGGTTGCTCACATGTTTTGACGGGATTTGAATGGCGTAGGCTTCCCTTCCCAGGCGGCTCACCCCTGAGAAAGCCGAGTGTCAGGCCGGGGGACGCCTGTGCCCGTTTTGTGAAACCGGTGGGTACCCGGCGGCACGTGGGTTCGAACCTACGACCTCCCGCCGCCGAAGCGGACACTCTACCACGAGGCTACTGCTGCGGTGCACGGTAGTGAGTTTTGTACGCGGTGTAGAACACCGGTCTCTCGAGGTTTTTTTGTAAAGAACGGCGACTGAGCGCGGCAAACGTTTTAGTGATTTTTAACTTTTACTCTCATCAGCTCTTCCTCCCTTTTCAGAGGCTCATCCTTGACCAGACGGAAGTGGGTCTGCACGCTTTAAATGACTCAGTAACTGAACGCGAGAGCATTTCCACCTTGCAAAAAGACGCCTCTCGAGAAATGAAGTATATCGAGGAGTTTCCTGCTGCTGACCCTGACCAAAGTGACCACAGTCCTCCTCTGCAGGTCGTGAACTCTGCATCGGAATTAGACCCGGGAATACCATCACCAGACCTTCCTCAGGAGATACTGTCCTCGCGCTTGTTGTCGTTTGAGGACATGGCGGCGCTCACATCTATCGTACCAGACACAACTGCACCCCACCAGACCATGATCGTCGGAAACAAAATGCACTCTTTACCGCTTCACAAAGCAAGCCTTTCCGAGGATGCGAACAAGATCCGCCGTAACCTGACAGAGCCATATTTGCAGACGACTCATACATTCATTTTCGAAGACGCACATATGCTCAGCCACGCAGCCCTTGGCTCCCAAAGAATGTTTCCTTTGAGAAAATCCAGACACCTAGCCAGGCTGCAGCCACTGAGATTGAGAACTTGTTGAGGACCAGCCCTCGTGCTCTTCCCTCCCAGGACACCAAGTCTGCACGCAACAGTTCGCCAGAAGCCACCCGCTGGACAACTTCAGAGAGTTCTGCTGTGGTATTGATGCCCAACCACGAGCTGCGTCGCAACTCATTTCGAGAAATGGCACAAACGTCCACACGGCTGCCTCACAGAGCGTCTCGCTGCAGTTCAGTCCACCAACGGTGGTGGGACAAACACCAGCATTTTCAGGTTACTCTGCAACCTTGCCGGAACAGTCAGAGCCGTCCGCCTGAGCGGTATTCTACAATTTTTCAGGAAACATGGTACCATGGACGAGTTCAACCGCGGCGAGAAAGCCAATGCCGCCCACCAGAATACACACCGACAAATCTTCAAGCAGAGGCACACCGTGGTGTAGACCAACCGACTCGAGGCAGCGAGTGTGTCCAACAGAGACGCTTCCCCCAGACCGTCACTCCATGTTGCATTGTGGTTCGGGACGACCACCACGATGCAGCCAAGCCCACCAAGCTGAAACTTTGCCGCCAGCTACACACGCGCGCAGTCATGGCCGAGTGTCAAGACCAAGAAAGACGCTGGAGCTCGGGCGCGTGGGCAGCTAAGAGAAGGTAGAGGAAGAAGAGGCAGAATAAGAACAGCTGGCCCAGGATCGAGTGTTGTATCTCGTTCTCTGTCTCACTCATTACAATGGCACAGTCGACGAAGAAGAAGGCTTACGTCCCAGCTTCATCATCGAAGACAGCCGTGATAAGCGCCGCTTGAGGACGGCGTCAAGGCCTCCTCGTCAGCTGTTCACCTGCCGCCACTGCCACCACCGTTCGGAGACGGCGTCAAGGCCTTCTCGGCGGCCGCAGTACCCGTTACCGGTACCATTTCACAAGGGACGCTGTCCACGCGTCCTTGGCTATGGATTCTGTCGTCAGCGCAAGCCGACAAGTGAACCCTCTGCGGGAAGCCACCGGTACGTCTCTTCGTGATTCGTCATCAGTGCGGGCTTCTCTATCCAGGAACGCCGTTCACGCTTCTTTGGTGATGGAGTCAACAACCCGGCCGCCGCTTCAGCTGCCCATCAGACCATCAGTGGACGGTGTCCATGCCTCCAGTGTGGTACCAGGGCATCACCCAATGGACACTATGCTACCACTTCGCGGCCGTAATACGCACGGGCTCCCGTCCTTTGGGAATGCTGTTCAAGCTTCCCACGGCCTGCATTCCCTGTCCGGTACTCTTCCAACACATAAGCCGCCAAGAAACGCTGTTCATGCTTCCTTGGACGTGCGTGTCACCACCGTGAGTACTACTAGAACTACGTACTTCACGGACGCAAACCAAAGCGGTTCAGAAGCCTCGTGCGATAGTGCCGTGGAGCTGCGGCGTACCATCGCACTGCTCCGCGCCGACACTAACAAACTGACAGCGTTGATCGCCGAGCGAGCTCCTACAATGTTGGCAGCATTGTGTGACATTAACGCAGTGTTGGATGTAGCTGCCTCATACGACCTTGAGGCAAGCACACCGCAGCAACGCAGGGCGCTTCGGTATTCTCTGATCGAGCTCTCACACCAGCTCGACTGCTTCACGTTGGTGATCTCTGCGTTGCCACCTGCCACCTCACAATCTCCAGCCGTCTACGAACTACCGGAATTCCATGGGGTCCGGAACGACGCCGACAGCTGGGTGGCAGCCGTCAACGCGATAGCAATGCGCGAGGCCTGGACAGAAATTCAGAAATGGTATGTCGCTATAGACCGTCTTCGGGAAGGTGCAGCGGCGTGGCACCGGTATGAAGGTTGGAAGCAGCAGTAATGGGCGGAGTGGAGCTTCAAGCTCATAGCTGCTTTCGGTCCGATTCCCTGTGCCACCTGTCCATGCAACTCGACCTTCTCTCAAGACGGAACTCGGGAACAGCCCGACCTAGAGGATGCAATTCGAGCCCCTACCATCCTGTCATCTCTCGGTGACCAAGATCTAGGGAACAATCACGATCGTGTGACTCTGCCTTACACAGGCATTTCTGCTGTCATCGAGCAGCGGCCCGATGGTGCACCTGTGTCCGGTAGGTCTCTCACGGCAAGTTTTGCAAAACGCCCTGCGACAGGCCCCAACGAACGCCATCCGGAGTCGTCAGACCATTCGGTAGACGCTGAGGCGCCAGCCTCCATCTTACTGGACATTCTACCGCGTCATCAAACGCACGTGCCTGTGGATTTCACCACGCTCATCACAATATATAAAAGAAAGAAGTGTATACCTAAGGGCTCGTTTTTCCGTGTTTTTACACAATAATAATGACATCTAACAGACAATAATGCTAAGTAAAGTATAGGGGAAGGTATTAGACCAAATTGTAATGTAAATACGAAGAAAAGTGGGTGCGAAAAAAAGTGGGCGAAGAAAAGTGGGCAGGATCCTGCCCACGGCAAGATCCGCGCGTTGCTTTGACGCATGCGCGTTTCAGCGTGTCCTGCGTCCCTCCGTCACGAAAAGAGGGCGACGCAGTGTTGTCTGGGTAGCGCATCGGCACGAAATGCAGCATGTCGTGTTTCGCGCCATCATGCAGCATCATGCAGTATTGCGCCACCACGCAGCATGTCGCATTTCGCACTGGTTGCCGTCGAGCCGCGCCGGTCACGCCTGGCGTCAGACTATAGAGTGCTCGTATTTTGCTAACGTAGCGTCGCTGTGCCTAGCGTGCGCGCGCGTCAATGCCACATGGTAGTATATTGGGCCCTTCATGATGTGTTTGCGGCCATTGTGCTAGCTCCACATATACCAAATTTAGCGTTAAGTGACGTCAATGGATGACAAAAGTATATGACTTGTGCAAACATGATAATACTGACACGCTTGTTATGTAAGAACAAGACAACATACTACCCTCATAGAGTGCTCGCGGTCGTTTCGCTAGCTCGACATATACTGAATTTGGCATCACGTGACGTGAATAAATGACAAAGATAAACGACGCATCCAAACATGATAATCGTGACACGGAAGTCATGTATGGCATCATTTACCTCCACCTCGTAACACTGTGCTGACTTTAAAAAGACAAGTCAACCTTTTTCATTCGTGCTTCGCATATCATCGATTCCCACTGTGCATGGGATCTGCCAATTTTTTTCCCTATTTAGTGAACCAGTCATGAGCAGTCGGACTTACTCATTTTCTGTGGCACATGCCCGCTTATCATAGCGGGTTTTCGGACAGGCCCCTCACATTTCTGCGGCGCATACCCACTGTTTGGGCTATCTGTCGCCTTCTCAATTTTTAATGGAGTTGTGGTGAATATGAGTATAGTGTACTTACCCAAATATTTCGGCACATATACCTCAAAGCCGCAAAGGATGGGTCGCACGAATGCTTTGAAGTAAACAAAAAAATCAGCATTCAGCAGCACTTCCTCAATCGTGAAAAGGAGGGCAAACGAGTGTTGGCTTGGGTGTGTCTGGCGCCAACCTTCTTTCTTTCTTTCTTTCTTTCTTTCTTTCTTTCTTTCTTTCTTTCTTTCTTTCTTTCTTTCTTTCTTTCTTTCTTTCTTTCTTTCTTTCTTTCTTTCTTTCTTTCTTTCTTCCTTTCTTTCTTTCTTTCTTTCTTTCTTTCCTTCTTTCTTTCTTTCTTTCTTTCTCTCTCTCTCTCTCTCTTTCTTTCTTTCTTTCTTTCTTTCTCTCTTTGTTGTTTTTCGTTTCGCTTTTTCTTTCTAGGTGGTGGCGACCCCGGAACTCTTTTTGAGAGAAATAGGCATGCCGTCTTTCATGTTCTTTCCAGCGCTCGTAAGCCTGTTCAAGCGCTTCTTTTAGCTTACAGAGCGGGACAACAAAAGTGTAATGCGATCACAGAAACAGGGTTAGGATATTCAACGTTCTTGGAGAAGAAATTCTCACGAAATTTACAATTCCCAAAATTGAGCATAAGCATTGTTCAGAAAATCAATTTTATATTCTGTCACTACTTAATATTGCAATGAAGCGCCGTCACCAAGTGTACTGCTTCCCATTAAATTTTTTTTTTTGCTTCGTTGGCAAAGCGCATTAGCATGCTTCACTTTTGGTGGGGGAGGCATAAACAGCAAGAAGGACGGCAGGGAGGTCCACCAGGCACATGCCCGGTTTGCTACCCTACGCTGGGGGAATGGGAAGGGGGCATAAAGATGAGAGAGAGAGGAAAGAGAAGAGAAAGAGAGAGAGAAAAAAACACTTGTGCTCATAGCAAATAGATGGGGTGAGGCCTTGGATCCGCGGCAGTCGCTTTCTGGCCGGAGTACTTGAGTAGAAGCCCCAGTCACGGAGAGAAAATTCATTTTGTCTTTGATGCATTTCACGGTGCGTGCGCTGGCCAGCTGTGGGTGAGGGTTTTTTTTTGAACTCCTCCAGCTGCACAGATTACCCACTTGACAAAATCCCCTTTCAAGCACTCCGTAGAGATTGTTAACTACTGAAGCTGGAACGCTTGGTCCCGGTGTTCAACAGTGGGTTAAAGGGGATGATTAGGTGTTTCTCAATCGTTAGTAACGTCCGTCCAGAAACCTCAAATGGTGCTCGCCGCCCGTCTCTTCTCTGCTTTATTGTTAGTGGACCAGTAGTGAATACTAGGGTCTGCCCAATGTGTATGACAGATACGCCGAGAACTTTTTTGCATGCGCTTATAGACGTCCGACTCTGGAGTGGATGGATGGATGGATGGATGTGGCTGTACCCTTTAGATCGGGCGGCGGCTAACGCCACCTAGCCGTAATACTTAGTGAACTGACCATTGCATTTATCTTTTTTTTTTCCCTTTAAATAATGAAGTTGAGGATTCGTACTTCGCAGTGAGGGGTTTAATTTTCACTCGTGCCTTGACTTTAGCCACCAATCAGATAACCTCCTTCTAGTTAAGTCTACCCGCTTAAAGTCTATTTTGCCCTCGCTGTCCCTAAATCCCAGTGCTTTGAAAAACTCTGCGCCATCATCTTGAACTATAGGGTGAAGCCCTTTACAGAACATTATCAAGTGTTCGGCAGTTTCTTCTTCCTCTCCACACGCACTGCATACTGTGTCGACCCCTTCGTATTTGGCCCGATATGTCTTGGTTCACAGTACTCCCGTCCTGGCCTCAAACAGTAGAGAACTACCCCGAGTATTATCATAGATCCTTTCCTTGGCAATTTCCTGCTTAAAAGTTTGATAGATCTCTAGTGCGGGCTTCTTAATCATGCCCATTCTCCACATGTCAGTCTCCGTTTCCTTCACTTTTTTCTTAACCGATAGTTCTTTTTGGTTTGGCCACCTGCTGTTTTCTAAGTATTTACCAGTCAACTTCCTGGTTCGCTTCCTCCATTTTGTATCGACATTCTTCATGTACAAGTAGCTGAAAACCTTCCTAGCCCAACGCTCTTCCCCCATTTCTCTCAATCGCTTCTCAAATTTTATCTTGCTGCTAGCTTCCCTGCCCTCAAATGATGTCCATCCCATATCACCTTGTACTCCCTGATTTGATGTATTCCCGTGAGCTCCTAAAGCAAGCCTACCTATTCCACGTTGCTTAATTTCTAATCTTGCTTGAACTTCTGATCTCATGCACAAGACCGCATTGCTGAACGTCAGCCCAGGAACCATGACCCCTTTCCATATTCCTCTCACAACATCATACCTATTGTAATTCCACAGTGCCCTATTTTTCATGACTGCTGCATTCCTGTTACCTTTAGTCGTCACGTATATTTCGTGTTCGCTCAGATACTCGGTCCCATTGCTTATCCATACGCCCAGATATTTGTATTTATCTGTTATCTCTAGCGTGACCTCCTGTATTCTAAGCTCACTACCTTCGTTGTCATTGAAAATCATGACTGCTGATTTTTCCCTACTGAATCTAAAATCTAACCTATCTCACTCATTACCGCAGATGTCCATGAATCTCTGCAAATCTTCTTTGTTGTTGGCCATTAGCTCTATATCACCTGAGTACATTAATGCTGGTAGTGCCTGATCAATAAGTTTTCCTTGTTTGACTAAAGAGAGGTTGAAGCCCAGTCCACTTCCCTCTAATTTTGCCTCTAATCCTTGTAGGTACATCATGAATAATAAGGGTGACAGGGGGCACCCCTGCCTATAAGCCCCCGTTTTACCTCTGCAGGCTTGGATACCTGTTTTTCCCACTTTATAACTACCTTGTTACCTTTATAGACACCCTTTAAAAGATTAGTGACTACATGTTCCACGCCTAGTGTGTCCAGTATTCCCCACAATTCCTCTTGAACCACGCTATCGTACGCTCCCTTGATATCCAAAAATCCTAGCCACAGGGGCCTGTGTTCTTTTTCTGCTATTTCGATGCACTGCGTCAGTGAGAACAGATTGTCTTCCAACCTCCTGTGTTTCCGAAACCCATTCTGCAGTTTCCCCAGCACTCCCTCATCCTCTATCTATGCCTGCAGTCTTTCCTTTATAATCTGCATCGCCAGCCTGTAGACCACTGATGTCACTGTTATAGGACGGTAGTTGTTTATGTCAGCTTTGTCCCCCTTTCCTTTATAGATCATGCTCATCCTGCTAAGTTTCCATCCATAGGGAACTTCACCATCAATTGTTACTGTACTCACTGCCTCTCTCAAAGCCTGCTTAGACTTCGGACCTAATGTTTTTATCAGCCTAATTGGAATGCCATCTGGGCCTGTTGATGTACTACTAGGAACCCTTTTCTCAGCCCTTTCCCACTCTTGTTGTGAAAATGGAGCCATTGCACCACTTGATTCGTCTTTGTCTATTGCGGTGCATAAAGTACTTCTTTGTTGAAATTTTTCTGTCACCCTTGTTCTTATATATTCAATAGCTTCGTCCCCTTCTAGCCTAGCACCTTGGGCTGTAGTTATAAAGTTCTGCTCTAGGCTCGTCTCATTTCTTAGGGAGTTTAGATGGTTCCAAAATTTCGCAGCTGCCTTTCTATCTTTTTTATGTACTTCTGCCAGCCACTGAGCTCCCTTCCTTCTAATCTTTTCATTGATCAGAAGGGATGCATCCCTTCTACAGCTTAGAAAGGTTGCCCATTTTCTTTCCACATCATCTGTCGGTTCACCCCGCTGCTTAGCATGTCTGTGTTCCCTAGAGGCTTCCTGGCGTTTTGCTATGGCTCTCTTAACTTCCTCATCCCACCAACTTTTGGGTTTGTGTCTTCTTTTCCGGGGTGACTTGTCACGCGTCTTAGCAAGCTCTATCTCAAAGAGTCTAATTAGTTTTGCTGACACGCAGCGCCACCTGTCGACGCAGTTTTGAGTAGTGCAAAATCCAACTCGCTTGCAAAGTTTGTTGGGCAACCAGGTGCAACTACAGCGTAAAAAACAGCGATTGAGCTGAATATTGGGTATATTTGAGCATTGAACTCCTGGATTGGAAAAAGAGCTACGAGTTTTTCTCCACAAGTCAGGCGCGTCACCAAACCACCGTAAAGTGCTTGCTGGTTCACCCGCCAGAACGACTGCGAAAAAAAGAGCAGACGCAACAGCTCCGTGCTCTACGAAAAAAGACCCCAGCCGACGCTACAGTTGCGTTGTGAATGGCTACGAACGTTAAGGACATCGTTTTACTGCTTTCCGCAGCTTTTGCAAAGCAGATCAGTGAGGGTACTGGATATGGGCTGTTGTGTTGGGTAAGCGAATCACTCGCGTTGTCTACAAGCGTTCGCGTGGGAAAGTGTGATAATGTAGGTCTCCTGTTACTGTTTTGAGTAGCTTTGATATCAAGGGGAACCGTAGTAACTTTGATTATGAAGCTCAACAGAAGCTTATGAAGCTGGCCATGGTGCGCACCGTGCAACAGTAGACAGGTGACGCACACGACAAACATTGCACACCCAATAACCTTCAGGTTATCGTGACTGCCGTTAACCTGAAGCTCCACAGCTTTACGCCTGAGGGCTTTCAAGGGTATAAGCTCCGGCTTTATCTATGAAAAGCAAACATGCACGTCATACAGGTAAATCTCAATATGGCCGTGACCACAATAAGTTTTTTTTCCTTGCCGTTGGGCTCAGCGATTGCCGGTGCTATATCGGACGCCTCGGTTTTGTCGTTGTGCACCGAAAAAGTTTACACTCATGCATACCCATTCGCAGTATATGCAAACGGATGACAACCATCAACAAATCGTTCTAGCATGCCTAATAAAACAGTTTAATGCACAGGAAGCGATATATTCATGGAGAATGCAGCTGCAATGGCGAAAATTGCCAGGGCTATTTGTGCCGAATAAAGTTAACTTTGTACCACTGATTGTGAGATAGATTGCTCGTGTATGCACTTCATTGTCTTGGCATCAAGTGGATGCCCAAGATCAACGCAATTATGTGTTACAGAACGCACGTAGGAGTGCTTGCTTGTAACTCGTTGTCATGCGATGCTCGCTTTCACCTAAAGTACCAGTTGCAGTTTGTTTTGATAAACTTCGTACTTTTCTGAAGCGAGCTTGGATTTAAGGAAGAAGTTTGCCAGGTCCTTGATTTTCAGCAAACCGCACCACAAGACCAACGAAAGAGGAGGGCCTATGCACGTTCGCTTGCAGACGGCCCTCTGTGCACTACCCAATTATGGCCGGCGCGGCAATGGGGGCGCTGGTGGCGGCGTTTTTCGCAGCGCCGCCTGGGCAGAGTCTGACGTTTATATCGGCTTCGCCTACTCATACACAGCAGTGGGGGGTGCAGACCTAGTGCATGTCCTCACTCCCTCCTATATCAAAATTATTTTTGCCATGGCATAGAGATCGAAAACATAAAGACAATTTGTGGTCGCCCCGAAGCCACAGTGTACCCTTTCGTCCCCCCCCCCCCCCAATCATTTCTGCCTACATCACATGTAGATAGCCTGCCATTGCTGTAAAAAGCACCGTTCACACGTTAGAGCGTGTAAGATAAAGTAGCCACTTCGGATGCTTTTCGTCGGTGAGCCTTCATAGCAAATGCATAAAGGACACTGTAAAGTTTCAATTTTCAGTTTTGAGTAAATGTGAAGGAAAGATATGATGTACCAAAAGCCAGCCCAAGTTGTTGTTCTAGTACAGTTATGAGTATATTTAGCGATCGACGTTTCGGGGTCACTGTGGGACTGCGTCAAGTTGGGCGACCACCTTGGAGACGTTCACAGCCATATCGAATGATGGTATAATACGTAAAGCGTGGTTGATGGCTGCCAATCATTGCCATTAGCGGTGGTACTTACATGAACTACTCGGTCCGGGGTGTATGGGTGAGTGTCAAACCATGTGAACTGTGTAGCGAGTATGGGCGGTATGAATGCTCACTAATTACGAAGGTATCAGACAAAGTGATCAGAAACCGCACCGGCAAATTAGGCAGGTTTGCGTTGTGCGCGTTCTGCCTGAAGGATGCGTGGCGAGTACTATGCTAATGCATAAGATGACGAAGTGTAACGTAGTGGGCACTTAAGGACTAATTGCAGTAGGCATTGCGGGATAATAGAAAAACATGGATCAAGCTGTCGGAAATAACATACAAAGTGATATGATTCTCAAGTTTCTCAGTTTATCACAAAGGTTGGAAAAGTCAGCCTTAAAAAAACAGCCATCTACTCACCAAACATGCACAGAATAATGCACTCACATAATCTTTGGGTGAGATGAAGAGTACCATGTTTGACCATAGGAAAAAAAAACAATTGCAGTCTGCGTAACTTAAATGGAAAAGGCAGGTAATCAGGAACTCGGGCATTCTTGAAGTGATGCCCACTCGGTGCTCAGTAGATTCTTCAGACTGTCGTGGTGAATCACCATGCCTGCTTTGATGTCGCTGAGAGAGGCACATCCTAAATATGGCAGACGAAACGGAAAACCAGTAAGTCACTAACAACGCCCGTCAAGGCGGGGTCTCTTATGAAAGAGCGGCACAACTGTTGCATGTCCCTAGTTGTTCATGTGAATATTTTGCCGTTTTTGTACTTACGCAAGAGAATTTCGCTGTAAAATGCCTCACTTCGTAATACCGCACGTCCAAAAATTAAATAATAGTGCCGTCTTTTTGCTTATCGGCAATCTGCAGTCCACTAGGCAGCATTAGGTGGCCCATGGCTTTATATCAGAGCCCTTTTTCTCTCCTTTTGTCCCTTATCTGTAGGCCGAGACAGAAGTTTTTACCTCAAAGAAGGCCGCCGCTTCTAACTTGTTTAGAAATTGCAACGTGACGTGCGCTGAAAACAAGCATCCTTTCTATATTTATATTGCAATTTTCAGCATTTTTGTCACTATGCCTACTTTTTGCTCTTTTCCTGCAAAGCTCCCCCTTCCCGCTTTGTTGTGTGACTCCTGCCGTTTCGGCTCCATGCAACTTGGTATTTCGCCTCAAAAGGTTGTTGGTCCCTGGTCTATACGCAAAGAGCATCTGTACATATGGAGTCGGATTATCTATATGAGCACTGAGCTGACCGGTTCATCTGCAGTTGTCTGAAGAAATAAGAAAAGGCGGAGGCCGTAACGATAAGTAACATAGCCAAATTGCATGCTAGGTCCTTGTGCTGTAATTAAAGCACCAGTGAAAGCTTACGGCTAACGTGAGGTACCAGTCACGGGCAATAAAGACGGCTGAAAGCATGCGATTTGCCACTCTATACAAGTGTGACTGCGTCTGTGCATTTCATGTAAGGTTTAAACAGAGAAAATATCGTTGCTTACTTTGCACTGGGGAGTATTACCTCATAATCAATCACACGTCAGAGTTGGTTACGTTTGCATACCACTACCTTGTGATTACTTATGAGTACCACTGCGTAGGGCTTTCTGTTGACGTTTTTACTTAAACAACCTCATGTATTCCAGTATCACGATACGACAAATAGGCTTTATTCGAGGAGGAGTTGTTTGGAAAGAGATTCAACTTTTGTATGTTACTCTGGGTAAGTGATTCGCGAATACGAAGTAAGCAGCGTTATGATTTGTATTATAACTAAAATCACCGTGTCTGGGTAACCGAAAAGGGAACGAAACAGCTCACCATGTCATTGTCGGTGAAAGTATTTAGTTTCTGGGCATGAATAATGTGCGCTAATTGCAGGTATTGACTATTTGGTGAGATATTCTAAGAGGTCTGGCAAGAACGAGCTTCATAAAGGGAAATCGCCAGGTATTTTACCTACCACTTAAAATGTGACAGTAGCTGGCGTCAGTTCAAAGTAAAAATGTACATAAACATCAACGGTAATAAACCAGGGATAACTTGCCCATTAGTGCGAGCGCTCGCTCAAGTTCAGTTTTGAAGATATCCAGCACTTTCTTGACTCCTTCTTCACCCTGGGGAAAAGCAAAAGCGGCGGTGAATGAAGAAGCTTGAGAAGTTTCGTATAGCTGCAGATTGCTGGGGAGTGAAAGGAATTCAATGCAGAGATTGAAATCATGTAACGGGAGGACGAGAGCGATGATGACAGGCAGGAAGGCGAGGTTGACATACTCTGCGATCTGGGCTTCATTTTGTCCGCCACTGAGTTCATTGGGCGTCTGTCCAGTAACGTTATTCTCCCCGTAACATAACGATCACCTCATTGATCTGAATGCGTCGAAGCATTGACATGAAGATAGGTAAAGGAATGCATATATCTTTAACTGAATCAATCGCTAAATGGAAATTTCCCTCACGCAATGAACTCACCTATGCGCGTAGCTCTTAAGGTTATTGCAAAGGCTCACATGATTTGTTTAGTCAACGTTATCGTGATATTGTTTTTCTTTAAGTCGCCCCTGAAATGTGATGCTGGTGTCTCCAGTTTGTTATAATTTTTAAAACTGCACAAAGGATACTAAATGGCTTGTTAACTTGTGAACGCAACCATAAGTTTCCTCATACCGGAACAATATATGCTGTTTTTTTACAAAATGTCATTAGTAGTGAGCGAAAAA